>NC_051163.1:82526195-82826195 GCF_013339745.2 Dermacentor silvarum | reverse complement strand
AACAACACCTAGATAGCGCAGGCCTACGCGCTCCGATCTATGACGTCACGCTACCTGGCCCGAAATTTCCATTGCCAAGGCTGGCATGATGTAAGCAGTGACGTTAAATCACCGTTGCTTACGCGTGAGCATCCCAATTAGATTCTATGGCAGTCGGGCCAGGTAGCGTGACGTCATGGATCGGAGTGTGTAGGCCTTGTGTAGGTGGTGTTGCCGTCGTTATATGCAGCTGGTTGCACTACAAAATGGGCTCACCCTAATTGTGAGCTATATATAGATGACGGAAAACATGTTTGCTGAGACTTACCGTCCCGTGTTGTTGACTTGTGATGCCACAAAGGGGAGACGAATGCACAGACACCAAGGTGTATGCAGACACCGCTGGAACAAGCGATGACGTTCGACGTGCCTGGCACAGTCATTCAGAATTAAAATTGACGCGGACAGATGGCGCGCTGTCGTTGTTGCCATTGCGTATGTTCAGTAGCTGAGGGTGACACGAGCAGGCGCCCTTCGACAAGTGCGAGCGTAAACTCTTCTCTTTCTCTCTTTTTTCAAGTATATAGTGCGCAGCTCTTAAAGGGGCCCAGAACCACTTTTTATCGAAGTGGAGGAAGACACTTTAGGTGAAAATAGGCTATTTCAGAAATGCATTGCCCCCAAAAGTACTTCGATGCGTTCAGCAGAAGCGAAGTTATCGGAAACTCATCAACACGGCATCCGTGGTGCTCCTGAGGCTCTATTCTAGACACGCATGGCGGCTGCACGGCCGCCATTATCCGCCATCTTGGCTGTCTTATTGGGTGTCCAGAGGTCACGTGTTTCGAAATTTGTGCCGCGAACCGAAGTTTCGCTAAATGCAATTTTGCGTTTTCGTCAGAATGACGAAACGTGACGTGGAGCTGCAAACTTTATCAACTAATACTTTTTTGTGGTCCTTGGCACCTCTATTGCGACTTTAGCGCTTTAAAAAGAAAGTGGACGGTAGCGTGCAGAAGCTCGTGCAATGCATCTGCAATTTCGCGAATATGTGGTGGCGTTCCAAGATAGCCGGCATGCCAGCTTGCTGATTCGCTGAAGGAATATCCTGTGAAGGGCGTCGCAGGAAGGGCTGTTTCGTAAACGTCAATTTGACGTTGCGTGACGTTGCGCTGGGCCGCCATTGCAGAGATTTTCCGCCATAATTTGTGGTGCGACGAGCCGCGCGAATTATGTTAATGAGCGGCCATATGCAATGGCAGTGGAGAGGCATGCCTATCGCCGCATTTTCCCTGTCATTTCGGGTCATAATATTCTTTTGTTGACAACGCGTGGTCATAGCATTTGCATCGCTCTCGGGTTGTGTTGGCATTTGGGTTTTCCACCATCATTTTTATTAAAAAGACGTTTATTTGAAATAATATTGGTTGAAACTAGCAATCTTCTTGCGACTTTTTGCACTTTTCGCTACTGCGTTTGTATTGTAATTAATATTAATGTCTTTTCGCGTCATCAAAGGCTATGAAAATGACGACTTTTTAATTAAAAAAAATAAATGTACGCAAGACGGCGCCTTGAAGTTTCCTCTCGCGGTGCGAGTAAGCAGCGAAGTGCACAAGAGATGGCAGTGCCCGCGTTTGCGTCGCTCAAGCGGATACCTGTGGCGCGCGCAACGCTATCGATGATATTCGGCCGCTTCTCAGCCTAGAGCACTGCACGGGCTCGGGCTTACCCGAAAGCCCGGGCCCGGCCCTGCCCGTGGGCCGGGCCGGGCCGGGTTGGGTAGAGGCGTTTTTTCACGGGCTCGGGCCGGGCTCGGGCACGGCGTGTGCTTTTTGACCCGGGCCCGGGCCGGGCTCGGGCTTTCTGCGAGTTATTCTCGGGCTTCTCAACTCTGAAAAACATGTATTTTTTGGTCTCGGATCGGGTTCGGGCCGGGTTCGAGTCGGGCTCAGGCCGGGCTCGGGCTTAAGGTAAAGGGGTGGCGGGCCGGGCCGGGCGGGTAACGTAGATTATTTTCGGGCGCGGGCCGGGCCCGGGTCTCGCCATAAAAGTTTTGATCGGGCTCGGGCGGGCCGCCCAATGGAAAAACGGGCCCGGGCCGGGCCCGGGCCGCAAAAATCGGCCCGTGCAGTGCTCTATCTCAGCCAGACGAGTCGGGCTGAGTCACTTGCGGATCACGAGATAGCGATAACGCGGCCTAGAGCGTGCGCTGATCATCACTGGCAGGTCGCGTATATTGTCTCAAGGTAGAAAGCAAGCGCGTGGGCGCCAATATACGATGAATCATTCCGTTTCCCGAGGACACGCATCCTGGCTAATGAAGCAGACGACAGCCTGCGCGCATGCAGACGACGGAAGCGAGAAACGATTTTGATGGAATAATCGTACGCTTTGAGCTAGCTGCTTTATTTTTACTGGGGAGGAAAACTGTTTTGCTTTATCAACCACGCTAGTTTAAATGCCTACATTACAGTTTCTTAGGCGAAACGTCAAATTTGCGTCACGTTACGAAAGCAAAACGGGGCCATGAGCGCCATTTTGTAAGCGTCGCGCCTACGTCACGCCTTGAAGAAAATGGCGGAATGTCCAGAATAGCGGCTCTGTTCCTTCTTTAAATGCGTCGCACTGCGAAGGCTACGGTGGAGTGGGGCGTGGCCACAACGCTCTGCCTTCAAAATGGCACCTTGGCGCGCAGTTTAAATTTCATTTGGGATGTTAACGTAGACGCCACGACTTCCGATTTTGGTGCCTACGACGCGCTAAACGTAAGCCAAATGCGGTTGTCCTCGGCGAGCCGCAGTTCGCTTAGACAGTGGACTCGTGGCGGCACCTTGCGGTGGCGGCGGCGTAGCCGACCGCAGCGACCAATAGCAGCCGCGTATGGGAATCTGTTTTATTACGAAATAAAACGTCCAGAAAAGAGTGAGGATCACGGCTTTTGAAAACAGAGCATTTGAGAAAAAAGGTGTCTTCGCGCTCCGCTTGAGAGCTCCACGCACCGCGTACGACAGCAAAACTTGCCCTAGATGTTCACAGCAGCGTTTGCTACCCGCAGAGCGGACTTTGCTATTTTACCAAGCCCGAGGCGTGGTTCAGGGCCCCTTTAATGGTCCGTTCCTGCGGCTAGCGTCGGTGGCATAAGCGAGTGAACGAGCACAACAGCGATAAATGAAAGACGCGAACCGACAACGGCGGAGACCAATGAGAGTAGCCCCTTCAGTGACATGCGCGCGGGAAACTGGTTTCACGCGGACCCGCCCGACCGCTCGATGCGTACTCGTACTTGCTCCCAGCCGGACCACTTGTTACGTAGTATCGGCTGCTCGCGTCAGCTCACGCTCGCGCTTGTTTGGTTTGCTTTGTTTGGTCTCGTTCGCGCTTGTTTCGAATGTCATGGTTTGCGATTGCTTTTTAATCTGATTGTATGCGTGACACGAATTGTGTAGTAATTTCTGGAAGCCAAGCGGCACCAGCGATTACACTGGTACCTTTGACGACTCACGTGAAAAAGCCGACGCGCTAGACCCACAGCTGAGATTTTCGACGATTGCCGACTCTGCTACATGTCTCTCTAAAATTCTTGGCCTCAATATATCGCGTAATGAAATCACGTATCTAGCTGCGCTGAAATTTCGCATTAGAGAGCATCGTAATCGTAATTTGCATTTTTGCATTTTTCAGTTTTTTTTTCATGGAAGAAGGAAATGCATCGGCACGTTGTTTTCGAAACGTTGTGACCTCTTGTCTGGACCGCCCACTTGGATGAATGTAATGTTTGTAAAAGCCGTTAGGGAGGCACGTTAGGCGCTTGCATTATCGCAAACGACGATTAGCAATACAGTGCAAATTCTAGCATAAATATCTTCCACCCTACCGCCAAATGCGTTAGCTGCACGCATGTTAATGCATATGTGATATGTTAAGACTGTCTTGGGACTGTGGAGAGCTACTACGGAGGACATAAAATTTGGTCAACAAATAAGGAGGTATACAGTAGGTATACAGTAGGTATACACTGAAGTCTACGAACAGGGCTTTAAAGCAATCTCAGCAGTATAATATGCAAGCGCAGTGGCTTATATCTAACGTAGCTCCGTATTATCCACCGGTACCTTCGCTTGATTACGGCGTCCCCGGGTTGGGCCGAGATTAATGAGTTTTGTCAATACCCAATCTACAGACGGCAAGTAAACGTGAAGCATGAAAGCTCGGAGTTCGGCCAAGCCGTCACTAGTATTATTTTAGGACAATCTTGATGATGTCTTTTACCATGAAGTATTAGTGAAACCATCATTGTTTTCTTTAACTCCCTCAGTAACTTGGTCATTACGGACACCTTTTTATTATTTTAGTTTTTATTGGTTATTACAGTTAGCACGAGTTAAGTCGTAGGCTCCCTTTGAGCGGTGAAATAAATTTTATGCGTAAGTGTCGACCCATACAGCGAAATGCAGCTCCCCTAACGTGAAACCTGGGGGGGTGCGAAGCATGCAGTGATGCACGGCTAATAGGCTCATAGTGCCTTAAGCAGTGGCTCATAACCCCGTAAACGTGGCCTCCCCATTACGATGACCGAAGAGAAGGGAAATTCTACGCTGGAAGACGACTACGACGACAAGCGAGAGAGCAGTGGCATCATCGCGTGCCGAGCGCGAGCTCGAGCCGCTTGCTTTGGAAGACGAGGACGACGAACGCGGGAGCAGTGACACGAGTGCATGCCGAGCGCGAGAACCAGCCGCTTGCTTACCATGGTTACGACGTTGCCGACGACAGGAGATGCCGACAGCCCGGGCGCATTAAGTGCTTCGCACCTAATAAGACTATTACAGTATCGGCCATCTTTTAGTTCGTATCACACCTTACCACAATCGCTATACGTGCAGTTTGCTCAAGTTAACATGACATTTCAGGACGTACAAACCTAGGCTTGATCAGGGGTCATATACGAAACTGTAGAGGACAATTACAATTGTATAAACTATATATACCGCCTTAGTGGAGGCCGCACGTGAAAATCACCGTCGGGGATGTATCCCAGCCTAGGCTGCACCACATGTTATATGTTTAAAACCAGTGCAGTACTGCATAAAACTCTGCGAGCAAAACCTTAAACCTAATTATCAGGTAAGATAGTTATTAGGGACCGCGTAATTCAATGACAAAGAAACGGTGACCTTAACAGCTTAACAGCTGACCTAACTAACAAAATTAATCAACACCATAGCCACTTTCGTCTATAGACAGCCTATAGACGAAGAATGCACAAAAAAAAAAAACTGACTGTTTCGACTTTTGTCTATAGGTTGTCGACAAAGCAAAAGTAGACAAAAAAAAAAAACGAATATCTTATCGACTTTTTCAGCGAAGCTGTTAAGTGCTATAGGTTCCCCCGGATCACGTCCGCGTCCAGAAAAAAACTATCAGCAGCATTTGCTTTGCGTCCATGTGCATGGCGGTTTCCAGCTAGTTGCATGTGCCTTAACACAGGTGTCAAAACGCATGATGGATGGCCCATTCTTATGCCCCTCGCCACCGCCGATGCCTCTTTCACATGTGCGGCAATTCTCGGTGGCGGCACATCCCGCAAATCGTTGTGCCCCTTTGTCTCGTGACGTATAGATCACGCTCGCGCTGTTAACAGCAGTTGCCCTTTGGACTCGCTATGAGACGGACGCTCGTTTAACCACATCTTCCAGGATTCTGACGGCAGGATGCTGATGATGCCGTGCAGTGTGCCGCGGCTATGAACGCTGTGGCTCATGTGCTAGTCTATGACAATGGGGCGGACTTAGAGCAGATAACGCACTTCTTGGCCATCGCGCCGGGCGAAAACAAGAAACTGGTGTCCTTGCTCTTTGACGATCGTGCTGAAGCCGTTCAATATAGTCAATCGTGATAATACAGAAATACACTATAGCAACGTTCACTATTGCAGACCCACCATAATCACAGCTTCGCAGGCTTCCATTTTCACAGTAATAGAAGGACTCCTAATTTTTTTTTATAGACGGACTATAGAGTGGGAGTAGACAAAAGGAAACAGAAACTTTATCACCTTTTGTTAGTAGATAGTCTCTAGAGTTTGCATCGATAAAAGAACGAATATATAGAAAGGCAAAATCGCCCACAAGAAGTCAACAGACACTCTATAAACAGCCTAAACTCAATTTTGTAAGGGATGCACCAGCGTTTCTTGCAGCAACCCCTAATTCAAAGTCAGAGAATATTCATGACCATAGAAATGGCGATGTTTAGGTGAACATTTTTCAGGCGTTCCAATTATCGTAGCCAACGGCTTCAAAGAATCCGAGTCTATTCGAGACTATTTATACGACCATATTTATTCGAACATAGGTAGTTTTTTTTTAAAGAAATCTAACCCGTAAATGAGCTATCGACCTATATTCGTGTCCAAAGAATGTTGCCCTGTACTCGTGAACAAAGCTAGCAAAAGTAGAGAGTTGACGGAGGTCATCCGTCACACAAACGGTAAAACCTGTCCGGAGGTTGTTCAGACTGGCTTTAGGGAACACTGGATATCCTACGTACTAGATGGCACTGAGGAAGACATCGTTCATGGTGGCGAGGTCACCTACGAAAAGTCCGACGATGACGACTCCTCTGGTAGTTCCCACAAGGAAGGAGCTTGTTGCATCGACTAGGAAGATTTAGTACCCGAGCTTAATGCAAATAAAACAGTGTCATGTTCAACGTTTCCACTTTAAACAAAAGATGTGTCTACCTATTTTGGAATGAGTTTTTATTCTTGATCGGTGAGTTCAATATACCAGGTGCTTTCACTTAGCTGCACAAAGCTTTTAAAAATTATCCGTGCCAGATAGCGTAATTCTACTCTCCAGCTAAATTACTCGATGAGGCGGCCATCACTTCTACGAGAAATCAATATGCTCAGCGGAAGAATTAATACGATTACTAAGTATTCAAGGCGTATCCACTTAAAACGAATTCTCAGCACTGAATTACTTCCTAGATAATAATTTTCCAAGTGTTTTACGAAGTGCAGCGGTGGTCCAGTTACTTTTCTCCTTCAATGTATAAAACAGCGCTGTCTTAAAAAAAGCGAACAGAAGAACAGCGCGCTTTTACAGCAAGTTTGACGGGGAATCCGGTGCCATCCCCAGAAGTCAATACGCCTCGCCAATTAACTACCTACAATCCGCGTATTCAAATATGTGCTGCAAATAATTAATTAAGAAGATAATTTGTGTAATTGCACCTGCTGAGTGCACTAATGAACCAGCAGATACGATCACCGTAGTGCAAATAACGATGCATTTTGTGGCTGCTTATACCAATGAGCATGTACATATTGTCAAAGCTTTTTGCTAAATTAGTTGAACTGCTTCCTTTACTTCTGTGATCTCGTACAATTCGAATAGTCCAAGCTCAAAGTATCGTAACCTACCATCATCAATGCCTCCAGCATGATTGAATAGTCCTGCATAAAGTGTCCTATATGATTCAGAATGCTTTTGCTTAACGTGCCGTACCAGTCACTGCAATAAGGGTGTAGAGAAACCATAAAAAAACTTGGGAGACGCTTAAGCTTCGCCTTTAAGAGTGGAACGCGATAGCGTTATCGAATGCCGTTGACGCCGACCCCGACGCAGGATTTTCTGCGACACGGAGCCCAATAGATCACAACGGTGGGCCGATGGCGGCGGCAGTGCAATGCAGAGCAATGGGTCATACTCCCGTGAGGCCGAGGCTACAAGCAGTCACTCATGAATCGTTCGTACCCCTGTAAGCAATGAAAAAGTGCTTTGTACTTGAGTTTCCGCGTAACATATGATATTTTCTCGTATATTGAAATTACAATCCGACGCTGTCATGTCTGTCGGTTGTATGTAAACAGGCGTTTACGAATTTTCTTCCGCATTTTACTTTGACAAGTTATATTGGTTCATTGGTTCAAGTTCATTTGTGGTAGTGGTTCCGGATGATTTTTTCCTGACGGAACACGCCGGCACCGGATTTTCTGCGACACGGATCCCCTAACGCTGTGTTAAACTCACATTTGCAATTACATTCGACAAATATGTCACTGCGCAATGCCTTAACACTTGCATTTGCGTAATGTCTGCACCATCTAGGATAAATAGTGGTGCTCCTCAGGATTGACAACACATCATTCAGGTTATGGATTAGAAATATGAGTGTTTGAGGTCATCTTTCATTAGAATATACATATTAAATTAACAGATAGATAGGTTGCACAGAATGTCTTTTGAAGCCTGCTTGAGTATCATGAGTGTGCATTTTGCCATACAAAAGTTTTAATTGAACCACGAGTATTCTTAGAGCTTCTACGGCTTCATTTAAGAATAATATTAAGCGCCGTTGAAGGCGAATCTGGCTCCAGGAGTAGCAATCTGTGTTCCTAAAAAACGTTTGCATCATCATGAGTATTAAGATGAAAAGTTAGCGCGCACTTCCGGAAAATGCTGGGCTACGATCGCCAGCTTCGCTGTTTCAAGCGTTGCGCGGCCGAGTGCAAGATTAAGTGTTTTAGGGGCGAAGCTCCTCAGGGTCGAGCCTTGTCCGCTGTCGCGCCGTCGTAGCCACGCTAGTACTCGCCGCTCCCGCTAGAGGTGCAGCTGTGCACTCTTTCTCTTCCGTTCTCGACGCGCTCTCTCTCTCTCGTCCGTAGCTAGGGGCGCTGCAGTGCACAAGGGCTATATAAGTGCTGTATATGCTGTACACATGTACAGTATATATATATATATGTGTGCGTGTGTGTGTGTGCGTGCGTATAGTATATGTACGCCGCGCTCCGTCTTTCGGAAGCCGGAACCGGCAGCCAGCTTCCGGCTTCCGGAGAACGCTTCCGGCGTTTTGCCCGAATGATCCCCCGGCTGGTGCTTCGCCCACTCACCATCATTCACTTCGTGGATATGCGGTGTTTTAGATGCGAAGCAGCTTATGGCGGGGGCTTTGTCCGTCCCGCGGCGTCCCACACCCCCACAGCGCATGGGCGTCTCCTCCCCCTCTCTCTCCCCTCCTACGCTCCCCCCTTCTCTTCTCTAAGAATCCTCTACTCTACGGAGCGGCGAAGCACGACAGGTGGTGCGACAGTTGTATATTACGCTGGGGCGCCACGGTAGTTCCACGGTGTGAAAATGACGGAGCGAGCGCGCCTCATTCTCTCTCCTGTCCAGCGCCGCGATGAGCGCTCGGGCCGCCGCCGCGAAACGGGAGCGGCGACGTGGCGATCCCGAACTTCGGGCTCGCGAAGCCGAAAGGAAAGGTGAATGGCGGCAAGCGGACCCTGAACTCCGGGCTCGGGAAGCCGAATCGAAACGTCAACGTCGAGCGGTGGATCTCCCGCTCAAGCTAACCATCTCCCCGCTGCTTCGCATTCACACATGGTTCCCTTTAGCGGGAGATGGAGTACTTTTTTTTTACAGCGAAGCTGGCAAGGGCTAGGTTTCCCAGGATCATGTCCGCGTGTGGAACAAAAACTATCAGCCTTGGCTCGAGCGTGTTCGTCGGCACACGCCCCCCCCCCCCCCCCCTCCACGCCGGCTGAGCCCCCGCTCTCTTTTGCGCCAGTCGCCCTTGTTTTATGCCACGTTCCGCCCCTGAGTTCAGCCTGGCTGCGAAGCTAGCGCGGCAAGCCTGCTGAACGTTGCACCCGACAAGAGTTGAGCCCTGCTGGGAGGCTAGCAAGGTAGGCTGGCGGCGCGCCTCCTTTGCGTCACTCCGCCTCAGCTGCTGACGCACGCTCTTTCCCTCGCCACTCCGGTTCTGCGAGCGTCTGTTGACAGGGCCGCTGATAAATGGAAGGAAGGCGAGGAGGGCGTGGGGCGGCGGCCCGATGGCGGGCGAGAGATACGCGGCTGCCACGCATGAGTGCGCGTGTGCCCGCTTTCCGACTGCGGTGCATGCGCGCATCTTTGTCGGCCTCAGCCGCCTGTGCCACAGGCACTCTCCGGGCTCCCGCCTGTCTACGAAGAAAAGTAGGTCAACGGAGGAGTCGGGTGTAAGAGGAGTTCGCGTGAGCGTTGGTGGTATATAGGGCTCATTCACACTAGCCCGACATGACACCAATTTTGGTCTGCCGACTGTTGGCAGCAGCAGTTTACAGAACGGAAAACGCTGTAGCCAACGGTTTAAAGAAAGGAAAACTCTATCGCGAACAGTCGGCAGGCCAAAATCGGTGTGGTGTGGTCCAAGTGTGAATGAGCCTATACGAAGACTTGGTCGAGGGCTCTTCTGTGGGAACGTCGTACAAAAGAGTGAGGAACGCGCAAGGAACGCCGTCACCCGTGGACGCCGAGTCAGTTGTTTGAGAGGCGGCCATTGTATAGCCATTGTGTAAGTGTTAAAAAATACCCCATTGTGCTACTCGCAGCCGGCACCGAAGCCTCTTTACCGAGTACGTAGTGAAGGGGTCGGTTTACCGTTTCGTAGCCAAATTAAACATAGCAAATCCCACCAGGGCGCCAGCTTCGCGAGACTTCCCTCTTCACAGGGTGGAAGGGCTCTGACCTTTTCAACACATATTTTCGTGATTTTACTTCGTCTGTTACGTTCGAAAGATAGAGCTCATATTGCGAAATGTATTTAAGTTTCCGTTGGCCACCAGAAAGCTGGTGATGCCATTGTCCAGACAGCGAAAATATAGACATCTGTTCACGCAGTGCCGCCGCCGCCTCTGTCGTGCTGCCCCGCTGACAGCGCTTGCATGGGACGCGCATGGTGGGTGAGGGAGCCGAGTGTCTGGATGCAAATACGATGAAGCAAGGTCTACTCATCGTCAATGACACACGCAACATCCTCGGTGGTGGAGCAAGGTCAGTGTTCTGCCTTGCGCCACTGGCATGAGTGGATTACTGCAGTGGATTACGAAGCGAATTAAAAGGATGGCTAAGTGAATTCAGAGGAATCATATTGAATTAAGGTGTAGAACGTACCATATTAAGGGAATGAAAGTGAATAAGGAAGGATGAGAAGCGAATTTAATTTAATTTCACTTATTGCACCTTAAGGGCCCGAAGGCAATACATAAGGGTTGCGTACCATTAAGTTTTCAAATACAGTGGGTGATGTCGAATGCTTTGAGTCTCAGACTCCACCGTGCGAGGCGACCTGAAGGATCCTTCAAGTAAGCTAGCCAACACAAGGCGTGGTGGTCGCTCACAACTTTGAAGGGCCGCTCATAGAGGTAGGGGCGAAACTTTGATGTAGCTCAGATGATGGCGAGGTACCCCCTTTCTGTTGTGGAATAATTTGCTTCCGCCTTCGATAGCGACCGGCTAGCGTAACTTACAACCCTTTCTAGTCCGTCAGTCCTCTGCACAAGCACGGCGCCGAGTCCTACGCTTCTTGCTTCGGTGTGGACTTCGGTATCGGCGCTTTCGTCGAAATGCGCAAGTATTGGCGGCGATTGCAGGCGTCGCTTGAGTTCTTCAAATGATTCGATTTGTGGCGTCTTCCACTTGAATTCAACATCGGCCTTCGTGAGGTACGTCAGTGGCTCGGCGATCCGTGAAAAGTCCTTGACGAAGCGCCTGTAATAGGCGCACAGTCCAAGAAATCTACGCACTGTCTTTTTGTCGGCGGGCGGAGAAAAGTCAGTGATTGCCGCCGTTTTCTGTGGGTCAAGGCACACTTTAGACTTGTTGATGACATTGCCCAAAAACAAAAGCTCCTCGTATGCGAAGCGGCAATTTTCCATCTTCAACGTGAGTCCGGAGGTCTTTATTGCTTGAAGAACTGTTTCAAGGCGCCGGAGGTGTTCCTTGAAGCTTGAGGCAAACACAACGACGTCGTCCAAATAGACGAGGCAAGTCGGCCACTTCAAGCCTGCCAGTACTGTATCCATGACCCGTTTCAAAGTTGCAGGTGCCGAGCAAAGACCAAACGGCATTACCTTGAACTTGAACAGTCCGTCTGGTGTCATAAAGGCAGTCTTCTCCCGGTCCCTCTCGTCGACTTCGATTTGCCACTAGCCGGTTTTGAGGTCCATCGACGAAAAAAACTTTGCGTTGTAGAGTAGATCCAAGGCGTCGTCAATCCGTGGGAGAGGGTATACATCCTTCTTCGTGATTTTGTTGAGGCGACGATAATCGGCACAGAAACGTAGGGTTCCATCCTTCTTCTTCACAAACACCACGGGGGATGCCCACGGACTCTTTGACGGCTGGATGATGTCGTCGAGTAGCATTTCGTCGAGTTGTTGCCTTATGGCTTCGCGTTCGCGCGCCGAAACTCTGTACGTGCTCTGACGGAGTGGGCGGACATATTCGTCGGTTATGATGCGGCGCTTGGCGACAGGGGTTTGTCGAACTTTTGACGACCGCAAGAAGCAGTCCTTGTATTGCAGGAGCAGAGCTTTTAGCTGTTCTTTCTTGTGATTGGGAAGGTTCTGATTGACGTTGAAAGTTGGTTCAGGTACTACAGTCGTCGTTGCAGGTGCACTAGAATCCGTGAAGGCGAAAGCACTGCTGGCTTGTACTATTTCGTCGATGTAGGCGACCATGGTGCCTTTGTTATTGTGCTTATATTCGTGGCTGAAGTTCGTGAGCATCACTCTTGCTTTCCCTTCACGTAGCTCAGCTATCCCTCTAGCGACGCAAATTTCACGATCGAGCAGTAAGTGATGATCGCCCTCGATGACGCCCTCCATGTCCCAATGACGCCCTCCCTCGCCAATTCACTACCTGCAATTCCTGTATAAAAATATGTGCTCCTTTTTTTTGCTACTTCACACAGTTTTTTGTTTCATTTATCGCGTCATTTATATTGTTAGATATTTGTTCTTTCATGTTTGCCCGCTAACAATGTATAATTTCTTTGCACTCCTGTCTTCTTTTTGCTAACTTGTATCCTCCCCACACGCAATACTCCTTCGAGAGCCTGTGAGGCAACTGGATAAATAAATAAATAAATAAATAAATAAATAAATAAATAAATAAATAAATAAATAAATAAATAAATAAATAAATAAATAAATAAAAAGTAAATAGTAAAATAAGAGGACATCTAAGCACTTCTTACGAGCTGTGAATGTGAAAGCATTAGCGTCCAGTTGAACACGGCTGAGTGGTACGTCGAGGTGTGAACTATTCGCGGGCAAGCGGGCGTGATGAGATGCTTGGCGCATTTAGATTTCGCCTTTCGATGGCGCAATTAGAATGCAGGCAAGAGCTTGCACGGAAAGAGTGCGTGCGGCCAACACAGGCTGCTGAGGGCGAGGGTGACGTGGTGTCGCGGCTATGTCCTCTCCCCTCACGCAACACCTGGCGCGGTAATGCCACAGAAATGTTCCCTTCCGCCCGCTCTGCTCCGTCGAGGCGCGTTCGTGATGTGGCACCGCAGTCTATTTGAATTTAGGTGCGGTTTCACTGCTACAGACGCAGGACGCCGGCTTTTTCACTCAATGAGCCATTTGACGCTTGCCTATTAAAAGTTAATTAGTACAATTGCACATGCTGACTGCACTGCTGCACACATCACCTCCTTAGTGAAAATACCGATGCATTGCGTAGCTGCTTATACCAATGAGTATGTATGTCTTAGCCAAAACGCTTCGCTAATTTAGTTGAACTTCAATCTCTACTTCTGGGATTTTTTACAATGCAAACGGTCTGAGCTTGGAGTTTCGTAACATACATTCCATCAATGTATCCTGCATGGTTTCATAGTCCTGCATAATGTGCCCTTTTAGATCATTCAGAATGATTTTGCTTACCGCGCCGTCACCTTCACTACAATAGGAGCTTCGAGAAACCACAAAAATGACATTTGCGATTATGTTGCACATATGTATCATTGCGCAGTATCTTAAAGCCTCTATTCGCGCACTGTCTTCACTAGCTTGGACAAAAATGTCCTCAGGATTGTCAGTAAAAATATATCTCAGGATTAGCAGTTGAAATATCAGTGTTTCAGGTCAACTTCCATTACAATATGAATGTTAAATTAACAGATCGATAGTATGCACATAATGTCTTGTCAAGCCTGTTGTCTGTCATGTGTCTCTTCGTTGTCCGCATAAAAGCGTTCCATTCAATAATGTGTTTTCTTAGAACTTCTACGGCGTTTTTGAAGAATAATACTAAATGCCGTTGAAGAGAAGTCTGGCTCCATTGTAGGAACGGTTTCCCACTCCCCTCTGAGCCTCACAAAGAAAATGGATTGCGTAATGCAATCTTCAGAAAGAAGTCGGGATTCTAGCATGCAGCATGCTGTCTGTGTTATGATGACAACGATTTTTTAAAGCTCCTTTCGCTACCACTCATGATTGAACGCTGGTCACATTTCCTGCCCGAAAAAAAGAAAAAAAAAGACCTCTGGCCGCGGAGCCAGTCGCACTGCACAATTCGTCGCCGAGTGGAAGTTTGAGGTGGGTGGGTGGGTAAGCTTTATTGATTCACGAGAGTATCATGTGAGGGGGGGGGGGGGAGAAAAGGAAGCAGGAGGACGATGGGCCCTCGGGCCGCTCTAGATGGCCGGGCACATCTGTGCTTCGGCGACCCCTCCGGCCCAGCCCACTGTCCGAAGCTGTAACTCCGGTTGTGAGCTGCGCAGAGCAGCCTCCCAACGCTCCTGGTGTTCTGACCCTCGCCACGGGAGCTTGGGCTAGTTCGGGCAATTTAGAAAGATGTGGTCAAAGACGGCTCTGATGCTAGGACACAAGTGGCTGTGAGGAGAGGTTTCACAGCGGGTAATAATGGACAGAAGGAAAGGGGTCGTAACTGTGGCCGTTTGAAGTCTGTGCCACAAAGCTTGGTCACTTCTGGGAAGAGATTTAAGCGGGGGGGAGGGGGTACATTAGGCGGGAATTTCTGTAAAACAGGGTGAGGTTATGGTAGCTGAGGAGTCGATCTCTGGCACTGCGAGACGAAGGCGGGTCGCTCTCAGCCCTGTTGACGAGTGCTCGGGCCTGGGTGTGAGCGGCCATGTTGCCTGGGTGTTCGCTGTGTGCAGGGACCCAAACGAGGGCGATAAGGCGATTAAGAGGGGGAGTTGATTCGAGTATTTTAGCAGTCGGGGAGTGGATTTTGCAATCGGCATAATTACTGATTTTGGTTTTTGAATCTGAGAAAATATACTTAGCGGAGGAGTGTGCAATTGCTAAGGCAATAGCTGCCTCTTCGGCTTCAAGGGATTCTGTCAAATTGGGAATCGACGCGCAGGCAATGGGGTTTTGGAATCCGTCTATAAGGGCTAATGCGAAAGCTGGCCCGTCTGAATATTCAGCCGCGTCTACATAGACTGCCGGTGTATTAGGAGGGTAGCTCTTCTGCAGAGGCTTGGCTCTAGCTTCCCGTCTTGCTCGATTATGTTCCGGGTGGGTGTTTTTGGGAAGTGGCATAATGCAGAGGTTATTGCTAACTGCAGTGGGAGGAAAGCACGTGGCCATGGTATGACCGGGTAGGTTGATTCCGTGTCGGTGCAGAAGTATTTGAACAGTTTGTGTATATGATAACCTTTGATATTGACCCAAGAGGTGCGCTTCTAACGAGCTCTCCCAGGGCGTTGTGCACCCCTGGTTGAAGGAGTTTCTCTGTGGGCGTTGATTTAGAGAGATGAAGAGCAGTTTTATAGGCAGTGCTGATGAGTCTGTTGAGTTGCTCGGTCTCCGTGGGTGGGAGGTAGAGGTAAGGGATGGATTACGTGATTCTGCAAAGGCAAAAGACCTGAACGAGGCGACGTGTGTCTCCTACTCGCATGCCGCGATGACGATTGGAGATGCGCTTAAGTAGTGAAGCTGTATTGAGAATCGCAGTACGGATTAATTTTATGGTTTCAGCGTTGGAGCCTTTGTCAGAAATATTGAGACCCCAGATTTTGATTTTCTTAACCCTGCGGATGGGAGTGTCATCTAGTGTGACTTGAATGTTAGAGAGATCCTGTTTTTTTTTAGGCCCATCACTAGGAGTTCTGATTTAGCCGCCGAGCACCTTAGACCGATGCAATTGGCGTGCTTAACAACAGTGTCAACGGCCAACTGTAGTTTTGATTAGATTTTGCCATGGTTGCCGCAATTGACCCAAATGGTGATGTCATCCGCGTACAAGGAGTGATTAGCACAAGGAATTTTGGCAAGTTCCCGCGCTAACGGGATAAGAGTATTGTTGAGAAGAAACGCGGACAGAACTGCTCCCTGGTGTGTTTCTTTGCTTCCTAGCGTGAAAGAGTTGGTTTTGAATGTGCCTAATCCGTAGCCAGACGGACCTGTTGCTGAGAAAGGCAACAACATACCGGTGCGTGCGAGAGCCCACCTTAAGGTCGCTCAGAGATTGTAAAATGGCGAAGTGAGCAATATTATCAAATGCCTTGGTCAGGTCCAATGCAAGGACGGCTCTGCTAATGTGCGGGAAAACGGGATTGAGCACGTCCCCCTTAAGCTGTAACATGGCCTCTTGAGTTGAGAGTCCCGCTCGGAAGCCAAGCATGGTGGCGGGAAAGAGTTGTTCTTTCTCCATGTAATGGTTAAGGCGACTTAGAATCACATGCTCCATCAGTTTTGCGGTGCATGAGGCAAGGGATATTGGTCGCATATTCTTAAGGGAAGCGCAGTCGAGGTCGGCAGAAAACCAGATGGGATGATGAAGTTAGGAAATTTGCAGACGCAAGTTGGAATACGCTGGCGCAAGACAGGGGTAATAGGAGATCGCAGGGAGAGGCCTTCGTCCTGCAGTGGACATAAAATAGGCTGATGATGATGATGATTCTTAAGGTCTAAAGGCTTGTTATTTTTGGTGATGAAAGTCACCTTAGCTGATTTCCATTTCTGGGGCAGCATGCCCTGCTGCCATTGCTGATTGATGTAACTGGTGAGAGCGGCAAATGATTTGTTGTCAAAATTTCGAAGTGCTTTGTTAGTGATTCCATCTAGTCCTGGTGCGGATGTGGTGCGAAGTTTGCTTAGTGTGGCCCATACATCCGCCTGTGTGATGGGGGCGTCCAAGTCCGAATTGGAGGCTCCTTCATAGGTCGGTGTTGATTCCTGCTTTAGTCGGGGAAGTATGTGGCTTTAGGAGCAGCTTCAAGGTCTAGCCCTCGTTTCGGTACCTCAAATAGGAGTTTGGTGATTTGCTTATTATTTTCCGAGCGCGAGGAGCACGGGTCTAACATATGGCGAAGGAGGGACCACGAGTTCTTCCTGCATAGAGTGCCGTCAAGTCGGTTACATATCTGAGTCCATTGCTGCGACGAACGGTCGGCTGCGTGTTCGGTGACGAGCGTTTGCGCCATTTTCCGTTTTAATTTGCGATTATGCTTTTGCCAAAGCCATCGTTTCTCCATATTCTGATAGGCCTCCCATAGGTGGAGTAGCCTACTATCTACTGGATCGCGGATATGTTCTGCCGGGGCCACTTTTTCGCTAAGAGCTTCGTCCCGTTGGAGCTTATAGAAGCCCATTCTTTGTAATTCTGAATTTATTTCGCCGGTTTTTGGAGTCGGATTTCGCGGAACTTGTCCCAGTATACAATAGGTTTGAGGTGGAACTTTGGGCGTAAACTGGCACACGGTAGCGTAATTGTTAGAATATAATGATCACTGCCGAGGTTGATTCCTGTGTGCGTCCAGTTAGCTTGTCGAACGTTTTTAGTAAAAGTAAGGTCTGGGGTGGTATTTCTGCTCACACTGTTGCCAATGCGTGTGGCTAACGTGCAATCAGTGACTAGGGTGCACCTATTTCGCTGATTGTATTGAAAGAGGCTGGTGCCCTTGCGAGTGTTTCTCCTTTATGCCCTGCCTGCGTGCGGTGCATTAAAATCACCAGTACCGCTATAAAAGCGGAGCTTGCTATTTGGATGTCCCTATCAATTGCTTCGAATACGGCGATGAAGTCATCTCTAGGATGAGAATAGATATTTAAAATGAAATATGTGGCTTGTCCTGTACGACGCGGTAGGAGCTCGAGAAGAATGCAATCGGAGTAAAGGTAGGAAAGGTTGTGAGCTATAAAATAGATATTCCTCTGGATATATGTGGTGGCCCACGGGGAAGTAGGATCGGAGTACACAGCCTGATAGTCGAGAAGTCTGCATGCTCTTAAAGGCTCCTGTACGGAGATGACATCAGGGACAGGTGTAGACTGCTGTATGTGAAGTGAGACGTTGTCTCTCTTCTTTTTTAATCCGCGGCAGGTCCATTGCCATATGCAGAGTGAAGAGGGCGAGCATGTGGCAAGGGTGCAGGAGGGGGTTATGGTTGCGAAAGCACTTGAGAGGGGGGATTGTGGCACAGCTTCCAAGCGGGAGAGCCCAGCAACTAGCATATCGAGAATATTATCAATCTTATTAAAGCGTTCTGTGATTTGGGTGAAGCCTAGGGCAACCTTTTGTTTGAGTTCCCTGTGTTCTTTACAGATTTTTTTACTCGTGCATTTGGGGTCCTCATCCGAGGATTCGGGTGGTTGCGTTCTTTTGTTTTTTGCGGGTTGAGGAGTGGAATCTGTGGGATCGCTCTCTGATTGGGCTGCCATATCAGACTCCGAGGTGGAAGTGGAGATAGATAGGGACGGAGAGGGTGTTGGGGAGGGGGAGCTGTGAGTGTACTTAAACGTTCGAGCACAGAGCCAACTGCTGATTTAACTGCTGATTCTCTCTAGTTAGGCGTTCGATAGTCTCCTGAGTTTTAGAATTTTCTCTAGATTCGGAGTGTGCTCTACTGGAGCGGAAGGCCTGCTGTCCGCAGCTCACCTTTGCGGATTGGCTCCCGGGGTCCCGGCTCCGGGATACACTTCGTCCAGTACTTTTGATTCCGTTACCACGGTTTCTGTCTTCGATTCTTGGGAAGGACTCCTTTTTAAGCTGAAACTCGTGCTGCTGCTGCTGCTGCTGCAGCTGCTCTTGCTGTGTCTGTCGTGGACGAGAAGGATGACTGTTTCCACGTTGGAAGCGTTTCTTACATGCCCTGTGGGCCGTCATGTGGGCTTGCCCACAGATGCAAACTCCGGAGTGTAGGGGTGGTCCGCCGGGTGCTTCTGACCACAGCCTGGGCAGGTGAGACGATTCAGCAGAGGGCATACATTGCGTCTGTGGCCGACTTGTCTGCAGTTTACGCAGGCCTCTACTTTCGGGCGGAAGTAGAAGACGGCGTAAAGGCTGCCAAACATTTTCACCCAGGGTGGAAGCTCCTCGGCCATGAAGTGGATGAGCACAGAGCAGGAGGTACGCCCCATGTCACTGGCCTGCACAATTGGTAGGAGGGCATTCACCCTACGTAATTCTCGGAGCAAGTCTTACGGCGACTCGCCGCTCCAGGCATGGTAGATGACTCCTGGTCATGCTCTGTCCGGCGGAGCTATGTATGCATGGAATGTCAGTTTGTTGCCGCGTAGCATGAGATCTCTGATTTTGGCGTGGTTGGCAACTCGGTCTGCGCAGGAAAAGTAGATACCGTGAAGATATTCTTGGGCAGGATGGTGCACATGAGGTCCTCCTCGGCAACCGCAGAGTGCAGTCCGCTATTGGTGAGTACAGCCACCCGTAACTATCCGTCGTTGTATTGGGCCAGATTGACGCCCGCAGTTGGACGAAAGACGATCTTGAAGTCATCGACTGGCAACCATGGCAGTGGTCTTATGCAAAGACGCGCCGCAGCAGTCCCATCGACTTCTGAGGGAACGATTGGAGCTGATGCCGTTTTGCGTGCTTGCGTTCCGTCAGGGGACGCCGCTTTGCTTGACTGCGTTCATTTGCTTTCCTTGGATTGCTGCCTAGGCGAACGTGTTCGGGCGTAGAGTACCTTCACTCCATTCTTCCGGGTTGATTACGGTGGCGGGCAGATCCATGCCGCTCACCTGATATGCCGTGTCGTTGCCGAAGAGACCCGTACGTGCGGGAGCCCTACGCCGCTGCCGGCGTAGGGCTAGCGAAGCGGCGTTCCGCCGCTCACCCGGAGTCGAAGTTTGTACAGTTCCACAAGAAGGATGAGGTTTGAGGCACTCACCGGCAGCTTCGGCGAGATGATAGCTTTCAATAGAGACAACTTTTGGCACCAGTAAAGCAGCCCTGGTTCTGGAAAAGCTTTGTCGAATGCGGAGGCCATGCGAGGCACGTCAGCCCTGCTCGGCCCCCTAGCGACGCTCCTCAAGGTTGAGGTGCCGCACGTGATGACACCTGAGAGATTTGTCGTGTCTAAAGATTTAAATTGCCGAGGTGGTAGTTGAAATTTAATTGAGAGAACATTTTCTGAAAATGAAATGGCTAAAATTAGTCAGACACCACTAACGCAGAAAAGCAATTAGGAACTATGCCTTGGCCGCCTAAGCTGCGGCAGGCTTTAGGCTTGTATTGTGCTTTTCTTATGGATATTGGCTTGCTTAGAAAACGTTAGAATAAAATGCTGTATAAACACATTTACAAGACAAAACTTCGTTTTTACATACCCTTCGTATTTAATGCAGCATAGCGAACATACGTAAATACGACGTCCATATTCCTCACATCGTTTCTTCCCCCCTCTCCCACTAAGGCCGCTTCCATCCCTCATCCTCTTCCGCATGGAGAGTAGATTGTGGGGGACTCTTTTTTTCTACACATAATTTCGTGATTTTACTTTAGTGATTTGAGAGGCTCCAAAGATAGAGTCAAAAATCTTGGGAGACACTCAAGCTTCGCCTTTAAGAGGAGAACGCGATGTCATTAAATGGTCAGTGGCTGCTTCTCATGCTCTGAACGCAGACAACGACCTGCTTCTCATCGCACATCACTTTCTTTATTTCACGCAATTCGCTTCTCGCCACAATCACACGATTTATATCACACCACCATTTGCTTATCATCGCTTCGCTTTTTACTTTCGTATGCACGTTGATCAGCCTCTTTCACTTATGACAAGAGAAGCGGAAGCAATGCGGCTTAAACGTGAAGAGGCGGAACAGCGTGCTATGGAGGCTGAAGCTAAACGGCAACGAAATCAAAAAGACCCTGATTTCCGGGAAAGAAAGGCTCAATTGATACGTCAGCAACGGCTTTGTACTTTACTGCGGCTCTGTCCACCGAAGGTGCTGACACGGTCACAAATGGTCTTCCAGTTTTGAACCTATGAGACGCGTCAAAATTATTCGGCCAGTGAGTGCTGGAGGGTTGGGGTTGGTGCATTTCTATGTGCGACAATTAGTCTCGCGCTTTCTCTTTTATTGCGATAGAAATTATATGGACACTCCAAACCAAATTTATACCGTTGGCGTCACCGTCGCCGTGAGGTTCCGTATGACGTCAACGGTGATGAAATCATCGCCGCGCGCCGTATGCGGTATGTGCGAGTGAAAAGGCGCGAGGGACGCGCGCTTTTACGGGAAGCGAACGCATGGCGGAGAGCAAGCGCGCGTTCTGCGCCGTGCTCCATGAAGGGCTGCAGAATTAAGCGTCTCTTTCCTCGTTACAATCACCATATATAGAGAGCAAACGCTACTTTTTCCGTCGTACTAAAGGCCGTGGGGGGAAGGGAGGGAGGAAGGGGAGGTGACGTTCAGCTGCGGCACCAAATGCATATTTCTATAAAAACGCTGTTAGTGGAGAAGGCGGTAAAGTCTTCCGACGCTGCTCGACTAGTGTCCCATTCTGATCTCGTCGAAAACCTCCGAGCCGGCCCCAAAGGCACTGGCAAGAGTCACCAACGCCGCGCACGTTCAGTGCGAACGCGGGAAAAACGCAGACGGCGCCGATAACAGTTCTGCGCGTTGCTGGTGCTGCTGCATGTCCAAGTTTATATAGGCGATGAAACTACTATCTCTACTTCGTATAGCTCTCTACTGATTTGCTATCGCAATTGATGCTTCACCTTTCGGGTGAAACTTCGACAATTTTTTTTCGGGATAGGTCTCATCCGGTATTATAAGAGCTTTCTTGCAGGTTA
This sequence comes from Dermacentor silvarum, assembly GCF_013339745.2. Lineage (NCBI taxonomy): Eukaryota > Metazoa > Arthropoda > Arachnida > Ixodida > Ixodidae > Dermacentor > Dermacentor silvarum. Next base: position 82,804,367 of record NC_051163.1, on the reverse strand, counting down.
ACCTGGCTCATGTCCTGCCAGAATTGGTGGTGTAGTCAAATTTAATTTCTTGACCTTGTCTATGGGGGTGTATGCGTGAGGTTTATTTTTCTATTTCTTGTCTGACTGTTGGGTTTTCTAAAGATCATTTGTTCACTGTGTCACGAAAACATCTTTACAAAGAATAAATGTTGATATTGTTCCCACCGCCATTTTATTGATCCGTATGCATCACATTACCTGGACATGATGTGTTTGCAAGAGTGCGCCAAATGCCAGTTCCCCCTTCTACAGAAACAATTTTTTTACAAATTACACACTGAAACCTTGCCGGTAAAACATCGATTCAGAAAAAGAATATTTTCGTTTCATCAATTAACTGTCGCCTTTGTGACGTGCTTGAAACCATTGAACACTGTTTTATTGTGTGTAAAGATGCCATTTTATTTTGGGATGATATCCACAGAAATTTGCAAAAAATATTTTGATCTAAATTCTCACAGTATCCGATGTCTTGTTGCTCCATGTCATGATGTTCCATTTGATATGTTTTTACTGATAGGCCTTCATAACCTATGGAAAACTCGTATGCAAGACCGAAATGCAGAAAGGACAATTTCCTCAAGATCGCATTTCACTCAGATGATCATGCACTTAAAGGCCATTTACGACCAAGAAGAATGTCAGCCGGATTGGTATCAACTTTTGATTAGGTATTTAACTTCACCTTTCAAGTTTTTGTTGTGATAGACGGTGTTGCTGTGTGTGACGTTTTCTTTATATGGACTGCTCGTTGACGTGTGATTACTTATGTTCACCTGGTGCTCATATTATTGTAAATAGCTCCTGTACATACAACATTTCTTTCATTGTAATAAATATCATGTTAAAAAAAAGTGGCTGTATAACCAAGTGGTTACGACGCTCGTCTTGGGACCGGGGGTACGCGGTTTCGAATCCAGCCTCGGCTAGAAAGATTATTTTCTTTTATTCATAGTTTCTTGCTATTACGGCTGGCTTAAACAGCTGTGCACCTGTATCAGAATGATTTTTTTGTTATTCGTCGGCGAGTTCAATATGCCATGGACCCAAAGAACATTAAAAAAAAATTGTCTGTGGGAAATAGCGTAATTGTACCCGTGTACCTCGATCAGTTGCATGTAAATGTACCTCAATGAGTCGGCCATCACTCGTGTGAGAAATCAAAATGCTTAACTGACTAATTAACATCACAATAGTAACTAGCATTTTCAATAATGGCTATACGGTACATATATCAATTTACTAATTGTAGGCGCCGAGTACGCAAGGTGTGGCCACTTCAAACGAATTCTCAGGATCGCATCAGTTCCGAAATAATAATTTTCAAAATGTCTGACTAAACGCATTCGCGGTCCAGATGATTTGTGCGTCGATGCCTAAATGAGCGTTTTCATAAAGAAGCAAGTGGAGGATCAGCACATCTTTCCCGCAAGTTGGTCAGCGAATATCTCGAAAGCGGTGCGCTGTTCAGAAATCGATATGTCTCGCCAATTGACTACCTACACTTCGTGTATTGGAATATGTGCTGCAAGGTAACTAATTAAGAAGATAATTAGTGTAATTGCACGTTGTGACTGCACTAAAGCGCCAGCACACAGCAGCTCCTCAGTGCAAAGACCGATAGATTTCGTGGCTGCTTACACCAATGAGCTTGCACATATTATCGAAAGTTATTTGCTTAATTAGTTGAAATGCTTGCTCTACTTCTGTGATCTTTTAGAATTGAAATTGTGCGTGCGTAGAGTTTCGTAACCTAGCCTCATCAATGTCTCCAGCATGACTGCATAGTCCTGCATAATGTGTGCTTCTAGATAAGTCAAAATGCTTTTGCTTAACGCACCGTCCCTGTCACTATAATAAGGGCGTCGAGAAACCGTAAAAATTACTTGTGCACTTAATTTCCAGATATATGTCATTGCCAAGTATTTCAGCGCTTTCATTTGCATACTAACTTGGACAAAAAGGGGTGGTGCTCGGGATTGACAGCAAAATAAACACTCAGGATTGCGAGTAGAAATATTAGTGTTTGAGGTCATCTTTCACTACAATATGCATGAAAACTTAACAGATATATAGGTTGCACAAAACGTCTCTTCCCGCCTGCTTGACTATCATGTGTGTCTTTCTTGCCACACAAAATGTTTCCTTGAACGATGAGTATTCTTAGAGCTTCTATGAGTTCTTTTAAAAATAATATTAGGTGCCGTTGAAGAGAAACTGGCTCCATTGTAGCGGAAACGTTGAAAGATGTAACGCAGAATTCGGAACAAAGTCTGGAGCTTCAGCATGCGTTATGGTGACAACGATAGATTAAAGCTCCTTTGGCGACCACGCACGGTTGAACGCTGATCGGGCGTCCTGCCTGCGCAAGCGAGTTTCGCGGTTTCTTGGTCGCCGTACGCCAAGTTGGTGATTCTGCATGCGCTGTCACGTGAGAGGTTTGTGGCGTCTGAGGGTTGAGATGGCGGTAGTGGTTCGTATTCTCTTCGAATGTGCAGCCTATGTAAATGATTATTTTATGACAACCAAATGCAGGAAATTAGTCTAACACCACTAACGCTGAGGAGCACATTAAAAATGCGGCAGGCTTTAAGCTTTTTGTTTGCTAATCTTGGGGATATTGGCTTGCTTAGCAAGCATTAGAAAGTAGTGTCATATATGCACATTTAAATGTCCAAACTTCATGTTCACATAGCCTATCTATTTCTTTGCAATGAAGCATATATGAAACGTAAGTAAGCACCTAGACGTATTTTTTGACATCTCTTTTTAGGGGCGAAGCTCCTTAGGGTGTGGGTCTGTCCCTCCTCTGTAGTATGTAGTAGTAGTAGTAGTAGGTAGCCACGTCTACTTTTATGAAAAAAAAAAATTCCGAAAGTTGCGTCCGTAGCGCGGAATCGAACCAGGGACACCATGCTTCCGAACGCGCGGCGGTAACCACTACGCCACGAAGCTTTTTTTTTTTTAGCCTAACATAAGCGGTTTTATTCCATCTGACAGCGCTAACAAACGAGCAACAACTAATGCATAACATAATTGATTGTGTACCTTCAGGAAAGCAGGTGAACCTACTATTTTTACGATGTTTCTGACTTCTGAAGATAATGCCACAAAAGAGGAGCTGTCATTTCGCATTCACAAAATTGCAATTTGCAACAGCAAGTTACGTCCCGAAGTTCAGCATTTTCAGAAGATGTTCCACTCGGCAAACCACAGCCACTATTTGCTTTCATCTGTAGGAGCAAATACCTGTCACACGCACACTTCACGCTGGGATGAGTGAAAATGTTGAATCCAGCATGGGCAAAATAGCAGCTGCACTGGAGATAACACCCAGCAGCCCAACTGTCCCTGGTTCAAGTCTGGCATGCCCCAGTGCCGTGTAAGGTATCCACAGGTCTGCAAAGTTCTTGACCAGGTCAAGCAGAAGTGCCTTGTGGAAGCTCGCCGAGGCCCACAGAATGCGAAGCGAGCTCCTCAGGCTGCTGCCTTTGGATGGTGCAGTTAAGAGCATTGGCAGTATCTGGTACAGCTCGATCAGATCGCGTATGAGTGCAGCCACGATGGCCAGCAGCCAAAACTTATTGCTTGTGCGGCTCCAGGCATCCCGGCGCAATGTCAGCAAGCCAACTTGGTGAAGCCAAACTAGGTTGTCCGTCAAAATGTAAAAAGCATTGCCAATACGGGCCATGGTCAGGCTGAGGCGCAGCGACACATCTGAAAGGCTGATTGTGCGGGTTGCACCATGAAGTGCGCCCACAACGCGTCCAAGCCGCAGCAGCCTTCGCCCCGAGCTGAACGTCACCTCCAGGTTCTGAAGGCGGGCCACAGTGTCCCTTCGATTTGATTTTTTCTGCAGCCAGTACCATAAGAACCGACTACTGTACTGCAGGAGCCGAAATAATTTGTCCCTACCGGCTGTCTGTGCGTTGAACTTCGATATATCTGCCAGGAGATCACGCATCTTTGCGTTCGTGTCCATTACGGCCGCTGAAGGAGGAAAACTAATACGAAACGACAAGGTGCTGCTATCACCTACTGATTCAGCGCCCTTTCGTCCTTTTGTAAAGGCGCTCCATTAAAGACCCCAATGTATTGCTCCCGGACGAACGCATAACCGGGGACCGGGGTTTACGAATGGACAAAACCATCAATGTTCTTTGACAAAACCAACGTTGGACAAAACAGAAAACGGAAACAACACGACCCGAAAGCCGAAAGTACGCGGCATTTTTCCGTTCCATTACGCCACGAAGCGCACATGGACACACGCACCACGATGACAATAAATACCCAACATTAACGAAAGACTGCGCGTTTCTAACGCGTTTGTGCTAGCGCGTTACGGCCCTTCTTCTTCTTCTTTCTGGGGTTTTACGTGCCAAAACCAGTTCTGATTATGAGGCACGCCGTAGTGGAGGGCTCCGGATTAATTTTGACCACCTGGGGTTCTTTAACGTGCACTACAACGCAAGCACACGGGCGTTTTCGCATTTCGCCTTCATCGAAATGCGGCCGCCGGGGCCGGAATTCGATCCCGCGACCTGTGTAAGAAGCTGGTGTAAGACGCTGTGGCCTCTCCGCCTTACCCCCGTATTCATAAACGCCCCTCGACTTGAACTTGACTTGCCACCGCCTTGGGCAGCGCGTTCGAAACGCGTTGAAGGCGGTGGCAAGTGAAGTTCAAGTCGAAGAGCGTTTATGAATACGGGGGTTATACTCTCTCAGCAGTCATGTGATGGCGTCGGCAAACGCGGTGCACGTTCCGGCATGTGTAAACGGCTGCGTAAGACGCTGTGGCCTCTCCCCCTTACTAGAGAGTACTGCACGTTTCTAACACGTTTGTGCTAGCGTCCCCTTAAGCGGGAGATGGTGCAATTATAATGAAGAGCGCTGTTATAAAATAGGAATGACGTCACATATGGCGCGTGTCATTGGTGGAAGTCAATCGTTCGATTTAGTGCGGCGAGACAGGGCGAATTACACGGAAGATTCTCGGTTTACCGATGATTTCCTCCGGAGCTTCGCCCACTCATCATCATTCACCCCGTGGATATGCGGTGTTTTTTACTTTTTTTCTTTCCACCCTCTCACTCTTAGGGCGTTTCCATTTCTCTACCTCGCCCCCATATTATAGGACACTCAATTTAGTGATTCTACTTTATTGACTGGTAGGTTCGAAATATAAAGCCAAATATGCAAAATATATTTATTTTTCTTTGCCATTAAAAATTTTGGCGACGCTATTTGCCAGGTACCAAGAGTATCGCGAGCTGTCAACCCAGGACCACCGCCACCAACGTCGTGCTCTCCCGTTGACTGCGCATGCCGGGTTCACGCATGGTGGGTGAGAGGGTCTCCAGAGATGCGGAGAGTATCTGTGTGCAAGCACGGCGAAGCGAAGTCTAGTCATCGTCGACGATGCACGCAACAGACTCGGTGGTGGAGCAAGGGCAGCGTTCTGCCTTCTGCTACTGGAATGAGTGCTGTGCGCATGCGCACTATAAAGCGTTCTTGCGAGTTGCTCTACTTATGCTCTAGTCTGGGCAGTAAACGTCATCCTAGCATCATCTAATTAGACAGCACTGGGCGCTGTCTAAGGAGATTGCTGGTGCCACGCCTGCAACACCACTGGTGCTGCTCATCACGCCAGCGTTGCGAGGCGCCTACAGTTGCCAGGGTGTGGTTGCTTCTGCCCAGCAGAGGTTGCAGTGGGTGCTAGGTCACGCCAACATGTTGCACGCGCGCATATACTTAGAACACTGTACAAGGAGTTGCAGCCCAACGCCAAACCTTGCTGTCGCTGTCAAGACTTCTGCTTTCGGGCGACATATCGAAGTTTTCTTGATACGTTTCTTTTGTCGCTGACCGATTGGTAAACAATCCGATGGAGAATCTGACACCGAGTAATAAAGCTGTACTTTACTATTTTTCTGACAGACTTCACTGTGAGAAATTAAGTTTTTGTTCACCAACACTTTGCACCACATGGAAGACCTGCGCGGTTGGGATGTTTGGGGATGATTTTCTCCGCCACCCGCCGACATCGCACGCCGACGCCGGTTGCCGACGCTGTATTTTCTGCGACACGGGGTCCTTAACGCTATCGCGTTAAAAGTGTACCACGTGTGCAATCAGGCTTTCTCCTTAAGATTTTACAAAGTTGTCACACTTGCTTAATCTTTAAGCGAAGGCTACAACATCACAAGTGTCGGCGGTGGTGGTGGTGGCGTTGTCACGCTGAAAAGTGGGCCAATTTTGGCGATAGTGCAGAAAGGGTGCGGGCTCAATGGCACATGCGAGGGGCAAGAAGAAACAGAGAAAAAGAGATGATGATGATGATAAGTGGTTCTTGAGGGAAAGGGAAAGGTTGGCGCTATCTTCTGCAGCCCTTGAGGGAGCACGGCTCAGCGCCAAAAGAGAAAAAGAGAGAGACAGAAAGAGAGAAATATAGTGAGAGAGAAAGAGAAAGTAAGAAAGAAAGCGAAATGAAAAGAGAGAGAGAAAGAAAGAGAGAGTGAAAGTGAGGCAGAAATGAAGAAAGAGAGAAATAGAGAGAAAAAAGAAAGAAAGAGAGGGAAAGAAAGAGAAATAGAGAGAGAGAGAAAGAGGGTGAGAAAGACAGAAAGAAAGTGAGAGAGAAACAAAGAAAGAAAACGACCACGAATGTCAGATACACACACGGCAAGCTTCGCTTACCCCCATTTTCTCGACAGGGGAAGGGCTGGTGATATTGTTCTTGTTATTCATGGGCGAGTTCAATATGCCAGTTTTTTTTTTGTTTTAGCTAAACAAAAAAGCCATTCCATTCTGCGAAGGGGGATGACGAGTGAAGCTGGTTACCACACGACACAGAGGTGGCACAAAATTTCGTGCAAAAGGACGAACATATTTATTGTCTTGACCGGTGGTCATCGTTACGATAGGTACGCACACACACTCTCGTCTCACATATGTTAATAAATGCGTCCGTCACCTAAGACAATGAATGGCTCATACCCTCTTCTGCAATGGCTCATACCCGCGTAAATAAAAAGAACCTATTTTAACGCGGCCTCGCCATTACGACGAAAGAAGTCAAATTCTAAACGGGAATGATGAGCGGAAACGGAGCCAATACGATGACGCCGATGAACGCGCATGAGCATTGGCACGAGCGCGTTCGCGCGGTTGCGCCGAGGGGCGCCAACGAACCAGCTGTGGAAGGAGACGACGACTTTCGAGCCATTGCTGATGATAGTTTTTGTTGACGGACACGAAAAACGCACGGAACCCTAGCCATAAATCGCTTCGCTGTAAAAAATTGTCTGTGGGAGATAGCACAATCGTACCCTTTTACCTCGATCATTTGTATATTATTGTACCTCGATGATTCGGCGATAACTTATGCGAGAAATCAAAATAATTAACCGAATAATATATGTGATTACACTAACTTTTTCAAAAATGGCTTTGCGGTACATATATCAATTTACGAATTCTAGCTGCTCATACGCAAGGCATATCAACTTGAAAAGAATTCTCAAGATTGCATCCGGTCCCAGATGATAATTTTCAATGTATCCGACTAAATTCATTGGTGGAGCAATCGCTTTTGCGCTTCGATGCCTAAAGCGTCGTTTTTTGGAAATAGTAAGTGGAAGAACAGCACATTTCTTCCGCAAGGTCGACGGCTTATATGTCGAAAACTGTGCATTCCTCACAAGTCGATATGCGTCGGTAATTCACTACCTGCAATGGGTGCATTGAAATATGGGTGGTAAAGTAAGTATTAAGAAATAAGAAGACACCTAAGCCCTTCTTATGAGTTCTGAATGCGAAAGCATTAATGTGCAATTGAACGCCGCTGAGCTGTCCGTCGAGTTGTGAACTCCTCGCGCGCAAGCGAGCGAGTTGAGACGCTTGGCGCGTTTTCAATCGGCCTTACCCAGGCGAAGTTAGCACGCAGGCTAGAGCTACACCCTCTCTTCTCACGCAACACCTGGCGGGCTATTGCGGTGGCAGTTCACTTTCGCCCGCTCTCCTCCGTCGTGGCTCGTCCTTGATCTGGCGTCGCAACCAATGGGAATTTAGGTGCCTTATCGCTCTTAAGAAGCTGGCTTCGTCGCTCAATGAGCCATTTGACGCTTTCACATCAAACATTAATTGGCCATGCTGACTGCACTACTGCACCCGCACACATGAACTGCTTAGCGCAAATACCGATGCATTTCGTGGTTACCTATAGTAATGAACATGCACATAATATCGAAAAAGCTTCGCTAAATTAGTTTAACTCTTTTCTCTACTTTTGTGATCTTTTACAATTCAAACTGTCTCAGCTTAGAATTTCGTAACCTACCATCATCAATGTGTCCACCATGGTTGCATAATCTTGCATAATGTGTCCTCCTGAATCAGCCAGAATGCTTCTGCTTAACGCGCTGTACCCGCCAGTATAACAAGAGCGCCGAGAAACGATCAAAATCACATTTTTAATTACATTCCACATATGTGTCACTGCGCAGTACCTCAACGCTTGCATTTGCGGAATGTCTGCAATAGTTTGGACAAAATCCTGAGGATCGACAGTCAAAATAACACTCAGGATTGGGAGTAGAAATATGAGTGTTTGAGGTCATCTTTCATTACAAAATGGCATGTTACATTAACAGATATAATGGTTCCACAACATTTCCGGTAGAGCCTGCTCGACTGTCATGTGTGTCCTTTTTTCCACGCAAAGGCGTTTCATTCAACAGCGAGTATTCTTGGAGCTTTTATTGTTCCTTTTAGGAATAATAATAATTGCCGCTGAAAAGAAACCTGGCTCCAATGTGACACCGTAGTGAATGCGCAGGTGTTTGTTAAACGAAATGAATTGCGGAATTTGGAATGAAGTCGGGAACTCCAGCACGTGTTATGGTGGTAACGATCTATTGAAGCTTTTCTGGCTACCAGGCGCGGTTGAACGCTGGTCAGGCCTATTGCCTGAAACAAACTGGTGGTGCTCTTGCGTAGGTTCTGCGGAGCCGAGTCGCGGGGCCCCTTCGTCGCTGAACGCGAAATTTGAGATGATTCACGTGATGTGACGTGAGTGGTTTGTGGCGTCTGAGGGTTTAGATGTCTGTGGTGATAGTTCACATCCTGTTGGAATGCCCAGCCTATATAAGTCAAACAACATTTCAGGAAATCTAAATGGACAAAATTAGTCAGACGCCACTAACGCTGAAAACCAAATCAAGTCTTATGTCTTGTCCTTCTAAGCAGCGGCAGGCTCTAAGCATGCTGTCTGCTTATCTTGGGGATACTGGGGTATTGGGGCTTTGCAGACGTTAAAAAAACGCTGTATATGCACATTTACATAAAAACAGTGGACAGATGGGTGAATTGGTATGGGTTCATCTTTTTTGAACAATTAAGCCACGCGGTGGGACGGGACACGAGTAAAAGAAGTCAGACAGACGAGCACAGACTGATTTAATGAAAGCACGTAATCAACATTCAGTTGCGCTCAGCCTTGTAGACGTGTCTCACTTATTTAACCGTGTCCCGTCTTACCGTGCAGTTTGTTAAAAACTATGAGCTTATTTCCGTGACCAAAATTCATTTTCACATAGCCTTCTTTTACAGTGCAACATAGCGAGGAAACCTAAATAGGACGGCCATATTTCTCACATCATTCGCTTTCTTCCACTCTCTCACGCTTAGGGTCTTTCCATCCATCAGCCTTTCCCTCGGGCAGGGTAGCCTTTAGACGACCTTCTTTATGCATATAATTTCGTCATATTACGTTGGTTATTCGTAGGTTCCAGAGTTACAGTCTAAAGCCTTGGGAGACGCTTAAGCTTCGCCTTTAAGAGTAGAACACGATAGCATTAAAAGGTCCCTGACTGCTTCTCATGCTCTTATTTTTCACGACGGCCTTATTCTCATGCTCTCGACGCAGGCAAGGACGTGCTTCTCATCGCACATCAGTTTCTTTATTTCAGACAATGCCTAGGTTCTCACCACAACGACATTGTGTATTTTAAACCACCATTTATTCTCATCGAATCGCTGCTTATACTTTATATGCGTTCATCAGGCTTTTCACTCACGGCACTAAAAGGGGAGGCAATACGGCATAAACGTGAGGTTGCGGAAGAGCGTGCTAGGGAGGCTGAAGAACAACGGCAGCGAAGACGAGAATATCCTGATTTCCGGGAAAGAGAGGCTGAATTGATGCGTTAGCAATGATGTGTACTTCACATCAGCTCTGTCCACCGAAGGTGCTGACCCTCTCATAAACACCACATGTGCAGGTATCGTACACATCACGTGAATCGTACACCACAAGTAAAGTCAAAGTATTGCCTGGCAATCTTACACTCTAGTTGAAGTCTAAACTCATTTTTTAAAGTTTCCTTATACTTGAAGCACAAATTACAACGCGCGTTAAATACCACACATTTACTGACATAAATCACGAATCGCTATCGATCACCAATCGCTGATCACCAATCGAAAATTAATCACTAATCACTAAATACTGCTACACTCATGTAGACTGAATCATGTGGCACGCTTCTATAAATTCACAATTTCGTCAATTAAAAATCAGTGACGCATCCAAACACTCACTTGACGCCTGTGATTAACTTACTAATTACCATAGGCCATGGCATAAGGTCTCCCTTCATTGGACGAGTGGGGGCGCCCATGAAGGGATATATATTTAAAGTGGGCAAAATGCCTGAGTCTTTGGTATAACACAGCACTCATAATGCTCAACTAAACGAATGAAAAACGAATGAAACCAAGGTGAACCTTCACTAATTCACGAGCAGGTAGCCTGACGTTCAGGTGCCACATGGAACAGTATGCTGTGACAAGCATCTTAGTCAAAGAACGGTGGTTACCTTCATGTGCAGTGCCTCGGGGAAGTGCATGCACCAGTACAATACCGGCTTTCCTGTTTTTGCTCATGCCACATCAACGGGTAATCGCGAATAAATCATGACTGGAAACATTGCAGAGCTAGAATTGGCCAGCACAATGCACTTCTAGTAATAAAAGCACCTCCAGCGCTTCTCAAATCAGGGCCGCAGTGCTACAGTTTACGTGGCGAGAGTGGGGGGGGGGGGGGGGGGGTTCCGCCCTAAACAATTGAAGGGGTGCCCGCTCACTTTAAGCATGGCCTCATTAACGATACCAGATACTCGAATCACAACCTCCTTATCGATACATCACAAATACACATGCATCCAGTCGTTTAAGTTAACTTCACTACTAAACGTTTTTGCTTCAATCTAATTACCGCATTCCTAATTAGCACAGTCACTATTGCCATGTACGCGTCAGTACGTTTTTGCAAGACATTTTACCAAGCCAGAACACAGCCTGCTTATCGATATATACACACACATTCAATTGCTTAAGTACAATGAATCACCTGAACACTCGCATTTACTTCAGTGTAATAACCCCATTTTTTATTTTAATTACCTTGCTCATAATTACCATGCACTCAACAACACATTTCTATAAGACACTCTACGACACTAAGTGAAAGACCACACGTTTATTCAGTACGCCCCCCTGAAATGCGCTCGAACGAACGCCGTCTTCCTGATCATTTTGAATTCCGAAGGTCCTGGGTTCGATTTCCGCCTAAAACCCAATTTTATTCCATCGAAGCTGCATGTGCTTAGGCCGAAACACTCGTGGTCCGACCACAGAAACCGTCCGGCGGAAATAAACCTATCGAAAAGTGGCGTCTCGTTCCTTTGGTAAATACCGAAATTCGTAAGGAAGTGCATGAAGGTGACATCAATAACATTACATGATCGCCAGTTACGTCGCGATTAACGATAATAAAATCACGTGTGGCGCATACATATACGGTATGAGCCAGGGATATACGAGTATGAGCCAGGGAAAAGAAAGAAAGAAAGAAAGAAGGAAGAAAGGAAGGAAACAAATAAGGAAACAAAGAAGGACAGAAAGAAGTCACGTGTGGCTCAGACTGGGGCAGCACAATTCAGCTTCGATTAATTTTTTTTAAAATTTAGTTACGGGACCCTCATTGAGAAATTTAACGTTTATGCGAAGATTGTTGGACCTGTTAACAACATTTATTAATTTTTACCTCCATCGTGATTTATTGCTCACGTCCAACGTACGGCCAACGCGCGGTCCACGCATGGACAACACTACCGACGGCACATTTGCAGTGTTACGGGAGCCTTAAAGCTGTCGCTTTAATATGTAAAATGCATTTAAGCCTGCGATGGCTGCGAGAAACACAGCGACGCTTTTTTCCAGATACCGAAACTGTAGCCAGTGCCGTCGCCGCCGCTCTAAAGCATTCCCGCTGACAGCGCCTGCATTGGTCGCGCATGATGGATGAGAGGGTCTCCAGAGACGCGGAGAGTATTTGGATGCAAGCAGGGCGAAGCGAAGTCGACTCATCGTCGACGATACAAGCAACCGTCTCTATGGAGGAGCAAGGGCAGCGTTCTGCCTTGCGCTACTGGCATGAGTGCTCTGCGCATGCGCACTATAAAGCTTTTCTGCTGTGCTGCTCTGCTTATCTGAGCAGTAAAGATTATCTTAACGTCCCGTAATATTTCGCGTGGCACTGTCTAACGCAGATGGTTGGTGCCGCGACTGCATCACCAGTGGCGGTGCTCATGACGCCAGCGTTGTTAGACGCCTATAGCTGTCAGGATGATGATGCGATGTTGAAGATGAGATTGTGATGCGGGTTTTGTGGCGAATGTTCTCACTTACTACGCTTTATTTGTGTTGTTGTGTGCTCCGTTTATGCGATATCATAGCGATGTGATGCGACCTGGCGACGCAGCAAATGGGCGCCACAAGCATCGCATGGCAAATATTATTATTTTTTTTATTAGCGCCACGTGGCCAGGCGGAAATACGTGGCTGGGAGTAGCTTACCTATATACAGGTAGTGATAGGAGAGAAAAAAAAGGAACTGGTTGATTGCATTGGAAGTGACATAAGGAGACGGTTATACTGATTGCAACGGTTCTGTAGTGCTGGATCTGTGCGATCAACAGAACCTCATAGTAGTTAACATGGAGAATAAGTGTGATGGACAGGTTACATGACAATGCGGAAAAGGCAGTCATGTATCGACTATGCCTTAGTCCCAGAAATGGTGTACGAAGAACTAGACCAAGTGACAATAGGCGGAAATGGAATAAATAGCCTGGGCAGCAACATTAAAGTATGGGTGAGATACCAACGGAAAACACGAACCAATAGTATCAGAAGTTCTAAAAATGAACGATGAGCAAATACAGAGATCACAAAAAGACATAGAGAATAAAATTGAGGCGTTTGCTACAGCAGTCTGGGAATATAAGGAACTGTTAGACGTTATGAAGCCGGAAATAAGACGGGCACGGAAAAAAAAATGAATTTTTGGATTGGAAATAGGAAACCACGTAAGTGGTAGAACAAGGAAATAAAGCAAACTATAGAACAGGGTAAGCAGCGCGTCTAGGGATCATCGAAAAGCCAAAAAGTTCAGATTACACGAAGAAGAGGTGCTCCTTAGATGAAACAAGTTCCGAGAAAAGCAAAGGGTGGCGAGTGAGCTCGTGCAAGAGAAAAATAAATGTGCAAGTGAACATTGGCTGCAATCGCAAAAATAACCATATGATAGCTTTCGGAGCTCAAACTAAAAAAAATTGCAAATGGCTATAAGAGATGAAGACGGTAACATCTACGAAGAAGACGATGCACCCCGGTACATCACAGATGTTATCAGCGATAACTTCGGCACGAAAGGATGGCTAGTTCAGACCACAGATCTAGCAACAACAAAGAAGCTTATGAGTTCAAAATGTAGCACAGATAGCGTTTAGCAGCATATATATATATATATATATATATATATATATATATATATATATATATATATATAGAAAGTGAGAGCACCGTCCAAGAGATTGAAGCCCAACGCTAAACTTTGCTGTCGCTTCCAGGGCTTCTTTTGTATGTTCTTCTGTCACTGACCAATTTGATCCCTCAGTTTGAAGATGGTCGACCCTTTGTATTGGCCGTACGAATGAAATAGTAGGGGAGTGAAGTGGAATGGTTTAGGTTCCCAAGGAGCATGAAATAAGTTACTCATGCGCAAATGCAAAAGCACTCTCTCCCAGAACGTTTGTTGGGCGTGTGGGTATGGCGGAGTGTGTCGCTCCGAGCGAAGTTAAAAGCTTCGATATCTTGCATCGGAAGTAAGTCGTATTCCTTACGACAACGTGAGATTCGAGACGACAGTTAATGGTCTGTGGCCGTGGCGTCTACTAACTCTGTCAAATAACGTGAAGGCAGCGAGAATATGATGTTGTCCAGCAGGTGACATGGCGCGAGCACAAGCAGAAGGAACACAGAGGACCATTACTGGACTTCAACAAAATTTTAATTTGTAGAAAATCTCAAAGGTCGTTGCCACGCATGCACAAAAAAACACAAAAATTCAGAGCGAGAGAGAGTGAGACAGATAAGTTTTTATTTGGAGCAAGGCGAGAAAAAAAGATAAACAGCAAAGAACACGTGCTTAGCGTCGTATATTTAGTGTCTGCACTTTAAACATTCCAGCTCATTATCAGTAAGCTGCAGAGAAGATCAACTTGCTGAAGGTAGATTGGAAAAGCTTTGCACGTTACAAAATTGTTCACACAAATGTGCCTAAGTGAACCTTCTGTACAACCTACTAATAAATAGTTGGAATAGAATAACAAGACACTAAAGGTACGACACTATACAGTTGCTCATTCCTTTTTATATTTTAATCAGTTTGTGTATTTTCTTGCCTATGCGATCTGTGGAATTGTCGCCGAATTACATTATAAATTAGTTGTGGACAGGCGTTTGGGATCCAGCGTTCATGCCATGTCCTCATTGTATTTCTACTCGAGTCTTTTTACCTACTGGGACCATAACACCCTCACAATGCATCACCTTACACAGTAAATCACCTCACCTTTCGGTCATGTACAGCTTATTGCAATACTCGTAATTAATGACAGACGATGCACGTTTACTACTACTCGTAATGCCCTTAGCCGGATGCACGAAACGTCTCCATCTCCAGACCTATCCACCTCGAGCGGTCGCCATCACTTTGATATTGTTACGATGGGGTGCGTTTATTTAAAAGATGAATTGATGAAAAAGGGCCGCGCTGACACCGAGTCGCTACAATGACAAGCGTACTTCATTCTCCTCTTCTTCCGTCCTTGCCGTAGTTTTAGCGTAACGCTCCTCCCGTCACAGAAGAAACCAGCAGGGCGAGTAACTGTTACGTCCACTCGGAGTCACGTGGAAGACAGCGTTTCAGGCGAGCGACGAGAACAGGCTGCGTCTTCTTAGACCGGTAGCCATTAGAAATTGCACGAGCAATCGATTATGTCACATCACTTATTCGATTGGTGATGACGAAAGGCCCGGTGTAACGAGCCAGAAACTTATGGCACAGGCTGCGCTTGCGAAGAGGTATCCAAAGCCATACGATGTCCCCTTTGTCGTACGACACATTATGTCGTGAATCGTAGCTGATCTTGGAGCGGTCCTGGGATGCCAACGCATGGAGCTAAGCTAAGCGGCGTGCTTCCTCAGCGCGGCAGAGAGTCTGGGCAATAGAAGAGTCCGCATGAGGAGTAAAAGGTAGAATTGTGTCAAGGGAGCTGCGGGGTGGTCTGACATAAAGAAGATAGAAAGGGCTGTAGCCGGCAGTTTCATGCTTTGCAGTGTTTTCGGCGTATATAATAAAAGACAAGATGTCATCCCAATTTTTGTGCCTGGAATCGACGTACATCGAAAGCATGTTGGTCAAGTTCTGTGAGTGCGCTCGACGAGACCATTTGTTTGCGGGTGATACGGGGTCGTGTGGCGAAACTGGCAAGCACAGAGACACAACAGCTCTTCGACTATGTCGGCCATGAACTGGGGACCGTGATCGCTCACAATAAGAGGAGGGGGTCCATGACGCAGTATAACGGAGGACAGGAGGAAGCTCGAAACATCAAGAGCCGTGGCCGTTGGCATTGCTGCGGTTTCAGCATAACGCGTCAAATGGTCCACGCAGACTATGATCCAACGGTTATCGTTTGTTGAGCGCGAGAATTGGCCGAGAAGATCTACAACCATTTCGAAAGGAGGTGATGGTGGCGTCACAGGGTGAAGGAGTCCGACCGGAGCGGTATTAGGGGGCTTGCATTGCTGGTACTTGTTACAACTGGCCACATACTTTTCTATATCCCGTCGCATACTATTCCAGTAGAATCGGCCCTGAATGCGGTAGAGCAGGCCATCTTGGATGACAAAGCCATTGTTAACTGTTGGCTGAGCAGCTGAGGCGAAGAGGGCGTCCAAGCTGCGGTCGTCACGCTGCTCTTCGCGGAAGGTGGTGAGGTAGGGAAAAAGAATGTTGTCGATGGCGGCCAGAAACTCATCGAAATTGTCGGCGTCACGCGCACTTGTTGGTAGAGGGAGCCTCGAAAGACAATCGGCATCCGCATGATGTCGGTCACTCTTGTAATGGACTGCAAAGTCAAATTCCTGTAAACGTAGCGCCCATCGAGCAAGGCGGCCAGAAGGGTCGCGGAGACCTACCAACCAACATAATGAATGGTGATCAGTAACGATCGTGAAGCGGCGCCCGTACAGTTATGGCCGGAACTTCTGGACTGCCAAGACGAAAGCGAGACACTCTTGCCTAGTGACGGTGTTTTCTGTTCAGCCTTGCTCAATGAACGGCTGGCGTATGAAATGGCATGCTCGGCGTCACCAAAGCACTGGTAGAGGACGGCGCCGAGGCGAATTCCACTCGCGTCAGTGTGCAATTCTGTTGTGGCAGAGGGGTCAAAATGACGAAGTATGGGTCCGGAAGAGAGCAGGAACTTGAATTGACGAAACGAGCAATCGAAATCTGCTGTACACATGAAAGGGTTATCCTTGCGCAGAAATGAAGTCAGAGGGTAGGTAGTACGGCAAAGTTGGGCACAAAACGTCGGAAGTACGAGCAAAGACCCAAGAAGCTACTCAGCTCGCGTTCTGACTGCCGTTGTTTAAAGCCGCTAACTGCAGCGACCTTCTGTGGGTCTTGTCGCACCCCCTGCGTGTCCACTAGATGTCCAAGTACTAGCGTCTCTCGTTGGTCAAAGTGACATTTCTTTGAGTATAGGGTAATTGCAGCTTGTTCAAGGCACGTCAGAACAACGTCCAGTCAATGGTTGTGCTCTGCAAAAGTGCGGCCAAAAATGACGACGTCGTCAAGATATCACAAACAAATCTCCCATTTCAGGCCGTGTAGTACCGTGTTCATAAACATTTCGAATGTTGCAGACACGTTGCACAAACCAAAAGGCGTGACCTTGAATTCAAACAAGCCGTCTGGGGTCACAAAAGCGGTTTTCTCTTTGTCAGCTGAATGCATGGGTATCTGCCAATAGCCCGCTGGGAGGTCCACAGATGAAAAGTAGGATGCGGAATGAAGGCAGTCGATAACGTCATCGATCCGGGGAAGTGGGTACCCATCTTTTTTCGTCACAGAATAAAGACACCGGTAGTCGACACAAAACGTCCAGAAACCATGTTTCTTTTTCACGAGGATGACCGGCGCAGCCCAAGGGCTAGAGGAATCTTGGATGACACCCGCTCTTACGCGGACACGGGGTAAGGCTTCAGCCCTATGAGATACGCGGACCCCGTGTCGATCCTGTTGCGCGCCCGCGTAGTTGGAACGCGAACGTTGTTAGCGCTGTGCGCAAAATCAAATAATGACACTTGTTTGCTAAGGACTTGACGCTTATCTGAAGACAGTGACTTGTTGATTATTTTAAAAAAGACAACGAGTCATCAGGGACACCGGGGCCAGCCCCGCGCTCTCGGGATTCATGTGACGTGTCATCAATTAAAGCGCCTATGCTGAGACTGGTATCCACTTCAAAAAAGGCAAGTCGCATACCGCTGGGTAGCACAGCAGACTGGGAGGCTAAATTTGACACCCACAATTTAGTCGTTCCGCAGGCCACAGAGAGGACGCATCGAGGTACGAGCACACTTTTCTTCACAACCATCGAAGGCACAGGCTCAACAATTGCATCAAATGTATCGGCGTCGACACCGCAAGCAGCAACCCGAACTCAGGATAAGGAACGTGCCGGTAACAGTGCATCTTCAATGACGGCGAGAGGGCATGAACAGGTAGTAGGTTGGTCGGCAAGAGAAGGGAGGAAAAACTCGCCAGTACCGCAGTCAACAGTGGCACCGCAATGTTGTAGGAAATCGAGGCCAATAATTACGATGTGAATGGATTGAGCAAGCACTGCAAATTCGGCTTGATACAGCTTATCGAAAAAATAAATGTTCGCGGTGCACACTCGAATTGGTCGGAGCAACTCTCCACTGACAGCACGAAATGCATTAGCGTTATCCAAGCGGAACATCACTTTACGGCCTAGTCGGGTTTTGAAATCCAGACTGATAACGGAGACACTCGCTCCTGTGTCCACTAAGGCCAACGTAGCAACATTTTCCACTAAAACATGAACCTTGTTATGACGCTTGGTGACTGGCGGAGGCATAGGGGCGTGTAGCTGATGATGACTGGTGACCTCACCTCCATTGGTCGCGCCACCTAATTTCCCGGCGGCGGTGACGTGACACGTCGTCGCTGAGATAGAGACATGCGCTGGCGTGAAGGCGGTGGCGTCAAGCGCCGCACAGAAGCCGGAGAGTCGCTACGGTAATTCGCCTGGTGATTTGTCCTGCCATCGGAGTCAGAAGGCCAGCGTGTCCCATCGCCGTGCCGATTGCTCATGCGCCGTCGCTCATACGACGGTGGTGACGTGCGTGAGCGATGAGGACAAAATCTGGCGACGTGACCGCGAATACCACATTGGAAGCAGATGGGACGCTCACGGGACGCACTGAAATTGTCATTAGCAGGATAACTGGCACGGTCATCCCACTCTTGAGAAACTGCAGGTGCTCTGGCTGAGTAACCGTCGTGGAACTTATAACTGTGATGCGCGTTCAGTGTAGGGTTTTGCGCTCTTGAACGGGGAGCGAAGTTGTGGGCGTCTACGGAGGCGGCAGTGATGGACGTCTCACCGAAGTCGTAGTGAGAAAGGAGCTCTCGAACCCGCGGAGTAGACAAGGAAGCCGCCTCACATCGGTCAATCTCTTCGCGCACCACTTGCCGAATAACAGACGCAAGGTCGGATGGAGCTGGGACCACGTCAACACTGGCGACGTAAAGTTAGGTTGGCCAGGCGGCCGAACTTCGGTGTGATACGCCGAACTTTCAAGGTTTGAAACGTGCGGCAGTGCCGAATGACGTCGCTTACAGAGTCCAGACTGTCTTTGCCGATGAGGAACTGCTACACGTCCTCTGCGATCCCTTTTAAAAGATGACCAACTTTGTCCTCTTCTGTCATCTGAGGGTCCAGAGCCTTGCACAACTTCAGTACTTCCTCGGTATACATCGTTCAGGTTTCGCCGGGAACTCCCCAGTGAACCACAAATATCCATTGGATGTACCACAAAAGACCAAATATCCAAGACATTTAACGACGTCCAGTTTACATCTATAGTATGTTCGACTAGTACGTGGCAGTCAAGGGTCTTCCAGAGGACGTCGAATGGCCTTATGATTTGGACATCTCTTGCACATTCAAAGCTCTCGTGCATTGATCGTACATTGTGCGTTATGAGTCGATGCACGCACTATGCCGCAGAAATACAAGCAAATTGTCCCTAATGCCCAACAATGGGAAGCTAGGAGAGCAAAAGCATTAAATTAATTATTTTGCAATAATTTTGCGCAAAAGCCAATACTTTCGCCATTTTTTCGCTATGCCTTCGGTCTCGGTTACGTCATTTTCTTTCTCATACAAAGATGCTTTATTTTTCAGTTATATCTATTAGTACATTGTTGAAAATACGTAACCTTTAACTTGCTGATGTATTGCGACAGTTTATCTTTAAAAAAAAGAAGCTTGAACTCGCAATAGCTCTGACTTCGCATCGCCACTGATATCAATTCAGCAACACGCGCCTCGATGCAAGTGCGCAGCAATACGCTTCCGGGCGAGAGCAGCGTGTGCTTTATTTGTGTCTTTTCGACTTTTATGTGGTTGACCATGGCCCAAGTACGTATATACTAGGCAGAACTGTACAGTTCCGTGCTGAAATTTAGAGCTGTGCTTCTGACTGCTATTTGTGGTACGTTTGTTCGCCTTGCGGAGCGCTTACGGGAATGTTCTGGAGGCAATGTTTTGATGGTTAATTTTCGCACATATCTGTATCGCTTGGTTTCCAGCGTTCCTCTTCAAGTGTCAGGGATATTTCTCATTTGCACTGCCTACCTCTAAGTCTCTGGCAGCATTATGTTATTGGCACTTTTGTGATCTGCATGAGAAGCTGCCTGACCAAGTTGCCTATCAAGATGAACATTCCATCTCTGGATTCTGCTTCCGTGGAATTTATTTTACCATATATTTTTCAATTGCTGAGATATTCGCCGGCGAATATATCAGCAACCATCGGTTTGCAGATGACATTGTCCTATTCAGCAACAATGGAGACGAATTACAACAAATGATTGAGGACCTTAATCGAGAAAGTGTAAGAATTGGGTTGAAGATGAATATGCAGAAGACAAACATAATGTTCAATAGCCTGGCAAGGGAACAAGAATTCAGGATCGCCAGTGAGCCTCTTGAGTCTGTAAAGGAGTACGTTTATCTAGGTCAATTACTCACAGGGGACCCTGATCACGAGAACGAAATTTACAGAAGAATAAAATTGGGTTGGAGTGCATACGGCAGGCATTACCAAATCCTGACTGGAAGCTTACCACTGTCGTTGAAAAGAAAAGTGCACAATCATTGCATTCTACCAGTGCTAACATATGGGGCAGAAACTTGGAGGTTAACAAAGAAGCTCGAGAACAAGTTAAGAACCGCACAAAGAGCGATGGAACGAAAAATCTTAGGACTAACGTTAAGAGACAGGAAGAGAGCGGTGTGGATCAGAGAACAAACGAGGATAGCCGATATTCTAGTTGACATTAAGCGGAAGAAATGGAGCTGGGCAGGCCATGTAATGCGTAGGATGGATAACCAGTGGACCATTAGGCTTACAGAATGGATACCAAGAGAAGGGAAGCGCAGTCGAGGTCGGCAGAAAACCAGATGGGATGATGAAGTTAGGAAATTTGCAGGCGCAAGTTGGAATATGCTAGCGCAAGACAGGGGTAATTGGAGATCGCAGAGAGAGGCCTTCGTCCTGCAGTGGACATAAAATATAGGCTGATGATGATGGTGATGATGATGATGATGATATTTTGCAATGCAGCGAGAAAGTACTGGCTTTCTATCTTGAATCCGATGGCCCCAGAAGCAGGTGCTGGCAAGCAGGCCATGCACTTTTGGTACTTAATTAGTATGTGATACTACCTCTTACTAATCAGTTTTATTCTTTTTAGTTATAATTGTGGCACTGTGCCTACTAGCCATTTTATGCCTACTCGTTACTTGTGCTTTAATAAAGTTTAATTTTCAAGAATCTGGTTTTGATTACGTGTTTTTTTTTAGATCCGCGTTTAACCTGTTTGTATACAGCGAGAACATGTGATGAATAATTTCATACATGTGCGTGGCTGGGGGCCGATCATTTTTGTAACAAAGCTTTATCAGTTGTATAAATAAAAAAGTAACATTGGTATGACATTGTGAGTTTCACTGGTGTGCTTTACCTAGTGCTTATCGGATTTTTCGACCATTGAGCCATCTAAGGATTTCACCTTAAGTGTTACAGTTTATATTTTCACATTCACACGTTTACACGTTAACAAAACATTTCAAGCAAAGTCACCAGCTACATGCCGACAATGGGGGTAACTGTGCCATTAGTGTGCCTCAGCAGATGTACCATCGAGGACAAATTAAATGCGATCAGCGGAGTGTGTGGCCGAAGCATAACTAAGGCATACTGTGCATGTCGTCGGCCAGTCGTTGTGCACGTGCGTGGGGATGTAGTTCTCGAGGAAGAGTGCCGGGCTGCTCGCCCTATTGCGATAAACGTCACCCGTATTTTGTCCGAAAGTTGTTTTCTCATCTCTCCTCGGGCAGTGCCATACCCACCTGGCAGTACAGTGTTATGGTGACTAGCACCATTGCTACATCTGTAGCGTGATATAGCTGGCATGCACCCAGCTTGTTAACGTGCATTGCTTTGCTTTTGGTACCGCCATCAAAGCTGCCAGTGTCTAATCGTAATTTGAATAGCACGAAAAATGTATTGCATTGGATGCGCAACAACAGTGCTAGCCTAACCTTAACAGTAATAGCAGATAGGAATGGCACTGCAATGGCGGGGTGAGAATACAAGCTTCCAACAAAATACAGGTGACCTAATACGCACTAGGACAAGCAGCCCCGCACTCCGCATCGAAACCACATGCATGTGTACAATCATCGCTGACCGACGCCACACTGTGCTTTTAGTTACGTTTTGACCACACACTCTGCTGTTCGCATTTCATTTCTATTCAATAGTACATCTACTGTGGCACTCGCAGGTATACAGCTCATTATAGCGTCAGCAGGCAATATCCACTAGATGTTCTATGGACCTCCTGCGTCCCCAAAAAGAACATCTATTAGAGGTTACTTATGTCCAGCTGCGACATCCTTTCAACGTTAGAGCAACGTGATCTGGATGGGACTTAGATTATCCATGGTACGTATTTGTAACGTTGTTTGGAGAAATATAGATATCTATAGGATGTGTGCAATGTCTCAAACATGATGTTCTATGGACATCTATGGTACATTAATGGTTCACTGGGTCGGGCTCGCTGCATTAGCGTTTGTTCTGCACGCTTCTTTTTAGCTGCCGGATCTCCGAAGCACTTCTTGATTTCATTTACGAACTCTTCCCACGTCGTCATGCTTTCTTCGTGGTTTTCAAGCCAGATAGACGCGGTTCCCTTCAGGAAGAAGGCAACGTTGCTAAGCTGGGAGGTGGCATTCCAGCCATTGAACCGACTTGCGCCTTGGTAAAAGCTGAGCCATCTGTCCACGTCTTCCCTGGCTTTCCCGGCGAAGGTTCGTGGTTCGATGTAGGGCTACCATGGGTAGCTGGAAGAAGGTGGCGGGTTGTCGCCATCGGAAGCCATCTCTAGTGCCAGACCGGCAATTCGGCGACTTCGGCGAAGCTCCACGGATTGCGCTTCTGCGGGCGGTTCGTCGTCGTTCTTCAGGGCCGCCGTTATTTTACCCCGCACCGTCCACCAAACCTGTTACGATGTGGTGCGTTTATTTAAATGACGAATTGATGAAAAGGAGCCGCGCCGACACCGAGGCGCTACAAAGACAAGCGCACTTAGTTCTCCTCTTCTTCCGTCCTTACCGTAGCTTTAGCGTAGCAATATTGACCACATTAGGCTTCTCCACTGTCGCTGAGAATTCTTTAAAGCGCCAACATACCCAACAATAAGTCAATTTAGAACATTATATAGCCCACAGAGTCAGGGTGTCGAACCGAACCAAAACTAAACCAAAAACGTAAGCTGAACCATTATCTTCAGCCTACTTGAACCAAACCGGAATCAAACCAAAGGGATATTTGTTTCGCCATCTTCGAAACAAACATGAACCGGTGCTTTTTGGAAGAACCTTTCCGAACCGGTTCCACCACAGGTTCAGCCTTAGGTCAGTTTTGCTGAAATTCTACGAGCGTGCAGGCCACTGTGCTCACGAGAGTACACGACGCTTCTTGCATGAATTCCTCGCAGAGCACGGAGTGTTACCTCTGTAACCGTAATGTTGCTTACCACTGCGAACTGGTTGGCTGACACAACTGTACACATTGCTGGTGAGTAATGCCTAGACCTATTAGCACTCGTTAGTGAACACGACGTATTTATATTTGACACCTCAGATGTGGTAGTAGCGGTGAAGTGCGCGAATTCTGGCTCGTATTTGTGTAGATCGTATTTGTATTTGTATGTATAGATCGTATTTGTATTTGTATAGAATGATCTCTTATAGTACTCAATAACTCTCGATACCAACGTGCATTTTAATCGCACTTTGATCACAGTGAGGCGAATGGCATGTTAGCAACTCTTGCTAACGGCGACGCCTAGTCCATTTAACGGATAGACCTGGTTCATTAGAGATTCTGAAACTCCTACCACAAAAATATTCCACGTAAGATCCAGTAGTTACATACATCGAATGCCACGCAATATGCATCTGACCTACAACGAAGGACGAAGACGAGCCAGGAGTAAAGCTCTGCTCGCCAGTGCCCGCTTGGGCAAGGATCAAACAGGCTTCGTAGAATATGCTTCGTACGCTCAAGACGAAGCCATCTCCTCAGTGGTCATTGATTGTGAATCCAAAATCAGCAGCTGCGCTACTATCCGCACTTCTAGTTCCAACGTTGCAGAACAGGTTGCCATTGCTCTTGCTTTGACGGACGGTGTACATGACACGATTTATTCAGACTCGAAGACCGCTATCAGAGCCTTTCAGATTGAATGTTGGCTACCCAGGCCCTACGTATCATCCAAAATATTAAAGACCTCAAACATTACTCATTCGCCTGGTTCCCTGCGCACCTTGGAACCATTGAGGGTGTCTCGCTCAACCCCAACGAGGAGGCACACTCGGCTGCACAAGGTTTGACTGACCGTGCGTCAAGTAACGTGTCCTTTTCTGGGCGACCGGAGCCTCTCTGCTCGTACAACGAGATCTGCATACACAATTTCCTATCAAGAAGACTCCTGCCTCTGCCGCACTCCTCGCTGTGCAGGGCCCAGGCAGTCGATCTCAGGCTTGTACAAACACGCACTTACCCGAGCCCTGCGGCACTGTACACAATGTACCCCGAGCGGTTCCCAAGCCTGGACTGCCCCCTGTGTGGTGGTTATGCGGACTTCGAGCTTGTCCTGTGGGGCTGCGCCTCTGCCGGTCCCCCTTTCACCCAAGAGGAAATGATGACAATTATTAAGGCCCAGGATCAGACCTCTCAAATCCTGGCAGTCCAGAGGGCCCGCGAGAGGGCTGTCAGGTTTGACCTGATGGTCCCCGAGTGGGCCTAGCCAGGTGACGTTGAGTTTACGCGCGTCTATTGTGGACCTATTAAAGTTGTCTTACTCACTCATTCTCTATTCTGTCAAAAACAAGCCTCAAGTGAAATGCCGTGGGAAGGTTGGACAAAAAAAATTGTGGAATCACTCTACAATTGTAATTGCATTCAGTTGGTTCAAAAATTATCCTTCATTCAAAAAAAAGCTCTAGAGTTTTCCTTACTTCTATATTAATCTCATAAGCTTGCGTAAAATTCATTTACAACCAGTTCCGTGACCAAGCGGCAGTAATTCCTGGTGGACGCCAGATGTGACGATTGAACGTAAACGCATCAGGCCAATACGGAGAGGGTTTCCAAAACTAACAAAACATCAGCTCGGGCACTTTGAGAAATGTCAATACTTCGACGCTTTTAAGAATTATAAAGTGCGCATTGATTTTGAGAAAACCAGTGTAGGAGATCGTCAAACGTCGTTAAAATGGTGAAATACATTCGGCCTCCCATCACAACTCTCACTCGGAAAACAGCCCGACCCGCAACAATTTTGTTGTATTTCCAAGCAGTGTTCTCATAATAAGTGTTTACACTCCACTTAGTTGTTAAATCAAATTTCTGTGGCTTCACAGACGATGGTTTTTATACTCGGTTGCGGCAATTACTGGCTAACTCCCATCAGACTAAGGGCAAGCCTTTCCCCATTTGAGAAATCAAACAGCCTTGGGTGACAAACGTTCTGCTCAAGGGTGGGACGGGCTCACTCTTCCCATGTGGATTTTTTTACATAGTGCAGGAGGAGGAGGAATAAACTTTTGTTTCGGAACCAGCACTTTATGATGGCCGGGCCTAAGCCTCCCATCAGGGGACGTCGAGGGCTTGCCTGGCCGCGGCCTCACGGGCGTGCCGGGTCGCCCAGGTGTGGTCGTCGAGGGCGGAGCTCCGCAGAGCCTCACGCAACCTCGACGAGAGGGTCGTGGTATTAATTCTTGTGTACTGTGCTGGGCACTCCCACTGCACATGCGGAAGCGTAGCCGGGTGAGTGCCACAGCACCGGCAGTGGGGGTAGAGCACTGCACGGGCCGATTTTTTCAGCCCGGGATCGGCCCGGGCCCGTTTTTATGTTGGGCGGCCCGCCCGAGCCCGATCAAAACCTTTATGGCGAGACCCGGGCCCGGCCCGGGCCCGGAAATAATCTACGTTACACGCCCGGCCAGGCCCGCCACCCCTTTACCTTAGGCCCGAGACCACTCCAAGACCGACTCGAAACCGGCCCGAACCCGGCCCGAGACCGAAAAATACATGTTTTTCAGAGTTGAGACGCCCGAGAATAACTCGCTGCACGTTACATGTGCACCACCAGAAAGCCACATCCCGGCCCGGGCCCGCGTCAAAAAACCGGAGCCCGGCCCGGGCCCGGGTCAAAAAGCACACGCCGTGCCCGAGCCCGGCCCGAGCCCGTGAAAAAACTGCTCTACCCGGCCCGGCCCGGGCTTTCGGGTAAGCCCGAGCCCGTGCAGTGCTCTAGTTGGGGGTACTGTAAACTTCAGGGAATATACGGTAGAGGCGGGCGGGTGAAGGGTACGTATTTGTTTGTAGCAGACGCAGGGTGGTAGCCTGCGCCCGGCTGAACTTGGGGTGAGGTGGGGGGAAGGTTCGGCGACTAAGGTAAAATGCCTTAACGAGATCTTTATAAGTAATCAGGGTTGTCCCTGGTGTCCAACTCATCTCCAGTGTCTCCGGCGCGGTTGACAAGGCCTCGCGCAATGGAGTGGGTGACCTAGTTGAGGCTGGGGAGGTGTGGGTGGACGGTGTCCGCATGGGCCGGGATCCATGTCAGGGAGATCATGCTGTCTTTAAAGTGCGGTGCCTGGCGGAGGATAGGAAGATCTTGAGGAGAAATACGGCCTTTGCAGAAGTTGGTGACGGCTCAGCGAGAGTCACACACGATGGTGTGACAGGTGGGATCTAGAGTGGCCAGGGCGATGGCCAATTCTTCGAGGCAGTGGGGGTAGTGACGCTGGAGGCGTGGTGTAGGACTCCATCGCGTGTGGCGACGGCCACAAATCGTGTGCCATGGGAGTATTGGGCTGCATCAACAAATGTGACGCCAGGTACATGAGCAAGGGCTTTTATGATAGCTCCGGCCCGAGCTTGGCGCCGGGCCTTGTTATAGTCAGGGTGCATGTTTCTTGGGATAGGGTCTGTGTGGATCCAGCTACGGATATCAGTCGGGATCGATTGTTTCGGGCCCTGTGGCTGATGGTAAGTGAAGCCAAGCGTGGATACAATAAAGCGTCCCGTTTCATTAAGGGTGAGCCGTTCGAGCTGAGAGCGTTGTTGTGCTTCAATGAGTTCGGCAAGGGTGTTGTGAACTCTTACTTGGTTGAAGAGTTCAGTACTGGTGTAATGCGGGAGGCCAAGTGCTTGCTTGTAGACCCCTCGTATGAGGGTGTGGAGCTTTTTTTGCTCAGTCCGGTACCGTCGAGGTACACAGCAACGTATACGTAATGTGGCATATGACAAAGGAATGCACGAGGCGGAGAAGGCTTTCTTCTTCGAGTCCCCCTCGTCGGTTGGAGATGCGTTTAAGAAGGCGTAAGGTGTTTTGAAATTGGGCGCAGATCTTGTTGAGAGCCAAGGCATTGGAGCTGTTGGTAGAGATGGTGAGACCGAGGACCCGGATACTAGGAACGTGTGGTATAGGACTGCCATCTTGAAGGCTTAGGGTGATAGAGTGCACAGGGTCGGTGAACAGATTGGTGTTGGGGAGGGCGTCCCCGCTGAATGGGCTCGATTTCTCTACATAGTGAAGCAAATTTTCTTTTTGATATTGATAACTCTTTATGACTAAGCAACTTCTCTATTTGTCGGTAAAGAAGGTAGCATTACTTATGGAGGAAATGCTAACCGACCACATAATTGACTCTCATCATACAAGCCTAATTCTAATCAATTTAATTTTGAGCAAAATTTCATAAGCACCTTAAAATTCCAGTAGACACTATACTCTAATAATTCACTCCATTTAAGAAAATTGGTCTTAGACATGAGAGAGTGCGTCCCTCACCTTAAACACGTCCCGTAAAACGTTCGGTGAAATTAAAGTTGAAGAGTTACACGCTTCCCTCCTCGCTCTTGATTAATGAACTGCGTCTTCTGCCGCCCACCTACGTTTCTTCTCGCAATGACCAGGAATTCATTGTTGAAGTTTCCAGATGACATACCAACCTTTATCCAATTCCAATATACCGCGCACGAGAAGCCCATGGAATCATCTCCCTCCTTCCGTTGCTGCGATTTGACGGTTTTTGTGAGGAAAACTCTATGCATTTCAGCCTTTAGAATACTGAAATTAATTAAAATAAATAAATAAATAAAATTTCAATTACTTCACCATTGCCATGCCGTCGTCATTATAGTTTCGTCGTTCCCTTCGTCGAACCGTTGTCCTAATAGCATCGGGACCAGGTTATTATCACGCCATCGCGTTATACCATCGTCCTCTTCCCAGCGTCGTCATACAATCTTGGCGATTCCGTCGCTGTCAGATGGTCATTGCCATTTCGTCGTCGTCATTCAACTACCGTCATTGCATCGTATCATGACGTCATGTTGATTCCTTCGTCATCATTTTGTCGTAGGGATTGCAGTGTCGTCATTCCTTCGTCGTCATGTGTGGCATGTGCCTGATCGGGAGCAACATGTTTATGTTGAGTAAGGCAGTTCATATCGAAGATGGCGTCGAACTGGGTCTTGGGGTCTCTACTTGCAAGCGGGTGCTTAGCAGGGAAAGCGTTCATCACAGGCATAAATGAAATCTTGACTCATATTATTCCCTCACGGTAGTATCCTTATTGATTGTTGCGTGCATTTTTTGTCAAAAAATTGCCGTCGTCTAGCTGCTCTTGCAGCATACAACTTGCATCGTCATCCTCCTTCAGATGTCACTCTAGCCGGGAGTAAATCCCCCGTAGTTTCTTTCAACAATAGATTCCACGACTTCAACAAAGAACAATTGCGCGTTAAATGCGCTTACGAGTCCAGCTTTTCAAGTGCTAATTTATTTATTCGCTAAACCACTACATTGCCTTACGCGTCTCCACTTGTCTCAGTAAAATCGCATCTTGAAATTTGGAGAAGCAGTATACACTACAAGTACAGTGCCGTCAAGTCACCGAAAGCTTGCTACCGTAGGTGAACCATCATTAGTGTCCGTGTTAAATAAATGGTTCAATATAAAGCCCTGGAGAAGACGCAGCTTGTTTCCTTAGATGGCACATTTATTTGGTCATAAATAACCTTAGTGTCAGCTGTCCATTATATATTTATTGATTAGATTTCATTATCACCCACGTAAACCTAGCAAAAACAGGTCCCACATTAAGGAAGCATGATACTCTGCCAAAAACGCTGCGGATATCGACAACTATGTTCATGCTGCCTTATTTGGCATTAGAGGACATTCAAGACTGTTTAAATAGCCGCGGAGAATGACCTCCTTATCTCTACACCATAGAAAGACAGCGATGGGATGGAAATGAATTTGCTGCACTAAGAAGTGGCTCATACAATAAGTAGTTAGTGAATGTTGCTTTGAAAAGGTCAGCTGTGGTTGGAATGTTAGTGATAGTCCTATATATTCGCATTGTTTGCTGCGGCCACCATTGTTGTACAAAACAAGAACACAAATACAGACAGTAACAATCAGGTATTGAATATATATATATATATATATATATATATATATATATATATATATATATATATATTGTAGTGATCCTAGAGGAACAAACAGCGAAGAGGACCCATTGTTGTACAAAACAAGAACACAAATACAGACAGTCACGATCTGGTATTGAATATATATATATATATATATATATATATATATATATATATATATATATCGACGTCGGCTTGAAAAGTGGCTGCATTTATACTACAAGCATTAATCCTGCGTCGCGGTGCTCCTCGTGTCATCCTTAGCGACCGTGGAAAGGCATTCCTTTCACAAGTCGTGGACGAATTGCTCCGAGCCTCCGGCCCTACCCGCAAGATAACCTCCAGTTACTACCCTCAAACCAACGGTGTGACTGAGCGCTTTGATCACACGCTCTATGACATGATAGCCATGTACACTTAACCTGACCACACAAACTGGGACGCGATTTTGCCATTCGTGACTTTTGCGCACAATACCTCCGTACAACGCATCGGTTCCGAAATAATAATTTTCAAAGTGTCTGACTAAATGCATTCGCGGTCCAGATGATTTGTGCGTCGATGCCTAAATCAGCGTTTTCATAAAGAAGCAAGTAGAGGAACAGCACATTTCCCCCCAAGTTTGATGGCGAATATCTCGAAACCGGTGCGACCTTCACAAATCGATATGCCTCGCCAATTGACTATCTACACTTCGTGTATTGAAATATGTGCTGCAAAGTAACTAACTAAAAAGATAATTAGTGTAATTGCAGAAGCTGACTGCACTAAAGCGCTAGAACACATCAACTCCTCAGTTTAAATACCGATAGATTTCGTGGCTGCTTATACCAATGAGCTTGTACATATTATCGAAAACAATTTGCTAAATTGGTTCAACTGCTTCCTCTACATCGGTGATCTTTCAGAAGTGAAATTGTCCGTGCTTAGAGTTTCGTAACCTACCATTTTCAAAGTCTCCAGCACGGCTTCATAGGGTTGTATGATGTGTCCTAGATCAGTCAGAATGTTTTTGCTTAACGCACTGTCCCCGTCACTACAATAAGAGCGTCGAGAAACCATAAAATCACATTTGTAATTACATTATACATATGGGTCATTGCGCAGTATTTTAATGTTACATTTGCACACTAGTTAGGACAAAAAGGGGTGGTCCTCGGCATTGACAGCAAAACAAACACGCAGGATTGGGAGTAGAAATATCAGTGTTTGAGGTTATCTTTCATTACAATATACATGATAAATTAACAGATATATAGGTTGCACAAAATGTCTCTTCACGCCTGCTTGAGTATCATGTGTGTCTGTTTTGCCACACAAAAGCGTTTCATTAAACGATGAGTATTCTTAGAGCTTCTATGAGTTCTTTTAAGAATAATATTAAGTGCCGCTGAAGAGAAACTGGCTCCATTGTAGTGAATACGTTATCAGTTGAGACACTTTTCCAGTTCAGAAACAAAAATTAATTGCGTAATGCAGAATTCGGAATGAAGTCTGCAGCTTCAGCATGAATCATGCGTTATGATGACTACAAAAAGTTGTTGCAGTTTCACCTGAAAGGCGAAGCATCAATTGCGATAGCAAATTTGAAGAGAGCTATACGGAGTAATGATAGCAGCTTTATCAGCTGTATAAACTTGGACATGCAGCAGCACCGGCAACACGCAGAACTGTTGTCGACGCCGCCGGCGTTTTGCCCGCGTTCGCTCAAAATGCGTGCGGCGTTGGTGACTGTTGCCGGAGCCTCTGATATAAATAGGCACTTGGTGCCGCAGCTAAACGTCGCCTCCCTTCCCTGCCCATCGCCCCCCCCCCTCCCCCACAGCCTTTCGCGCGTCGGAAGAAGGTACGTTTACTCTACATATATGGTGATTGTAGAGGCGGAAAGAGACGCCTACTTCTGCAGCCCTTAAGGGAGCACAGCTCAGAACGCGCGTTTGTTCTCCGCTGTGCGTTCAC
Organism: Dermacentor silvarum; assembly: GCF_013339745.2. Classification (NCBI taxonomy): domain Eukaryota; kingdom Metazoa; phylum Arthropoda; class Arachnida; order Ixodida; family Ixodidae; genus Dermacentor; species Dermacentor silvarum. The sequence goes on along the minus strand of NC_051163.1, from coordinate 82,772,561 downwards.
TCCGCGTGAAAGCGCGCGTCCCTCGCGCCCTTTCACTCGCACATACAGCGTTCGGCGGCCATCCGACTCTGCCTGGGCGTCCCCCGGAGCTCCCAGATTGCCGCTACCCTTGCGGAGGCTGGAGCATGGCCCCTGTCGCTCCTCTTCCTGCAGCAGGGGCTGAGGCACGTCGACCGCCTCCACCATGCTCCTGATGGCAGAGGCCTGCTGCGTCGCCTCCAGTCCCGGCCTTCCTCAAGGATGGGTCAGCTGTGCCGCCTCTACGAGGAGGTGGTTGGCAACCCACCGCCGAATGCGGTACAGCTGCCCCCACCGCAGAGGCCTCCTGTCCCCATCGCCACGGAGCTGCCCGGGATTTCGAAGAGGCGCTCACCCGCTTGCGCCCTGCAGCAGACGGCCGCCTGCCTCCTGGACGAGACCCTCGGAGACCACCTCCTGGTGTACGTCGACGGTTCGGTGGTACCGGACACCGGCTCTGCCACGGCGGCCTGCACGGCACCAGCCCTGCAGAAGAGCAGGCAGTGTCGACTGCCCAGACACGCCAGCTCGACTGCAGCGGAGGTGGCAGGCCTCCACCTGGCCGTCGACCTACTCTCTGAGGAGCTTCCTGGGGTACCAGCGGCCATCCTCTGCGACTCCAGGGCAGCCCTCCTCGGCCTGCAGAGGCCAGAAAGCGCCAGCCTTGGAGTCGCACTGCTGTCTACCCGGCTGACAGCGCTGCAGGACGCAGGCCACCCGGTGTCCCTGCACTGGATCCCCGCCCACGTAGGGATCCCGGGCAACGAGGCAGCCGACACCCTGGCGAAGGACGCCCACCACACCACTGTGCCCCTCAGTCGGGCCGTGACGGAGGGCGACTTCACAGGACTGAGGCTGCGGCGACACCTGGCGACCCACCACCCAGACAAACGGGTGGCACTGGGATGCCCCCCACGACCACTCCCTCAGCGAGGCCTGGCTCGCAGGGAGACCTCGCTCCTTCTCCGGCTCCGCATCGGCTGCAGCTGGACGGCAGCACGCAGCTACCGACTGGGACGAGCGACGTCCCCGGCCTGCAGCTCCTGCGGGGAGCCGGAGACGATCGAACATCTCCTGCTGGCCTGCCCGGCGTACCTCCAGCAGCGGGGCCCACTCCTGCAGGAGTTCCGCCGCCTGGGCCTCCCCTGTGGCAAGGAGGAAGATCTCCTCTTCCCCGGGCGACACCACCTTTCTGCACTTCGAGGCGTCGTGGAGTTCCTTGACTCGTCAGGGCTCTCCGCACGCCTCTAAGGACATTTCTACAAGCGGGAAGGCCTCACGGCCTCCCACTCCACCCCGGGCCTGACCGGCCTGGCACAACACCCCTGCAGACTCTGCAGCACACCAAGGCCTCCCATCTCGGCCTGATACGTGCCGCCTATGCCTGCCGGTTTTGCTTCGCCCAGCCATGGCGTCTCCACTCTATCCCTTCTTTCGCTCCCACTTAACCCTCCCCGTTGGCGCTGAGCCGTGCTCCCTCAAGGGCTGCAGAAGATAGCGCCAACCTTTCCCTTTCCCTCAAGAACCACTTACCACCACTTACCACCGCGCGGCGACGATTTAATCTCCATTGACGTCATACGGAACCTCACGGCGACGGCGACGGCGACGCCGACGGCAGAAATCTGCTTTTGAGTGTCCATATAATTGCTATCGCAATAATATATTAAGGCTTCTTTGGCTACCACGCACGGTTGAACGCTGGTCGTGTGTCCTGCCTGAAAGAAAGGGCTGGTGCTCTTGCGCAAGCCAGTTTCGCGGTTTCTTGGTCGCCGAACGCCAAGTTGGTGATGCTGCACGTGATGTCATGTGAGAGGTTTGTGGCATCTGAGGGTTTAGATGGCCGTCGTGTTAGTTCATAACCAGTTAGAACACGCAACCTACATAAATAAAAGAATATTTTATGAGAATTAAATGCAGGAAATTAGTCAGACACCACTAACGCTGATGAGCACATTAAGTATTATGCCTTGTTCTTCTAAGCAGGGGCATGCTTCAAGTTTGTTTTTGCTTATCTTGGGAATATTGGTGTGCTTGTCAAACGTTAGAAAAAACGCTGCATGTACACATTTACATCACCGAACTTTATTTTCACATTACCTTCCTTTGCAATATAACATAGCGAACAAACGTAAATAGCACGGCTATATTTGCCACATCTTTCGTTTTCTTCCGCCAAAACACTCTTAGGGCCTTTCCATCCCTCACCCTCTCCCCCAAGCAGAAAAGCATTTATGCGACTTTCCTTTTGCACGTAGTTTTGGAATTTTTTTTAGTTATGCGTAGGTTCCAAAGATAGAGCCTAAAACCTTGGGAGACGCTTAAGCTTCGCCTTTAAGAGTAGAACGCGACAGCATTAAATGGTCCCTGACATCTCCTCATGCTACCGTTTGTCTTTGCGACGTGCCTTGCATGCTCTGAACGGAGACAACGTCCTGCTTCTCATCGCACCTCAATTCGTTTATTTCACACTACCATGTGCTTCTCATCGCATCGCTGTTTACTTTGGCTTTCATAGGACTTTTTCACTCACGGCAATAGAAGCGGAGGAAATGCGGCGCAAACACGAGGTTGCCGGAACAGAGTGTTAGCGAGGCTGAAGCCCAACGACACCGAAGCCAAGACCCTGATGTCAACGAAAGAGAGGCTCAACTGATGCGTCAGCAAATGCTTTGTACTTTAGCTCTGTCAACCGAAGGTGCTGACGCTTTCATAAACACCGCTTTTGCAAGTGTCGAATACTTCACGTCAATTGCACATCATGAAGTCAGTGTTACCTGACAATCCAACAGTGTACTTGAGGGTTTAGGCTCATTTTACCACGAAAGTGTTCGATTGCAGTGTCCACGAATAACGTCCGTTACGGATCTAACGGATGTGACGTTCGCCGCCAACGAGTAAAATGTTTTGTTGACACCATTGAGTTTCATTCAACAAGTACTACAGGGAACTCTGTCGCAAGTGTCTATGCTAGGTGAAAGCGCTGTGATTCAGCCAAGATGTCAACATGGGAAGTACATGAATTTGATAAAATTCGCCTTTCTGGCTGCCAACGGCTTCGGGACTTTACTTTGTAAACTCCTCATCTTCAACGAAGTACTCTGTAATAAGCATTTAACTAAACGTTGGAAAAAGTGCCCAACGTCGGGATTCAAACCCGTGAACTCTAGTACAGAAGCCCGATATCGACACCATTACACGAAGGACGCATACATTGACTCGCGGCTTAGAACGCCCTCATCGATTTCTCGCAGGGAAGTCAGAGCGTTGAGACGCTTTGTGCTTTTCGATATGGTCACCTCGACAGGCTGAACCACTGCAATTAGTAGCAATTGTGTGTGTTCGCAGAATGTTGCCCACTTATAAAAGTCGACAATTTTTTGAAATTTAGGACTGTGAAGGTAGATTAGGCGTATAATAAAGCCACAGGAGCGTCTAAATCCACAAGCACGAAGATTAGATATATCCATGTACTTCCCATCATTCCCACGGTGGCTGAACGATCGCAGCGCCAGATTTCCCTCTAGTGGCTATTGTATGAAACTCTATGGGTGACAGGGGATGGCGCCACCATCTCGGAGCGGTGAAGTGAAGTACTGAATCGTGACACTAACAAGCTCCGGCAGGGAGGGCTTCGGTAGTCACAGATGCACATCGTAAGGATTGAAAGGGTGGTAGAAGGAATCAATATCGGGTTTAACCTCTCATACAAACAACTCGACACAATAGTTGAGCAGCAGTTTCCAGGTTTATTTTATGCGGACGACATTGTGTTGCTTGCTAACAAGTACAGTGATATGCAATGTCTCGCTGATATCTGGGGAGAAGAATGTAGAACGTAGGATTAAAATTTAGCGTTAAAAGTCAGGTTTTGTGGTATTCAAATAATACAGTTGTCAGACAGTGTTGATACAGGGCCAGGAAATACCTCGGGTAAAATAATACAAGTACCTTGGTATAAGGATAAACGAAGGCGATATATATATGGTGACACAGGAAACAACATTAATAGCAAAAGGGAAGGGAAATGCGACCATAATGAAACACAGAGCTATATGGGGATACAATGGGTACGAAGTGCTCCGGGGTATGTGGAAATGTGTAATGACTCCAGGGCTTACATTTGCAAACGCGGTTGTTTGCTTGAAGTCAGCGGTACAATCAGGACTCAACGGTAGAGCACTGCACGGGCCGATTGTTTCAGCCCGGGCCCGGCCCGGGCCCCTTTTTACGTTGGGCGGCCTGCCCGAGCCCGAGCAAAACTTTTATGGCGAGACCCGGGCCCGGCCCGGGCCCGGAAATAATCTACATTACCCGCCCGGCCCGGCCCGCCACCCCTTTAGCTTAGGCCCGAGCCCGGCCCGAGCCTGACTCGAAACCGGCCCGAACCCGGCCCGAGACGAAAAATAATGTTTTTCAGAGTTGAGACGCCCGAGAATAACTCCCTGCACGTTACATGCACACCACCAGAAAGCCCGAGCCCGGCCCGGGCTCGCCTCAAAAAACGCGAGCCCGGCCCGGGCCGGGGTCAAAAAGCACACGCCGTGCCCGAGCCCGGCCAGAGCCCGTGAAAAAACTGCTCTACCCGGCCCGGCCCGGCCCACAGGCCGGGCCGGTCCCGGGCTTTCGGCAAGCCCGAGCCCGTGCAGTGCTCTACTCAACGGTAACCAAAGGTCGGTGGGACGCCTCGCATTGGGCGCTCACGGGAAAACTACTAAGGAAGCTGTGCAGGGTTAAATGGGCTGCAGAAATTTTGAAGTCAGGGAGGCTCAGAGTAAAACTGATTTTGAAGAACGACTGAGGAAAATGGAAGAAAGTAGGGGGTGGAAGAGCGTTCAGGTATTCGCACAGGGAAAACATTGACTCACAGTGGAGGAAAAGAATTAAGAAACTTACCAGCAAGTATGGGACCGGTATGGTCAGCAACACGGCAATAAAGAACGTCCAACGCAAAATGAGAGAGGCTAAGACAATGTCATGGGTGGCGGCAATGGAAAAGAAACCTGCTATGGACTAACTACCTAAAAGAAAAAAAAAACGAAATCAGGAAAGAAACAATTTATAATAACACAAATTGAAGCTCCTTACTTTTCCAAGCGATATCAGGATGCCATAGAACGCGTAGTTATAAAGCGAGGTACACCATGGACGAAGACGCACGTGCTTGCGGTGGTAAAGCTAGGGAAACGGTTCAGCATATTTTATTGTAATGTGGAGAAATCTACCGAACTGCAATTTTAGGCTCCTCGTCTTCTTCAATACCTTGTGTTCAGGGATAGCAGGGGGAAAGTAAATATGTCAGCTATGGAGATTAGTAAGAAGCGGTTGGAGGTTTGGTGGCAGAAAAATGCGTGCGGCGTTGGTGACTGTTGCCGGAGCCTCTGATATAAATAGGCACTTGGTGCCGCAGCTAAACGTCGCCTCCCTTCCCTCCCCCTTCCCCCCCTCCCCCACGGCCTCTCGCGCATCGGAAGAAGGCGCGTTTGCTCTACATATATGGTGATTGTAAAGGAGGAAAGAGACGCCTACTTCTGCAGCCCTTAAGGAAGCACGGCGCAGAACGCGCGCTTGTTCTCCGCCGTGCGTTCACTCCCCGTGAAAGAGCGCGTCCCTCGCGCCCTTTCACTCGCACATACAGCGTTCGGCGGCGCGCGGCCACGATTTCATCTCCATTGACGTCATACGGAACCTCACGGCGACGGCGACGGCGACGGCGACGGCGACGCCGACGGCGACGGCGACGCCGACGGCAGAAATCTGCTTTTGAGTGTCCATATAATTGCTATCGCAATAAAAGTAGGGAGACCACAAACAACGGAGACGTACAGGAGGAAAGTTCCCAGTAATGGTTCAACAAGTTGATGCTTGGAATTCTTTATATTTGTGTGGTTCTCAATGATATAGGTAACACATTAGGCAAAATATTAACAAGATCCTGGTGGCGCAACCCACCACCCTGTTTCAAAGCGGACGCTCATAGCATCCATCCATCCAGCAGCTGTGGCTCCAACGCGGTATAGCCTCGTGTTGCCACTTTCTACACATGGTTTGTCATTCACATCCGATTAGCCTCTGGCGCCTCGTCGCCTACGGGGGGCTGCTTCAACATTAGCTCTGCGTACATGCCGCTTACTGCTTCGCTTGAGATGGCCCCAACTAAAAAAAAAAAAAAACACCGCATATCCACGGGGTGAATGATGATGAGTGGGCGAAGCTCCGGAGGGAATCATCGGTAAACCGTGAATCTTCCGTGTAATTCGCCCAGTCTCGCCGCACTAAATCGAACGATTGACTTCCGCCAATGACACGCGCCATATGTGACGTCATTCCCATTTTATAACAGCGCCCTTCATTATAATTGCACCATCTCCCGCTTAAGGGGACGTTAGCACAAACGCGTTAGAAACGTGCAGTACTCTAAGGGGAAGAGGCCACAGCGTCTTACGCAGCCGTTTACACATGCCGGAACGTGCACCGCGTTTGCCGACGCCATCAGCGTTTATGAATACGGGGGTAAGGCGGAGGCCCACAGCGTCTTACACCAGCTTCTTGCACGGGCCGTAACGCGCTAGCACAAACGCGTTAGAAACGCGCAGTCTTTCGTTAATGTTGCGTATTTATTGCCATCGGGGTGCGTCTATCCATGTGCGCTTCGTGGCGTAGTGGTTAGCGCCACGCGTTCAGAAGCGAGGGGTCCCTGGTTCGATTCCGCTACGGCCACAACTCTCGGAATTTTTTTTTCTCATAAAAGTAGACGTGGCTACCTACTACGACGACTACTACTACAGAGGAGGGACAGACCCACACCCTAAGGAGCTTCGCCCCTAAAAAAACTGCTGCGCTTAGTGGCGCAGAAAATCAACGGCGTCGACGGGCGAATATCGCTTTGGTCCGGCGAGAGACACGCCAGCGTGTAGCAGAACGTCTTCGCGCGTTCGCGCGCACTCTGCGAACTCTGCCAGTCGCATTGCTGAAGCTGAGTGCGTCGCAGCTCAACTGGCTGCTCAAGACACTACGGAGTCGGGCCAACATGCTCATACAATCGACGAAGCGAATGGGAAGCTGGCCGCCACTCGCCAACAGGACGCCACTCGCCAACAGGACGCCACTCGCCAACAGGACGCCACTCGCCAACAGGACGCCACTCGCCAATAGGACGCCGCGAGCCAAGCAAACATTGCGGGCACGCAACTCGCGCGCCTTTCGCTTCAGCGAACCCCGAGTTCTCGAAGCAAACATTGCAACAGCTTCTGTGAAGACACCTTTCACTTTCGTGTTCTACCGATTCCTATGAAAGAGGTATCAGTCATATGTTTTTAAGCTCCCATACAATTACAGTATAAATTTGAACGCGCGCTAGTTCACCTATGTTTAATAACACAAACGACAAATACCTATCGATCACCAATAATTACCACGAACTGAAAATCGATCAGTAATCACTAAATTGTACTGCACTTATGTATACTGAATCATCTGACACGATTCTCTGTATATACAATTCCATCAATTAAAATTCAATGAGGCATCTAGTCATTCACACGACACCCGTAATTACCTTCCTAATTACAATACACACTCATTAACGATACCAGAAACTCGAACCACAACCCAACCTTCTCATCGATGCATCACACATACACATACGTCCAGTCGTTCGGGCTAAATTAACTACCACAGGTATGTACTTCAATCAAATTACTGCGTTCCTGATTAGCACGCGCAGAATTACCATCTACGCGTCAGTACGTTTCTCTTAGATATTTCACCAAGTCAGAACACAACCTGCTTATCGATACATCACGTATACACTCACATTAATTTGTTTAAGTACAATAAACCACCTCAACACTCGCATTCACTTCAGTCTAATTACCCGATTCTTTATTGCCATACTCATAATTACCAGACATGCAACAATAAATTTCTCTTAGGCAATTTACTAAGTGAAAGACCACATATCGTTCTCTTCGATCCCCTGTAACACGCTTGAACCAAGGAGACTTCGTGACCATTTCGAATTCCGATGGTCCTAGGGTCGATTTCCACCTAAAACCCAATTTTATTTTCCGATGAATTTCTGTACGTTTGTTACTGGAACCTCCTTGAGAAATTTAACGTCTATGCGAAGATTCTCTGAACTGTTAACGAATTTTTTCAGTGCTTGGACTCCATCGGTTTTTTTTTTTTGCTTACGTCTAACGCATGGTCCCATCATGAAGAACAATGCCGACGCCCGATTTTCTGCCTAACGGGGCCCTTAAGGTGGTGGTCCCACTCCGGCGGCACGATCGAGCCCCCCGTTTTCAGTACTTTTGGAGCAACCGTGGCGGCTCTTCTGCTTAAGATATGAGGGTGTCCTATAAACCATAAAAAGCCTAATTCTTGTAGATTCCAACTATTCATAATATAAAGAAATTGATTGATGTGATTTAAAAATAAATGTTCAAGAACAAGCATGACATACATGGTTTCTGCGAACTGTGTCTCAGTTGTGACCATATTTAGAATAAACTACTGCACTTACTGCATTGCGGCTTGCTCTGTAGCTTTAGGACATATTTATCTAGTTCCTAGACGTAGCAAAATAATTTTGCATTTTTACTTTTGGGATAATTTGCTTTTGAAAATTGCCAAATATCGCAATCTTCTCTTGTAAACAGCCCGACAACTACATGCTCAAGGAAGCTAAACTTTAGGCAAAGTAGAGTTCAAGGAATGTCCATTTAGGATGCAAAATTTCATTTATGTAACTTTATTAGTTTTTCTAATAATGCGGCCGAAATTTAGCACTATTTACAATTCTGGTTTTATTTTTGCCCATTTTTGCGGGATGGTACTAAAGCTACGAAGCTGCGGTTTAAAACTAATAAAGGTACATAAATGAAATTTTGCGTCCTAAATAGAAATTCCTTGAACTCTACTTTATCTAAAATTTAGCTTCCTTGAGCATGTAGTTGCCGGGCTGTTTACAACAGAAGATTGCGATATTTGGAAATTTTCAAAAGCAAATTATCCAAAAAGTAAAAATTCAAAATTATTTTGCTACGTCTAGGAACTAGATAAATATGTCCTAAAGCTACAGAGCAAGCCACAATGCAGTAAGTGCCGTAGTTTATTCTAAATATGGTCACACCTGAGACACAGTTCGCAAGAACCATGTATCTCATGCTTGTTCTTGCACATTTATTTCTAAATCACATTTATCAATTTCTTTATATTATATATAGTTGGAATCTACAAGAATTAAGCTTTTTATGGTATATACCGCAACTTTATATCCTAAGTAGAAGAGCCGCCACGGTTACTCCAAAAGTACTGAAAACGGGGGGCTCGCGCCGCCGGAGTGCGACCACCACCTTAAAGCTGTCGCTTTAATATGCAAAATGCATTTGTGTTTCTGTTGGCGGCTCCGTTTGCACGGACGCTATTTGCAAGATATCGAAACTACAGTGACTTGTTCACCCAGTGCCGCCACCACCCCTGTCATGCTGTCCCGCTAATTGCACATGCGTGGATCGCGCATAGTGGATGAGAGGCTCTCCAGAGACGCGGAGAGTATTTGGATGCAAGTATAGGACGAAGCGAAGTCAACTCATCATCGACGATATACACGCAACAGCCTCGGTGGTGGAGCAAAGGCAGCTTTCTGCCTTCTGCTACTGGCATGATGGTTCTGCACATGTGTACCATAAAGCTTCCCTGCGGACTTGCTCTGCTTATGCTCTAGTCTGAAACGTCATCCTAACGTCATCTAATATTTTCCGTGGCGCTGTCTAACGCAGACGGTTGGTGCGACGCCTGCATCCCCACTGCTGGTGCTCATCACGCGAGCTTTGTGAGGGTAGTGAAATTCTACGCTGGAATGATGAGCGATCACGGAGCCAGCTGCGGAATAAGACGCCAACGACAAACCAGCTGTGGAAGAAGACGATGGCGCTCGAGCCATTGCTGATGATAGTTTTTGTTGACGGACACGAAAAACGCACGGAACCCTAGCCATAAATCGCTTCGCGGTAAATAATTGTCTGTGGGGGATAGCATAATCGTACCCTATTACCTCGATCATTTGTATATTATTGTACCTTGATGAGTAGGCCATTAGATGTGCCAGAAATCAAAATGATTAACTGAATTTTATATATGAGAACACTAACTTATTCAAAAATAGCTTTACGGCACATATATATGAATTTACGAATTCTAGCTGCTCATACGCAAGGCATATCAACTTCAAAAGAATTCTCAAGATTGCATCCGCTCCGAGATAATAATTTTCAAAGTACCCGACTAAATGCATTGGCGGAGAAATCGCTTTTGTGCTTCGATGCCTAAACTGTCGTTTTTTTTTTTAAATAGTAAGTGGAAGAACACCACATTTCTTCCGTAAGGTCGATGCCTGATACGTCGAAAATGGTGCCGTCCTCAGAAGTCGATATGTATCGCCAATTCACTACCTGCAATTGGTGCATTGAAATATGTGCGGTAAAGTAACTATTAAGAAATAAGAAGACACCTAAGCCCTTTTTATGAGTTGTGAATGCGAAAGCATTAATGTCCAATTTAACGCCGCTGAGCTGTCCTTCGAGTTGTGAAATTCTCGCGCGGAAGCGAGCGCGTTGAGACGCTTGGCGCGTTTTCATTCGGCCTTACCTAGGGAGCCTACATGCAAGCGCCGTTTAAAACGGCGCTTGCATGTAGGCTCCCTAGCCTTATTCAGGCGAAGTTAGCACTCAGGCTAGAGCTACACCCTCTCCGCTCACGCAACACCTGGCGGGCTATTGCGGCAGCAGTTCACGTTCGCCCGCTCTCCTCCGCCGTGGCGCGTCCTTGATCTGGCGTCGCAACAAATGGGAATTGAGGTGCCGTTTCGCTGCTAAAGATGCTAGCTTTGTCGCTCAATGAGCCATTTGACGCTTTCGCATCAAAAGTTAATTGGCCATGCTGACTACACTACTGCACCCGCACGCATGAACTGCTTAGTGCAAATACCGATACATTTCGCGGCTATATAGCAATGAACATGCACATATTATCGAAAAAGCTGCGCTAAATTAGTTTAACTATTTGCTCTACTTTTGTGATCTTTTACAAGTCAAGCTGTCTCAGCTTAGAGTTTCGTAACCTACGATCATGAATGTGTCCAGCATGGTTGATTAATCCTGCATAATGTGTCCTTCTGAATCAGTCAGAATGCTTCGGCTTAAGGCGCCGTAGCTGCCAGTATAACAAGAGCGTCGAGAAACCACCAAAATCACATTTGTAATTACACATATGTGTCATTGCGCAGTACCTCAACGCTTCCATTTGCACAATGTCTGCACTGGCATGGCCGCTGGATTTTTTTTTTTATCCAGCGGCCGTGGCACTAGCTTGGACAAGAAGCGCTGCTCTTCAGCATCAATACTAAAAATATCACTAAGGTTTTGGAGTTGAAATATGAGTGTTTGAGGTCACCTTTCATTAAAAAATTCATGTTACATTAACAGACAGAAAGGTTGCACAAAATTTCCGGTAGAGCCTGCTAGATTGTCATGTGTGTCTTTTTTTTCACGCTAAGGCGTTTCATTCAACAACGCGTATTCTTAGAGCTTTTATGGTGTCTATTAGGAATAATACTAATTGTCGCTGAAAAGAAACCTGGCTCCAATGTGACGCTGTCGTTGGAACTGGAGTGTTCGTTAAACGAAATAAATTGCGGAATTCGGAACGAAGTCGGGAACTCCAGCCCGTGATAGATGGTGGCAAGGATCTATTAAATGTATTATGGCTACCAAGCGCGGTTCAACGCTAGTCAGGTCTATTGCCAGAAATTGGCGGGTGCTGCTCTTGCACAAGAGCTGCGGAGTCGAGTCGCGGGGCCCCATCGCCGCTGAACGCGAAGTTTGAGATGCTTTACGTTTTAGATGCTTAACTTGGAGGCCACGTTTTCAGACGGATTAGGAGCTATCTCTCAAGGAGATCAGTGTTTGTTCTTAAAGAAGATACATGGCCCGACAAATAGATATATTTCCCGTCGTGGTGTCCCACAAGGCGGAGTGGTGAGTCCGACACTTTTTAACCTCGTTCTAGTGGAGCTCACCGAAACGCTGCCACAGACCGCCAATGTCTCGCCCTACGCAGATGATGTTTGCATCTGGGCGTCTGTCGTGACACGGCCACAAGTGCGCGTTAGAATACAGAAAGCAGCAACCCTGACAGTGGCATACCTTCGCCGACAATGTCTGACAATATCTACGGAAAAATGTGCATTAGTGGCATTTACACGAAAACCGATGTCTTTCTACCCGATGTGCATCGAGGGCCACTCAATTGCAAATAAGAAAACTCACAGGTTTTTAGGCGTTATTGTGGATCGAGACCTGGCCTGGAGTCCCCATGTCTCCTACATGAAGGAAAAACTCATTTGTATTGAGAATATGTTTAAATTAAATCCCCTTGCACTACAGAGCATACAAGCCCAAGCACTTCGGACATGTCTTGTCCTCCCGAGATGTTCTTCGACAGCTGCAACGATTGTCATGCACAGGAGCACCCGATCTCCACCCATGTCGTGGCTGAGACGGTAAGAGCGCACATTCGACACCTTTCACGTCTGGCCATTCCACCATTTAGCCGGTTTGCCAGTGCGACGACCACAGGCTACATTCTGTAGTATTGTGACGAGACAACACGAGACAAACCTCTGGCTTCAAGCCTGCAAAACGCCCAGCAGCGGCATTGTGGTGTCTCCGGCAAATTCACGTGTGCCTCTCAATTCCTGGGATTGCTAAGAAATCAGTCCTGTCACCCTTAGCCCTGAAGCAGTTGTCCCTGCTTTGCCTACATGTGTCTTATTTTGACCGAATACATATTTACACGGACGGTTCCACCAATTCCAACAGCTCTACCGGAGCAGTGGTTGTTCTATCTTTGCAAATACTCTCACAACACCACGTCGACAGCAGCAGAACTTGCGGCTCTTCAAGGTGCAATCCATTACGTGCTCCCACAACCACCAAATCGTTGGGCCATTTTCTGCGATTCGAAAGCAGCCCTACCAATTCTGCAGTTTGCCCTAGGTCACGAGTTACACGTACAGATAGTGTACGAAATAAGGCAAGCTCATCACCACGCGATCGAGAAAGGACACGACATCGTATTTCAGTGGTTGCCGAGCCACTGCGGAATTGTTGGCAACGACAGCGCCGATGAAGCAGCTCGCTCGGCTCATCAAAAACATCAGCGAGTGCTTATACCACTATCAAGGACGGACGCTGTGCGGCAACTTCCATCACTCGCTCGCCACATTACACTTCTAAGAGGGAATTCACCAGGTTTCAGCAACTCACGCTTGCATTCTCTCGACCCTAAATTGCGACTTCACCTGCCACCTGGACTCTCGCGTAGCGAAGCAACTTTACTGTGTCGCGTGTGGTTGGGCGTCGCGTTTACAAATTCCTATTCATTCCTAATTGGAATGGCTAACAGTGTGGCATGCAATTCGTGCAGGTGCGATGAGACGCTAGAGCACCTTCTGTGTCATTGCCCAGCTTTTGACACCCAACGACGGATTCTTCAAGCTCAACTCAGCATGTTAGATAGCAGAGTGCTGTCAGAGGAAAAGATTCTGGGACCATGGCCTATGCATTCTTACATGCGAAAGTCCACAAAAGCTCTTCTTCACTTCTTGAAGGACACTGGACTGTGTGAACGCTTGTGACAGTAGACCTTCCTCTGCGACTGACTCTGTGAATGACCGACTCTTCATGATTTTTTATATTCTCCCTCCTTATCTATTCTTCCCCCTTCCCTCTCCCTAAGCGTAGGGTAGCCAACCGGGCACGTCCTTGGTTAACCTCCCTCCCTTTCCCTTCTCGTTTCTCTCTCTCTCTCTTTGTATTACCGCACTTGTTAGCATATCGTTCGACATTTTTTTTAATGTAATCCAAAAATGAGCTATCGACATGCATTCGTGTCCAAAGAATTTCGACCCATAATCTCGACCCACAAAGCTAGCAATAGTACAGAGATAACGGAGTGCCTCAGTCGCGACCGCGTGTCTGCACATTATTCAGACGGGCTTTTAAGTAATGCTGCATATCCAAAGTAATCGACGGCACTGAGGAGGTCATCTTTTAGGCTACCGAGGTTATCTGTGAAACATCCGATCAAGACGACTTCCTTGATAGTTCAGATGAGGATGGAGCTGGTGGCACCGACTAGGAAGGTTTAGTAGCTGCGTTTACGGTAAATAAAGACGTGTCATGTTTACAGTTCCCATTTCAAGAAAATTAGATGTCTACCTGTATCCGAAATATTTGTTGTTATTCGTCGGCGAGTTTAATATGCTATGTAGCCAAAGAACATTTCTTTAAATTGTCTGTTGGAGATAGCATAACTGTACCCTTGTAGCTCAATAAGTTGCATATAAATGTACCTCGATGAGTCGGCCATTACTTGTACGAGAAATCAAAATGCTTAACTGAATAATTAACATAATAGTAACTAGCATTTTCAATAATGGCTATACAGTACATATATCATTTTACTAATTGTAGGCGCTGAGTACGCAAGATGTGCCCACATCAAAGGAATTCTCAGGACTACATCAATTCCGAAATAATAATTTTCAAAATGTCTGAATAAATGCATTCGCGGTCCAGATGATTTGTGCGTCGATGCCTAAATCAGCGTTTTCGTAAACAAGTAAGTGGAGGAACAGCACATTTTTCGCGCTAGTTTGACAGCGAATATCCCGAAACCGGTGCGGCTTTCAGAAATCAATATGGCTCGCCAATTGACAATCTACACTTCTTGTGCTAAAATATGTGCTGTAATTTAACTAATTAAGAAGAGAATTGCACATGCTGACTGCACTAATGCGCCAGCACACAGCAACTCCTCAGTGCAAACACCGAGAGATTTCGTGGCTGCTTACACCAATGAGCTTGCACATATTATCGAAAGTTATTTGCTAAATTAGTGGAACTGCTTCTTCTACTTCTGTGATATTTTAGAATTGAAATTGTCCGTGATTAGAGTTTCGTAGTCTACCATCATCACTGTCTCCAGCACGGCTGCATAGTTCTGCATGATGTGTCCTTGTAGATCAGTCGGAATGCTTTTGCTTGACGCACTCTCCCCGACCCTACAATAAGCGCGTCGAGAAACCATCAAAATCACATTTGCGATTACATTCCACATGCGTGTCATTGCGCAGTGTTTTACTGCTTGCATTTGCACAATGTCTGCACTAGCTTGGACAAAAAGTGGCCCTCGGGATTGACAGCAATATAAACACTCAGGATTGGGAGTAGAAATATGAGTGTTTGAGGTCATCTTTCATTACAATATGCATGATAAATTAACAGATATATAGGTTCCAGAAAACGTCACTTCACGCCTGCTTGACTATCTCGTGTGTCTTTCTTGCCACACAAAAGCGTTTCATTGAACGATGAGTATTCTTAGAGCTTCTATGACTTCTTTTAAGAATAATATTAGATGCCATTGAAGAGAAACTGGCTCCATTGCAGCAATGGATGTCAGCTGCTCTTCCAATTAAGAAACAAAATGAATTACGTAATGCAGAATTCGGAACGAAGTCTGGAGCTTCAGCATGCAGCCTGCGTTATGGTGACAACAATATATTAAGGCATCTTTGGCCACCATGCACGGTTGAACGCTGGTCGCGTATTCTGCCTGAAATAAAGGGCTGGTGCTCTTGCGCAAGTGCTGCAGAGCCGAGTTTTGCGGGTTCTTCGTCGCCGAACGCCAAGTTGGTGATACTGCACGTGCTCTCACGTGAGAGGTTCATGGCGTCTTAGGGCTTAGGCGGCCGTGGTGGTAGTCCATATTGAGTCATAACGCGCAACCTACATAAATGAGATAACATTTTATGAAAACGAAATGGTCAAAATTAGTCAGACACCACTGACGCTGATGAGCACATTGAGTATTATGCCTTGTTCTTCTAAGCAGCGGCATGCTTTAAGTTTGTTTTCGCTTATCTTGTGAATATTGGCTTGCTTGTCAAACGGTGCGAAAAACGCTGCATATACACATTTACATGACCGAACTTCATTTCCACATAGCCTACCCATTTCTTTTCAGTTAAACATAAGGAACATAATTAAATACCTAGGTCTACTTTCTCACATCTTTTTTTAACGCGATAGCGTTAAGGGCCCCGTGTCGCAGAAAATCCGGCGTCGGCCTCGGGCGTGGGTGTCGCTGTCGGTGTCGGCGTTAAATATCGGCGTCTGGCGGAAATAATGATGCCGAACATCATCATCCCCAACCAACCCGACCACGCCGGCCCTCCGCGTGGTGCAAGGCATTGAAATTGAATTGAATTTCTCAAAAAAATTGAATTTCTCAAAGTAAAATCCGTCAAAAAAGTCGTAAAATACGACTTAACCACAACCTACAGGCGTGATAGCGTCGGATTGATATTTGAAAAAGTTGTCGCAGTTTCACCTGAAAGGCGAAGCATCAATTGCGATAGCAAATTTGTAGAGAGCTATACGCAGTAATGATATTATCTTTATCAGCTGTATAAACTTGGACATGCAGCAGCACCGGCAACACGCAGAACTGTTGTCGACGCCGTCGGCGTTTTGCCCGCGTTCGCTCAAAATGCGTGCGGCGTTGGTGACTGTTGCCGGAGCCTCTGATATAAATAGGCACTTGGTGTCGCAGCTAAACGTCGTCTCCCTTCCCTCCCCCCTCCCCCACGGCCTCTCGCGCGTCGGAAGAAGGCGCGTTTGCTCTACATATATGGTGATTGTAAAGGAGGAAAGAGACACCTACTTCTGCAGCCCTTAAGGGAGCACGGCGCAGAACGCGCGTTTGTTCTCCGCCGTGCGTTCACTCTCTGTGAAAGCGAGCGCCCCTCGCGCCCTTTCACTCGCACATACAGCGTTCGGCGCGCGGCGACGATTTCATCTCCACTGACGTCATAGGGAACCTCACGGCGACGACTTTTTTTCTTCCTCGTCCCCATGGAGAGTAGCCTCTAGGCGACTTTTTGTAGGACACTCAATTTCGTGATTTTGCTTTAATTATTTGTAGGTTCTAAAGATGAAGCCAAATAAGCGAAATATACTTATTTTCCATTGGCCATTAAAAACATTGCGACGCAATTTGCCAGATACCAAGACTATACACAACTGTCAACCCAGTGCTACCGCCGGCACAGTCGTGCTGTCGCGCTGACTGCGCATGCATGGTTAGCGAATGGTGGATGTGAGGGTCAGGGTCTCCAGAGACGCGGATAGTATTTGGATGGAGGTACAAAGAAGCGAACTCTACTCATCGTCGACGATACACGCAACAGCCTCGGTGGTGGAGCTAGGGTAGCGTTCTGCCTTCCGCTACTGGTATGAGGGTTCTGCACATGCGCCCTTTCGACTATGTGTATGCCCCTGTCTGAGCAGCAAACGTAATCATAACGTCATCCGATATTTCAGTGGGCACTGTCTGAAGCAGATGGTTGGTGTTCAGCACGCCAGTGTTGTGGGACAGCCATATATCTGCCAGGGTGCGGCTGCTTGCGTCCAGCAAGAGTTGCACTGGGTTCTACGTCGCGCCATCATTTGTCACCCACGTATATGTACTTAAAGAATGGTGTTTTCCTTGCCAAAACAACGATCTGATTATGAGGCACGCCGTATTGGGGGACTCCAGAACAATTTCATTCACCTGGGGTTCTTTAACGTGCACGGGTATATCTAAGTACAGGGGTGTTTTAGCATTTCGCCCCCATCGAAAGGCGGCCCCAATAGCCGGGATTTGAACCCGCGACCTCGTGTTTAGCAGCCCAACGCCTTAGCCACTAAGCAACCACAATGGTGCGTACGTATAACTTGAACACTTTCCAAGGCGTTGAAGCGCAACGCTTAACTTTCCCGTCGCTGCGAAGGCTTCAGTCTACGGACGAAATGTCCAAATTTTTTAAATACATTTCAGTCGCTGGCCACCTTCATTCCTCACTTTGAAGGTGATCGGCCCTTTGTATTGACCGTACGAATGAAAAAGTAGGGAAGTGACGTGTAATGAATAAAGTTTCTAAACAGCATGAAATAAGTTACTCATCAGCCAATACAAAAAACACTCGCTTGTAGAACGTTTATTAGGCATGTGGGTCTGGTGGAGGGTGTAGCCCAGAGCGAAGCTCCAACCTTGGTTATCTTAGGTAGGAATCCAATCGTATTCTTTACGAAAGCGTGAGACTGCAGATGACCGTCACTGGACTGCGTGGCGGTGGCGTCTACAAGCTCCGTCAAATGCCTTGAGGGCAGCGAGAGTATCATGGTTCCAGCGGGTGACAAGGCGCGAGTACAAGTAGAATGAGCGCAGAGGGCGAATACTGGATTTACAACTAAGTTTTAACTTTAAGACACTCTCAAGGATCTCAACGCCATCGGTCGACGAAGTTCAAGTTTGCTTCACTCACATCATGTACTCATAACTAAACATTGCCGGCTACTTGAATGCGAAATAGCAATTTTGGGGTCCCGTTGACGGCGATACGCTTATTGCATTGTCGTCAGAACTCGCATCCGCCAAGGATCTCGTAGTACTGAATAATTCTCGATCCCATCGTACATTCCGATCGCACTTTGCTTGGTAAAGAGCTGCACACTTCACTCTTCGTTCCAGATTTGAAAAGTGCCCTCGACATGCCACAGTATGACACTTTTTCGAATATCATAACTGCTCTAAGAGCGTTTGCCATTAGTTAAAAAAATCTTTCCTCAGACACCGAGCAGCCATTTACTGCTCTAACGCATACGAGGCGTAAACCACACCTTCAATCGGAAGCCCTGAAGCCTCACCAATTATTCCTCTTGTATGGAATAATTATTAATCACAGACTTTTAAATATTCCTTATCACCACCCAGTGTGTCAACACACGCATAAGTCGGCAACAGGTGGTTGTCATTTCCGCAACCAACAGGTGGAATCACGGATCAAGGACACGTGTTATTTCCTTTGTGTAATGCTCAGCATTATCACAGGCAAGTCATGCTTCTTATAATTCCCAAAAGGTCATGCCAATCGTGCTACTCCAGTTTGCAACCCCACCGTTTCTGGAAATTGCGTCACCCTTAAATGCCAATAAAAAATATAAGAAAGAGCCATGTACTGAAAATGTAAACTACGTGGGACAAAATCAGAAATTCCTTGTGCCCAGTTACTCATATATCGCTACACCCCCCCCCCCCCCCCCAAACCCCCCTTATGTAATGCCGTCAGGCACTCAAAAAAAAAAAAAGTGTATTTACGTGCCAAAACCAGGATGGCTATAAGGCAGGCTGTAGTGGTGGACTCCGTTATAATTTTCACCACCTGGGGTTCTTTAACGTGCACACAATGAATGGTAAACGGGTGTTCTTTCATTCCGCCCCCATGGAATTGCGGCTGCCGCGGTCAAATTTTGACCTCGCGACTTCGTGCTTAGTAGCGCGACGCGACCGATAGTAAGCAACCATGCCGGGATGTTCGGTAATTAAGCAGGAAATAAATGAAATGAAGAAAAAAGTTTTCAAGTTAAATTGCTCTTTATGCCCACTTGACATCTGTCTTTTATATCGCAACCGTCATACACTTGGTGGCAAACGTTTCCAACCTCTAAGTTGACTCGAAATCTCACCTGCATAGAACGCACGCTGCTACTCACAGTGACAGGGGGAAATTGTAGTAAACATGAGCTGATTAAGTAAGCAGGTGTGCTGCGGCGTAAGTAGACCGACATGAAGAGAGACTCGATGACCACGAGAAGGCGCGTGTGAAACGGTGGTGTTGATGAGAAGCGCTTACCGTGGGCAGCGCGTGCGAAGGGGCACACCTGTAGTGCTGCACTGCCGATCTGGGCAGCATTGCATGTGTAGCGTGCGTTGGAAAATGTGGCCCGACTATTACTAACTGAATGAACAAGCGTGGTGTGAGCGCGCACAAACAAACATGAATAGATCACACTGAATGACTGCAGACAACGACTGTCAAAACGCTGGCAGCGAGCGCATACGCCGCGCAGCGGGCGAAGGTACGTGCGGTCTATCGCTTCAACGGAAACTGAGCGGCGAATGCACGGCGCATAAAGGTCAGAGCCGTGTGGAGATAAGAGACGTTGCGGTCGAACGAACGACGAGTGCGGTTGTTGGCAGCGTAGAAGTGTGCCCCCCCCCCCCCCCCCGCTCCCTCCGGCGCTGGCTACCCGCTTCCTTGCTTGCGCGTGGGAGAGATAAGAGACTGTGCGGACGAGCGACGAGCGCGGTTGTTGGCAGAGAAGTGCCCCCCCCCCCTGCTCCCTCCGGCGCTGGCTTTCCGCTTCCTTGCTTGCGCGTGGGAGATTGAGTGCGTTCGCTCTCCGTGATAGCGCGCGTCCCTGCACGCTTCCGCTGGGGCATACGGCGCGCGGCGAAGATTTTATCTATACAGAACCTCACGGCGACGGCGACGACGACGGCGACGGCGACGGCAGAAATCCGGTTGAAGTGTCCATATAATTGCTATCGCAATAAAACTCGTGCGGGATGCACCTAGTTTGTGTCGAGTTCGGTCGCCTCACTCGTCCTTTCTTGTTTTCGGGCTACGATTCGAGCTTTGTACGAACTGGCCCAGCAGCCCGTTATGCTATATTACATGATCTCTTAGAACTGAAGCTAAACATTTCGACAGAATCACCTGTATGGTTGGGAAGACTGATTAGGACTGAGAGAGTGACTCCAACCAAATAAAGGAATTCCCTTAATTGGCTGGAGTCACTCTCTAAGTCCTCTCTTAGAAGTGGATGCCTTATTAAAAGCAAAAGAACACGTAATACACGACTAGGTAGTAGTCGATTGAATATTCAAGTTGTACGGTATGGACAACAAGCGCGGGCAACTTCAAGAATCGAATGAAGGGAAAAATTTGGTAGACTGGTATCGCGGTAAACCGCTGCACAGGCGCACAGGGCGCCGCAAAGCTCACAGAATGCACAAATTCCGACTCCGAGATACAACTGTCTATCGCGCGTCATTTTTGTGATGACTTTTTCAGTTAATGGCCGTGCGAAAGAAAATGGTCTTACACAGCTAGTAGCCAAGAAAACAACGTTTCTCCAAAAGCATCGCGTGTTTGTCAACCGGTGGCATGCGATTGTGTTTTTTTTTTCTTCCTCGAAGCCGTTTGAACGCGAATGAGCCGGTTCAGTGTGCTCCCAACTGGTTCGAATCGCCCCGGAGCTGAAATTGAACCAAACCGAAAAACATGAACCTGAAAAGATTTCGGTTCGACACCCAGCAGGTAGTAAAATATACAAGAGAGCCGATTGGTGTGAGCAGAAAGCCTTGCTGAAGCTGCGAGGAGGCAGTTAATTCGTACCACGGTGTAGGAATATTTAGGTGCTGACACTGCGCGCGAGCGAGCGTCCAGATTATGTTCGGCCGCGCGCGGGCGCACCGAGTAGCTCTGCTGCGAGCAGATAGATGGCGCCGCGGCCAGCGGTCCCACGAGCGGTCCCACGAGGTCCCACGAGATGGCTCCGATGCGAGTGCAGAGACAGCCGAACCCTCCACGCCGGTAAGCAGTGGCGCAAACGTCAGTGATAGTCACGAAGGGGATACCACTGACGCGGCCGGGGAAGAAAACAAAGCCAAGGGCAAGAATAAGAAAGGAGGGGAGGGCATTGTGACTTCGGGGGCAGCTTTCGGCGGTGAGGGGGAAGGAAAGCGTCGAGTTGTCTTTGTTGGGGACTCCAACATGCGTAAAGTAGAACCGGCGATAGCAGAGAGGGTGGGGGCAGACGAACGAGTCCAGGTTAGCGCGCTTCCGGGAAAGCCGATTAGAGAGGTGATCGCGAAGGCCAAGGAACGCATGTGGGACACAATGGAGGAGAGACACCTAGTGGTGATAATGGGCGGAGTGATTGACGTACTGAACGGACGAGGAGCAGGAATCACAAAGCAAATAGCCAAAGGGGTCACCGACCTGCGGAATGTTTCAAAAGAAGTACAAATCGCGGTGTGCACGGTGCCAGAGGTTGAAAGGCAGGGTTATAAAATTGAAAGGGCAGTTCTTGCAGTAAACAGGGAAATTTGGACTCTAGCTAAAGCAATGAATTTTACGGTCATTGACATCAACCGTGAAGTGCACCGAGCAGGCCGCGAAGGCGCTTTTGTGCGTGACGGGATACATTTTAGTGAAAGTGTAGCAACACCGGTCGGAAATCGATTCGCGGCACGAGCTGTAGCTTTTTTAGGCGGGCCCCAGGCAATCAGGAAGCAGGATTAAGTATTGAACATAGCGAAACACCAGTAAAGGCCAGAATTAGGCGACCAGGAGTCAGGAAAAGACGCAGAAAGGATAAGAATAGAGAAGGTAAAATGTGCTACATTAACATGCAGGGTGGTCGTAAGCAGGAAAAATGGCTGGAAATTCAAACGCAACTGAATGATGAAGCGATTAGTGTGTACGCCTTGACCGAAACGCATCTACGAGATTTGGAGCAGCCGCCTGTTATTGACAACTTTGTATGGGAAGGGTGCAACAGAATGACCGGGTCAAGGAAAGGCGGAGGCGTAGGCGTACTAATTAGGCGAGGTCTGAAGTGGCGAAGGGTAAACGAGACATGTAAAGAGCATTTATGGATTAGTGGTACATGGCAAGGTAAAAAGACGTGGCTGGGAGTAGCTTACCTGTGGACAGGTAGTGATAGCAGGGAAAAAAATAAGGAATTGGTCGATTGCATTAGAAGCGATATTAATGAGTTCAGTAACTTGGGCCAGGTGATATTAGTGGGAGATATGAACGCGCACATGGACGATTTAGACGGATATACTGATTACAACGGCTCTCTAGTGCTGGATTTGTGTGATGAACAGAACCTTATAGTAGTTAACAGGGAGAATAAGTGTCATGGACAGGTAACGTGGCAATGCGGAAACAGGCAGTCATGTATCGACTACGCCTTAGTCTCAGAAATGGTCTACGAACAACTGGACCAAATGATAATAGACGAAAATGGAAAAAATAGCCTGGGAAGCGATCATAGACGTTTAGCATTAAAGTTTGGGAGAGATACCAGCGCAGAACATGAACCAATAGCCTCAGAGTTTTTAAAAATGAATGACGAGCAAATAACAGAGATCGCAAACAACATAGAGAAGAAAATTGAGGCTTTTCCTACAGCAGTCTGGGAATATAAGGAACTGGTGGAGGTTATGCAGCATGAAATAAGGCGGACACGGCAATACAATTGTTGGATTGGAAAGAGGAAACCACGTAAGTGGTGGAACAAGGAAATTAAACAAGCTATAGAAGAGCGTAAAGAGGCATCTAGGGTTCATCGAGAAGCCAAAAAGTTGGGATTACAAGAAGAAGAGGTGCTCCTTAGATGGAATACGTACCGAGAAAAGAAAAGGGTTGCGAGTGAGCTCGTGCAAGAGAAAATTAAATGCGCAAGTGAACGTTGGGTGCATAACATTCACAAAAGAGACAAAGGCGCCCCAAAAAGATTCTGGAACCATATAAAAGCACTCGGAGCTCCAACTAGAAACTCGCAAACGGCTATAAGGGATGAAGACGGTAACATCTATGAAGGCGATGATGCGCTGCGGTACATCACAGACGTTATCAGGCATAACTTCGGTACGAGAAAAAGCGTAGTTCAGACAACAGATCCAGCAACAACAGAGAGGCCTGAGAGATCAAAATTCAGCATAGAAAGCTTTTATTGGAAAAAGGCAGCAGAAAATGTCCCTAACAACACGGCAGCAGGACCCGATGAAATCCCAATACAGCTAATCAAAAACCTCGGTCCAAAAAGCAAGGCACTGCTGACTAATGCCATAGAGCAAGTGATTAGAACAAAGAATATTCCCGTTGGATGGCGTGAAAGCAAGATGAATCTTATCTACAAAGGCAAAGGAGATAAGGATAAGACGAGCTCGTACAGGCCAGTTACAGTAACGTCGGTGATATATAGAATGGCAATGCAAGCCGTAAAATTAGAACTGTCGAAGTGGGTGGAGGAAAACGGTGTATTGGGGGAACTACAGAATGGGTTCAGGCCAGGCAGACGCTTAGAAGACAATATGTTTGTACTAACTCAGTGCATAGAGATTTCAGTAGCTCAGAAAAGACCTTTATGGATAGCATTTCTAGATATTAAAGGAGCTTATGACAACGTAGACAGGGAATTGTTGTGGGATATTCTTCAATACGAAGGCATAGATGACGATTTCGTGGAGCTGCTGAGGGAGATATATCGAGACAACCAAGTACAAGTGGCATGGGAAGGCCGAAAAGGAAATGAAATGGTGGGAATTCACCAAGGATTGAAGCAAGGATGCCCTCTGTCACCATTGTTGTTCACGCTTTACGTCAAGGGCATAGAAAGACGACTGGAAAACAGCGAATTAGGTTTTGATTTATCCTACATGCGTAATGGACAAATGGTGCAACAGAAGATCCCTGGACTGATGTACGCAGACGACATTGGGCTACTAGCGGACAATAAAAAAGATTTACAGATACTTGCGAATATCTGTGGGAACGCAGCGACAAATCTAGGCCTTAAGTTTAGCACAGAGAAATCAGGGATTATGATCTTTAATGAGCACACGAGTAACTTCGTGGTGTCAATTCAACAGCAAGTAATACCCATAGTGAAGCAATATAAGTACCTCGGCGTACACATAAACGAAGGAAAGAATTACTCAAGCAACCACCAAGATAATCTGAAAATAAAGGGGAAGCGGAATGCAGCATTAATGAAACACAGAGCACTGTGGGGCCACAATAAGTATGAGGTGGTGCGTGGAATCTGGAAAGGAGTAATGGTGCCAGCGCTAACATTCGCAAATGCCGTTATATGCTTAAAATCGGATATATTGGCGGGTTTGGAAGTTAACCATAGATCAGTAGGCCGGTTGGCTTTGGGAGCACACGGTAATACGACAAATGAGGCAGTGCATGGAGACATGGGTTGGGCCTCTTTTGAAGTCAGAGAAGCACAAAGCAAAATTAGTTTTGAAGAAAGGCTCAGGAACATGGATGAAAATAAATGGGCGGCTAAAGTGCACAAGTATCTCTACATGAAAAGCGTGGACACAGAATGGAGGAAGAGGTCAAGGAAGTTGGCAACCAAGTACAGGATAATCGAAACTGTAAATAGACAACCAGGGGTCATCAGAAAGAAAGTGAGAGAAATAGAGACCGTGAATTGGATGCAAAGAATGGAAACGAAAAGGACAATGGAGATTTACAAGAATGAGAAGAAAGAAATTAGAAGGGAAAATCTGTACGATAACACAAAGGGCAGTGCCTTGCTATTTGAGGCTCGAGCCGGTTGCCTAAGGACGAAAACATATCGGAACAAATATTCGGAATTAGATGAGACATGTGTATGCTGCAGTAAAGATCCAGAGACCACTCAGCACATCCTAATGGAATGCGACGGGATCCACCCAGCGAGAACCGTAGGTAACGTGCAACTCCCAGAAGCGCTTGGGTTTAAAGTGGAAGGAAACATAAACAGTTCAGCCGTAGAGATCAGCAAGAGACGATTAGAGTACTGGTGGAAAAAAAGTAGGGAAAAGATGGATGCGACCTGATCTCTTAAAATCATAGGCAGCGGTACAAGGTAAATTTTTGAAAAAGAAAAATAATGATAGGTATACAAAAATGCAAGATAAAGAACATGTATAGTATACCTGATTAAATCAAGCAGGCTAGGTGACTATTTGTCGCCGCCCCGTTTCAAAGGGGATGCCAATAAATCATCATCATCATCACCAGCTTAGCGGCGCCGGCGGCTTGGCATTCCTCTTCCTCCGCTAAATTTTCGTTCATAATGGAGTGAGTAAATCTCAAAACGCGAAAAAAAATCGTTATTTCACATTAAAGTGATAAGTCTACCAGGCTTCGCTAACATGAAGGTTCCTTGTGCAGGGCGTGGATGACGTGAACACGAATCAATCGGGCAGCACTCAAAGTCCACTGAAGTTACTCTCGCGCGCACAATTTGTTTCCTCCGGTCTAGCCGTTCATCCAAGCATAAAAAAATGAGTGTTAGCCCACGTGCTACCCCTCGATCAGAAGAAAATAGTGACTGCACCAGAAAATGTATTTCATGCTTATCGCTGCTTCCATTCACACTCAGAAAACCGTTCAATCATCGTTGCGCGAATTCAATGTGGCCGCGATATAAATTAAGAAATGAAACGGCGCAAGCTTGCGATATGCAATGCACTAGAGCAAAGTGGCTGTTCATGGCTAGAACTTAAGATGAGAATGAACATCAGCTACTCTTTCAAATGGGAATTTATTAGGCGGGACGAAGGTAGGCGTCTATCTTGAATTAGAGCATCACTACCACAGTTTACTGATGAAAACCTGAGCAAATGCCTTTTTTATTCCAATTCCACTTAACATAGACCGTGTATATTATTCATTGGGCTTTCGTCCATTGAGGACTGAGTGGCTCTTGCAAGATCTAAAAGAAGAGGTGACTTTCTTTTTCTGAAATTGCATATGAGAATGTGCCAATGTTAGCGTGTTTCACAATGCATGCTACAGCCTGTCCACAAATACACACCGACCCACCACACAATAATCCCATAGACCTTTTTTTTTTTTTGCATAGACACAACACGAAAAAACTTGTGCATGAAGCAGCTCGATAATTTTAATAGGTGATAACCATCCCAGAAGCTTGCGGTCCCATACACTCCCACAATGGAAAAATGTTGTATAAAAACATGCAAGCGTGTAATATACACCGCACGCGCATTGTACAAAAAAAATTCAGTAGCCAGGATGGAACAAATTTGAAAATCAGGCACACATCTGCACAGAAAACAGCAGTATTTTACAGGGAGCACAAATATTTCAAAATATGCAAATGTCACGTAGCTGGACAGAACCATAGTAATGTTGTTGCCGTCCCTTGGAGATACTCAGTTATATTTTACATTCCGCCAAATTAGATAATTAGTTTTATTTGTTGATCAACTTCTCAATTATTATAATTAGATTAAAAGTGTCAATGAGAAAATTGTAGAGCAACACGAAAGACTCCCGATACAGCTTTGTATTGCTCAATACGCGCTACGTAGAAGTGTTTTTCCGAGCATGAAAGGAGCTCACGAATACACGCAAAGTGCCTCGAGCGGCCAGTCACGCGGCAATATTGCTGTATTCGCGGGTTTCGTTCACGCTCGGAAAACACTTTTATATATCACGTATTGAGCAACAGAAAGTTATATTGGGAGTTTTCCACGCTGCTGTACAATTCTCTCGTCCACATTTTTTATCCAATTATAGCATTAAAAAGTTGATTAATCAATTGAGAAAATAATTATGTAATTAAGCGGAATAAAAAATAAACTGAATATCTCCAAGCGACGGCAGACAAAATTACCTTGGTTCTGTCCAGCTACATGACATTTACATATTTGCAAACCTTGGTGCATGATAGTAAACCACCCAGTATATATCTTGTACATGCAGCAAAATTTGCACAAACTACTGCGGCACACAGGAGGTTCTCCCACAGCGGCTTTCGAGGTTTATTTGACCGTGTGAGGTTCTTTGGACAGCTTGGAAATAAGGTGGGAACCCTTTTACCGAGCGCTCCGCGTAATATTGCCACGTGTCTAGCGCGGCGATGACGACGACATAAGACACATCGGCACTTACGAAAAACATAGCAAGAAGAAGAAGAAGCAGTGACTAGCGCGTGGTATTTTAAAACCGTCCGTTCTTGTTACTGCCTCTGCCGACAAGTGCGTTTCGTTTGGCTCTCGAGCTTTCGACGTCGTGACAATATGCCATCGATATCGTATCCTCTGAAAAATGGCTGGTGCAGACATGGTCGGTAGGCGTTAGAGTTCGGTCTGCCCTCAGATTTGCACGGCGCCACTGCTCTAGACGACCACTGTCGGACGGCGCTTTGAATAAAGGCACACGCTCCGCACAAGTCAGGTATCCAGAATTGCAGTTCGGAACGAAGCCCTTTCTAGCCATTTCAAACGACCCTCAGAAGGCCGCTGCCACCTTCGTCGAGGGCCCGTGGCGACAATACCCGAGCACAAGCTCATGAAACGAACGCGAACAAAAATCGTGCCTTCAAAACAGCGCAACCGCACATGCAAGCAGGAAGACGAAGCAGCGGCAGCACGCGCCTTGTCGCCGAGGCTGGGACCGCATACCGCAGCGCCCTCTACGACGGCGCCGAACCAGCTGCAACCAAGCCGAACATAATCTGGACGCGAGCACGGTGGAAGAATATTTAGGTGTTGACACTGCGCGCGAGCGAGCGTCCAGATTATGTTCGGCCGCGCGCGGGCGCACCGAGTAGCTCTGCTGCGAGCAGATAGATGGCGCCGCGGCCAGCGGTCCCAGCTTAGCGGCGCCGGCGGCTTCGCATTCCTCTGCCTCCGCTAAATTTTCGTTCATAGTGGCACCAGTAAAACTCAAAGCGCGAAGGAAATTCGTTATTTCGGATTAAGGTGATGAGTGTACCAGGCTGAATGCTTTACTAACATGAACGTATAATGTGCTGGGCGTGAATGACGTGAACACGGATCGATCGGGCAGCACTCAACGCCCACTCACATTCCGCTCGCGCGCACAGTTTGTTGCGGCCGATCTAGTCGTGCATACAAGCATAAAAAAATGAAAGCGTAAGCCCGCGTGCTGCCCCTCGATTAGAAGAAAATAGTGACTGCACCGGAAAATTCAAACTCATAAAACCGTTCAAGCATCGTCACGCGAATTCAGAGTGGGCGCGATATAATTTAAGAAATGAAACGGCGCAAGCTTGCGATATGCAACGCACTAGAGCAAAGTGGGTGTTCATGGCTAGAACCTATGATGAGAAAGCACATACCTATGTAAAGAAATCTTTCAAAAGATAATTTATCAGGCGGGACGAAGGCAGGCGTTTTATCTTGGATTACAATATCACTAATACAGTTTACTTGTGAAATATTTTTTATTTCAATTCCACTTAACATAGACTGTGTATATTATTCCTTTGGCTTTCGTCGTTTGGGGAGCGAGTGACTCTTGCAGGATCTAAGAGGTGACTTTATTTTTTTTAAGTATATATGAGCATGTGAGAATGTAAGATTATTTGGCCCAGTGCATGTCCACAAATACACTTACACCCACCAGACAATAATGTCAGACTTTTTTTATTTTGCAAGGACACCAGAATAAAAAAAATGTGCATGAAGCAGCTCAATAATTTTAACAGCAGATAACCATTCCAGAAGCTTACGCTTTCATGCACTCCCACAATGCAAAAATGTGGAATAAAAACAGCTAAGCGTTAATTACACAACATACGCGCATTGTAAAAAATAATTAGCTAAGATGGAACAAACCTAAAAATCAGGTGCAGATCTGCACAGACAACAGCAGCATTATATATATATATATATATATATATATATATATATATATATATATATATGCAGAAAATTTGCACAGAGTGCGTCACATCGATGTTGTCGAGTTTCGACCGACGTCGCTTAGTTGCTTGCGCAGGAGGTTCTCTCTTCCTCGGCGGCTTTCGTAGTTTACTTGACCGTGTGAGGTACTTTGGACAGTTCGGAAATACGGTGGGAACCGCATTTGCAGACAGAACAGGCCTCTTTGGCGCGTCAAGTAGCACCCTTCCATCGAGCTCCGCGTAATATGTCGTTGATATCATTCGCAGGCGCAAGTTGGAATACGCTAGCGCAAGACAGGGGTAATTGGAGATCGCAGGGAGAGGCCTTCGTCCTGCAGTGGACATAAATATAGGCTGATGATGATGATGATGATGATGATCATATCGCCTGAAAATGCTTGGCGCAGACGAGGTCGGTAGGCATTAGAGATCTGTCTGCCCTCGGAATTGCACGGCGCCACTGCTCTAAACGACCGCTGTCAGACGGCGCTTTGAATAGAGGCACACGCTCCGCACAATTTCGGTATCTAGAATTGCAGTTCGTGACGAAGCACTTTCTACCCATTTCAAACTCTCAGAAGCCCGCTTCCACCTTGGTCGAGGGCCCGTGGCGACAATACACAAGCACAAGATGATCAAAGGCGCGTGAACAAAAAGTGTGCCTTCAAAACAGCACGGCCGCACATGCAAGCACAAAGCGCACAGACAGAGAAGCACGCGCCTTCCCGCCGAGGCTGGGACCGCATACCGCAGCGCCCTCTACGACGCCGCCGAACCAGCTGCCACCAAGCCGAACATAATCTGGACGCGAGCGAGCGGCGCTTTCGCGCGCGTTGGGGGGAGAGTGTCAGCACCTCTCCTTATTCTTACACCGTGATTCGTACACGTGGCGACACCTAGTGAGAGCACTTGAGTGCGATCCTCCTCTCCTGTGTCATGGATGACTATATCGGGTACGGGGTTATCCTACCGGTGCGGGTAATGCCTTTATAGTGACGTGCCACCTTTTGTGTGTTTGTGACCTTAGTTGTTTGTCTAGTGATAGTTCAATGTCTTTCTTTATTGTTTTTTTTTCTTGTCTATGTAGTGTATTATTCTTTCTCATGCTTGCCTATGTAGTGTGTTTGAGATTTCAAGATAGCCGGCAATAAAGATGCCCGTACGTTGACATTTTGAAATTAGAAAAGGAAAAAAAAAAAAAACCAGGAGCACAGCAACGGGAAGCTTGGCTTGGCATCCAAGACTCTCGTATACGCCCAATGCGACTTATTGTTTAAATTCAGAGCATAAGGTTTCGTTTCCTCTCCAGGAAAGTGATTTGGTTTTATGTCGTTTCATATATTTTCTCTTTATTCCTTCGTTTTATTCATTCTCATTACCTATGCTGAAATTCCGACCTGCCTATTCCCGACTTATGTTTTATTTATTTTTATTTTTTGCAAATCTTATCTCGTATGGAGCTTTGCGGTTCGTGGCCAATACCCAAACGTGGGTACGGGCCACTAACTCTCAAGCGCTTACATCTGCGTCTACATTATGGCACCGAGCAATCACCGTGCGTACGGAAACGAGGAAAAAGAAGAGCCCTCGGCATGGGTAAGCTGGCTGAACATTGCGTTATATCTCGGTGCTTCGCTGGCGAGCCTAGTGTCTTCGCACAAACGCGAGAAAAATACCTGCCAGCGGAGAGCACTGTATAGGCCGCCGATGAAATGCGTCAAGTTAAGGGACTTCGTAACTCGTTCGCGAACTGCGCGATCCGGAGTGTTGGGTTTCGGGTGAAATTTCCACGCGTTGGCGGGAGTCGTGCGTTTCGTCGAGGCGTCCGAGTAAGCATCGAAATTTGCGAGCTTCGCCTGTTTGATTCTAGCCTAAGATGTCACCTCGGAATAACGAATCTTCGGAGGTGCAACACGCATTATAGAGGACATGTGATGTCATAGTTGAGACCGGCTCACTGTAGAGATTTAGTATTTATGGCATTGCAATGCTAAACTGGAGGACTCGGGTTGGATACCCGAATTGGGATGGTGGCGGTATACAAAAAAAAAAAAGAAAAAAGAAAAGAAAAAGCTGGTGCACTGTTGTTTTGGGTGCGGTTGAAAGAAGCTGAGGTGGTAAAAAATTGATTCGGAGTCCTCGACTCTGCGGCGTAACTCATAACCCATGTGGAACGTTAGACACCGCAGTAAATATTCGTGAGAACTGCACGCTTCATTGAGCGCGATACAACTTGCAAGTCGATCACTCATAACTCGTTTCAAGTGGATACGCCTTGCCAACTCGCCGGCTGCAATTCATAAATTGCAATTTATGCCGTAAAGTACTTGCTCAGAAAGGCAGATATCTCAGTTTTGTCAAGTGCATTTGTTAGAGACCCTAAAGCGGAAACATTTGATACATGAGTCTATAGCTAACGTAAAATTGCTACGATGCATGCGCAAGTTTTTAAAACCCTACGCACAACTTAGCTTCGTATACGAAAACGGGGTATAATACATTAATTTTTCAACTTTAGATGCATAATTTGTTTCAATAAACAGAATTCTCACATATTTTTTATTGTTGTATTAGAAATTTGTAGACTTGATCCTCAAACTTTGTTTTTTTTTTTAATTTGCGATTTTGAAAACTTTCCTCACAAAATTTTCCGTATAAATAAAATATCCACTTCTTTTATTCGAACGTAACGCAAATCCGAATTGCTGAGACTTGAGATTGCGATCAACATGGCTTAGCGCAGTTTCTATTCGTCTGCGCCAATTTCGAGTCTCTGCCACAACGTTCGCATTGTACTTAAAGGGCCCCTAAACCACCTCAGATATTTTTTGAACATTTCAAGTAAACACGCGCATCGAGTTGAGAATACCGTCATGATCAACGATGCCAAACGCTGCAGCGCTACGCGCCGCGGGCGCGCCACAAAATAAAAAAAAACAATGCCGTCCTCCTCTCCTGGCCTTTCCGGTAACCCCAGCGGTCGTCATGATGTCAGCAGGGTAAATCTGGTGATGTCAGCGTCGGGGACGATGCCCATTGGTCGAACAAGAACCAACAACTTCCGGTTTGTCTGCTAGCAGGTACGCGCGCTCCCTGCTCTTCCTTGTCGCGTTGCTCGCTTGTGCGCCCTTGCGAATCGGTAATTACAACCCGCAACGCAAGTGCCAAATCGCTCGTGTTCCAACACAGTCGTGCTTAGCGGTCTCATTAGCTGCGCGAACAGAGTGCGACAGTGTTGGCCTTTCTAGACGAGCGCGCAACACAGGGTCTATAGCGGCACGCTTCGCATGAACACGGGCCGGCACGGTAACTCGCCGCATGCCGTTTGCCACTCGCGGGCCGCGGTTCGACGGCGGTTTTCCTCGGGAACGGCAAGATTTCCTTGCCGTAGAGAGGATGAGACCGGGACCCATTTATGCGGTAGCCTCACCGCCGCCGATCGCTCGACGGCGCCGATATCGTCGCTAGGCCTTTCCCGGCTGAATTCAAACCTAAAACGGACGGCGCTTCGGAATGAATTACCGACGCTCACCAGCCACAATATTTTATTACCGTTGTTATCACTCTTCGCAATAATTGTACACGAAGAAGAAAACACGCTTATATTAGCGGCGCCGTCGGCTACGATGCGAGCACAGCGAGGGCCGTTTTTCGATCACCAAACGCGTCTAACTCCGCTATTACGGCACCATTTCGAAAAATTCTCGCGGCTACGTGTTCGTTGTAGACTCGTGCGCAACTACACCACCACAACTAAATTTCGACCTGTGGGTTGTTTACGGGCCCCTTAACACAAGATCACTCCTTGGGTATCTCATCTTTTAAAGGCGTTAAATTAAAGAATGTATGCTGCTCGTAAAATGTTACCAAATGCTTTAGTTTTTTCTAGTATTAACATACACACAATAATGCACTATATAAATACTTTTCCAAAAACCATAGCAGCCTTGGTGGTTTTAAAGGACAGCATTTAGCTAGTATTGCAAGTGCGAGTATAGATTTAATCTCTGTGAAACCATACTCATCCAGGAATGAAACAGTTAAGGAAGCAGCCTGCGCAGACGATGTCCCCATGTTTGTAAGAAATGAATCAAGATATCCTTTATCGAAACGTTTATCGAATAAAAAATTTGAAATTAAATTTTACAGTTTTACGTGCCAAAACCACGACCTCATTATGAGGCACGCCGCAGAGGGGGTGGGCGGTGGACTCTGGAATAATTTGACCTCCTGACGTTGCTTAACGTGCACCCAATTCACGGTACATGGGCGTTTTTGCATTGCGCGTTCATCGAAAGGTGACCGCTGTGGCCGGGATATAATTTCCAGACCTCGTGCTCAGCAGCGCAAGGCCGAAGCCACTAAGCGACTATGGCGGATATACGAATACGTCTGGTACAGAATTAAATCTAAATGAAAGCAAAGCTTTAATTTTCAGTAACATGAGAGACCTCCCAATAGAAACCTTAATATAGTTCGAAAGGAAAAAGTACTAGTTCTTTTTGGGCCGAGAAAAGTGTCAGCACCGACGTGGGAAACAGTCATAAGGAGAATAGAGACATTAAAAGGTGCAGTAACTCCGGAGAAAGAGAGAGAGAGACAGAGAAAAAAAAAGCAGGAAAGGCAATGAGGTCAACCAGAGACGCGCGTCGTGTTTGCCACGTTACACAGGGAGAAGGGAGTTAAGAGAGAGAAAAAAAATGTGGTTGATCCCTCTTATATAGGAATCGGTATAGAACACGAAAGTGAAACGTGTCTTCACAGAAGTAGTGTAATGTTTATTGCACATTGATATATAATGTCTATTGGTGTTTTGTGGCTAAAGCGCCCTTAGGCGTTGATGCACCCACGCTGACGCCTGGTGGCACGTCTCCTCCATCACGACTACCAACGTCGATGACCATGAGCAACCGTCGTGCATATGGAAGCTGCACTACGCTGCACACGCTAGCACAACGCGAAAGACGAAGCACGTAACTGACACACTAATACAACGCGCAAGACAAAGCACGTAACTGAATCGTCACCGAGTCAAGTCAGCGCGTACAGCGCGTCGTAATTGCAGCCTCCGCGATCAACTTCAGAAACATTTTCAGAGCTAATTGCGGAGGCCACGCTCCGCTGTGCTGAGTACGGTGAACGCCACCTAGGTGGCGTTGGTAGTGCTTCTTGATGCCAGCGTCCCTTCGAATGCTGGCATCGAGGCGTCGTAGTGCTGAGACCAACGAAGCGTTCACTGTCGGTGCGCGTTAGTGTCATAATGCAGTACTTCTCTTTTCTGCTCGTAGGCGGCGGCACCGCCCCGAGCAAGAGCGCGGGTACACGGAGGAGTGTTAGATATATAAGGCGCGTCTGTGTAGCTGTGGACCGAGAGGTCGTGGGTTTGATTTCCAAATTTTCCATGTTTGTGGAACTTTTTCTTCTGGTTTCTTTCTTTGTATTATGTTCGTGTACATTGTAAGCTGACGTATTTCCGTGACGGAAATACGTCAGTGAAGTCTTGGTGGACCCCGGCATAAAACACTTTCGTGTTAAAAAAAATCACCGCCCCTTCCACTCCGTGAAGATGGCCGAACAGCGAAGCTGTGTTAGTTACACCGAGTGTTACACCATGCAAGTCGAACTTCGCAAGCAGTCTGTATTGTAAATGTTTTGTTTCACAATTATTTCACCTCATTTTCGCTTTTGCGTGCTTCGCGTGGTGAGCATGCTGTAAACAAAAGGTACGGCCGGCCGCGTCAGGCCGGCTGCAATGGGAGCGAGCGTCCAAGCCGCAGTTGCATTCGCGGCCGCTGGGCAGGCCCGAAAGGTGCTGCTTGTGGGGGATGGGACGTGTCGGTGTTCCTAGCGCGTTCCTCACGCTTTTCTACGACCTTCCCAGACAAGAATCCTTGACCAAAGCCCCATATATAAAACCAACGCTAACGCGAACGGCGCTACTTGCGGGGGATGGGACGCGTCGGCGTCCTCGGGCGACGGCGTTCCTAGAGCATTCCTCAAGCTTTTTCTACAACGCTCTCAGACAAGAGTCCTTGACAAAAGCTTCGTTTATAGAAACAACGCTAACGCGAACTCTTCTCGCATCCTACTCCTCCGTTGACGTACTTTTTTCGTACACCACTATTGGTTGGCGCGCCTCACGCTCTTCCCCTCCAGCGCGAGTACTGAACGGCGCCACTTACGTCAACCTCACCCCCCATTATCCTTTTAATTTGCACCCTCTCACAGTATTCTCGCAGGGTTGAGACACCCTGTGAGAACACCTTTCCCACTTGTTCACGTGATTTTTAGCGAACCGACAACGATGGCACAGGGTCCGCAGAAACAGCTTCGCTGTTAAAATTCGGCAGTACCCGTCTCATAATGACTTTCGATGGTAATTAATTACCGAAGTGTAGTGACACGACGTATTTTCGCCTCCAAAATGCGTCACGTATAAAACCTGTACTGCAGCCGGGCTCCTCTCTCGCATTTCGGTGATGATAATGATGATGATTTATTGGCATCGCCTTTTAAATGTGGCGGTGACAAATAGTCACCTAGCCTGCTTGAGTTAACCAGGTGTGCTATACATGCTTTTCATTCTAGACCCCGCGCCACCCCCTCATTTTGTGTACATCTACTTTAACTTTTTTATTGCGATAGCAATTATATGGACACTCCAAAGCAGATTTCTGCCGTCGGCGTCGCCGTCGTCGTCGCCGTGAGGTTCTGTATGACGTCAACGGCGATGAAATCGTCGCCGCGCTCCGGACGCTGTATGTGCGAGTGAAAGGGCGCGACGGACGCGTGCTTTCACGGGGAGCGAACGCACGTCGGTGAGCAAACGCGCGTTCTGCGCCGTGCTCCCTGAGGGGCTGCAGAATTAAGCGTCTCTTTCCTCCTTTCCATATATAGAGAGCAAACGCAAGTTTTTCCGTCGCGCGAAAGGCTGTGGGGGGACGGGAGGGAGGGAGGGGAGGCGATGTTTAGCTGCGGCACCAAATACGTATTTATATAAAAACGCCGCGCGCGTTCGATGCGAACGCGGGCAAAATGCCGACGGCGTCGACAACATTTCTGCGCGTTGCTGGTGCTGCTGCATGTCCAAACTTATACCACGGCTGCTGGATAAAAAAAAGTGTTTTTTATCCAGCGGCCGTGTTTATACAACTGATAAACCTACTATCCTTACTCCGTATAGCTCTCTACTAATTTGCTATCGCAATTGGTTCTTCGCCTTACGGGTGAAACTGCGACAATTTTTTTCTCTTTCTTAACACTTCTTTACCGACCTTTACAGCTACCGAAGCCTGTAGCAGATCCGGTCGTGTCAATTTCTTCGCTGAATTTTTGCATTCTTCGGGACGCACTGCCCCATCTAGTGCCGAACTCGTGAAATCTGCCTAGACGCATGGCGCGCCCCGGTGCATGCGAACGCTGATAACTAATCCCACTCCCCCCGCGGTCATGGCGCAGTCAACACTGATCACAATAAGAGAGACTGTTCGAGGCGCAGCGCGCTGATGCTTCGGTTAGCTGTGCCTGTGGAACGCATGTAATGGCGTTCGATTCCGCCGAACGCCGGATAAATTTTAAAGGATATTTCTTTCTTGCGTGAAACGTCCTTAAAAAAATTCGAGGTTGCTTGCATTAGTGGCACCTGCCGTGGTTGCTCAGTGGCTATGGTGGTGAGCTGCTGAGCACGAGGTAGCGGGATCGAATCCCGGCCATGGTGGCTGCATTTAGATGGGGGCGAAATGCGAAAACACCCGTGTACTTAGATTTAGGTGCACGTTAAAGAACCCCAGATGGTCCAAATTTACGGAGTCCCCCACTACGGCGTGCCTCATAATCAGATCGTGGTTTTGGCACGTGAAACCCCAAATTTAATTTTTTTTGCACTAGTGGCGCAAGGCCCAAGACACAGCGGTACTGATCGGTTCCTAGGTGGTCCTGGCTATGGTGCTAAGTTAGACGAAGTAATGCCAAGTGATGCTAAGTTATACGAAGTGTGTAAGCATTTCCTCGTGGTCCGTGGCATCGGGGAATGCCTCGCGAAGCACTTGCACTCAGAGCACTCGTAGGGAAAGTGAGGCGAAAGCTATATGCACAGTGTACGAGCGGCGCGCAGCAGACGACACGCCGGGATGACGTCACGGTGCATGCGCAGGAGCGCGCAGCTGGTGGAGCTCGGCCGAGCCGCCACTAGAGGTACCTGCTGCAGTCAAGGACATCGCGAGCATTCGCTGCTAATGCGGGGAAACATATAAGCGCGGATGGCGTCGGCAGCACCGCAGCGCTACAGTGTACTAGAATCTAGTACACTGTAGCAGCGCGTTGCCTTCTTGGTGCTGCTAGAATTTGTTTCTCTCTCACTCGCTCTGATTTTCTCCTTCTCTCTACTGAGCATAGCGCGCGACGCTCCGGGAGGTGATTGCTAGGCAACGCAGTGGCAGGCGGCACACATTACCGCCGGCTGAAACAGCTCCGCGGTTAAAACGCTCAAATGGGTCGCTTGCTGAAACCGATGTAACAGAAACATGCTACAATATTATCGCCTATATCCGTTGTAACCATGCTACCCGGCCATCTTACCGTGGTATCGCTGCGTAGAAGGAAGAGGCCATTAATCTACGATGTATGTGTCGTGTGTGCAGATGGCCCCGTTGTGGCGCCACGCATATCGTACTGGGAGCTAAATTTAGCCTCGCGCGCAGCCTTCAGAGAGGTGTCTTGAAGGCGAAGCTTGGTAGTACGTTTGTCTATTCGAGCGGGATTGGCCGCGTTCAAGAGAGTTTACTACGCCATGGTATAGGTAAAATTTATCACATTCATAAGGAGCGGTAAGACCTACAAATATGCAATATGTTGCAAAAATGTGTTGTCCTAAGCTCCATCCCGCTGTATTTGGGCTCAAGGCAACATTGAGGGGAATACCAATGCCAGATTTTCCCAGTGAACTTTAGGATAAAGTTCGGATGCGCGTCCACTCAACCCCACTCCTATTGTAGAATATTTTTCATGTTCCGCCTCTTCATCTGAAGGGTAAGCGTGTTTGTCATGTCGCAAACAGGTCACGATTCTTACCATAGAGTACCCCTCAGCCTGCTAAGTGTAATGCAAATACTACTACCGGCGTGCTTTGAGGCAGTGTTGGCGTAGCAAAAGGCGTTGTGAATTCGCTTTGTTCATGCAATAGCAACATGTTCATTTCTTTTATGTGTGTTTTATTTTTTTATTTATATTGTGTATTTGGACATACATTGGTATGAAGGGGCTAAAGGCAGCGTGGCTGCTCGAGGTGGCGTTTCTGCCAAGAATCTACCAAGACCATTGAGGAGTACATCCATGTAGGTAGTAGAAATGAAAAAAAAAGGCTTATTTTCCATTATTTACACTAGCCCCTGGTACAGAAGCCCACTTCTCAGGAGCATATTAAACGTCTGAGTTTGCATCAGGACACGTCAGAACCACCCTCACTGCACCACGGTTCTCCGCTTTTAATACCAACATCTTCCCTAGGAGACTGGACTAGGGAATCTCATGACCCTATCTCGGCGAATCGCAATCGTCGAATCGGTTGAAATATCCAACCCATTTTGACGCATCGTTATGCCGGGCCCGCCTTCCGATGTCGCACCCTCACCCCCGCATTATTAAACCTGCGTGGCCATCTGGGAAACTGAGCTCGACGCAGTTCCCACAGTGTCGGTCGACGATGGCAGCTTTCATCAATTAGCGGGCTTTGCGTGACGGCCCTCTTGTCAGGATCAGCATTAGGTAAAGTGATCTTCACGATGATTACCGTATCTGCGGATGGCGGTAGTTGTGGCTGCCTCTACGCAAGCTCCTTTGTTAGCGCGTCACAGCATATGACACGCCCGGTCGCTGTCGGTGCGCGCGCTGATGAATGGACTGACTCGTAGCAAACGTCCAAGGAATGCGCTTTTCCAGCTTGAGACATAACAGCAGATGCAACATCATTACCACGTAACGTGACAGCAGTGTTTAAAGATTCAACGACTGGATAGTGCGCGTAGCCGTGCGTCGCGGGTACTGCCTAGTGATGAAAAACTATGGATAATTCTATCAATATTATGAGTACTTTAGTCATAATCGAATTATGGATAGCGCCATTGATAGTGCACTATTGCTATTACAATTGTTAATTTAAAATCACGCGACGTACCACACCTAAATTCAGCAACATACTCCGAGCAACGTTTCCCTGTACCAAATAGCACGAACTGAGCGTTACTGGTGATGCTTATTGCAAAGTTTTGCTAATATCAGTATTCAAGAATTACAAGGCTACCAATCGCACTGTCATATAACAAACTATCTCAATGCTATCGATAATATATTTTTTAAATGAACCTATCGATATATTCGATAGTAGATTAGCCAGTAGTTTTGCATCACTAGTCCTTCCCTACGGTAGAAGTAGGGTCTGCTCAGGTGGCATGAGTAGCCGAGGTATCCACAACGTACTATAATCATCTTGTGAAGGCGAACACGTGATCCCATGGCAACTAGCCCGTCGGCCATAAGTAGCGCTGTGACACGGCGAAATGCGGAAACAAACGGAAAGAGTGGTGACGGTCCGTCCGCTGCCTGCGCGACTTATTGCACGTTTTCTCATTTCTGAGCTGATATTGCTCGCAAATGGAGAAGAACGAAAGAATTTGGCGGGACGACCATGCTACTTGTCATGCTCAGCGTTTACTCCGATAGCTTCCGCAGCTGCGAAAGATACATCACGTCGATGTAAAATTCGCATGAAACCGTTCTTGTTCGCGGGTGGGCGTGCGAGAAGCAAGATTTAAGATTTTTAAGCACTTCATGACGGGGGTGCAAGCCGAGAAAAGGAACAGTTGTCATCTCTCCTTGTGTTTTCTCATGTTTTCATGGCGTCACTTAACATATATGGCCGACGAGGTAATCTGCTACGCGCTCGCGGGCTTCCTTTCGTAAATGTGGCAGTACATTATACTTAATGCACAGGGTTACAACGCGAGTAGTTCTGAGCGAACGACTAGATTAAGGTACCTCTAAAAGAAGCGAACTTGTGAACAGCTGTGCGACCATCGCAACTCGTAGCTGAAATATTGTCACAGCGCTAACGCTAGGCGTTCCAGACAAACTGACACTCTCCGTATTGATTTCTCTTCCACGAAAAGCTACGTCAATACCCGACATGGCGGCGCCAAGCTTTACCGCTTCCGGTCAAGCAGATTGTACTTCTGATCCATTTGCCCCTTTTGCGAAGAGCGATTGTAGACATTCACTATCCTTAATTCATACCACCTCGACAGCAAAGTTCAGGCGTTATCTCGGCAGTACGTTACAGATTCATTATCAATATTGCAGCATGAAGGCCTAGCTTATGGCCACAAAGTAAGCGGCTCTCCGTGTCACTGGCTTCTATCTGCGGGGCTTAAGCAGCGTATATGCTCATTTTCACTCGTCCTTCGTGGGTGTTCGCGCTTTGAAACGATTAAAATACTCACTGACGCAAAGAGAAATGCACAAACGCGACAGGACACTTATTTAATAACCGTAATGATGCAAGATAAACCCGAGAGCATATACATATCTCTCGTTCTGTATGCTATTGACATGCGTTAACTAGCCTAAGCCTCTGCACCATTGCAAAACGCTTAGAGGTGCGGAAATCGTTTGCTCCTCCTTTGCTCGTTGTACTTAGTGTGCAGCGGTGTGGAATCTCAGCCATCATAGATGCTCTGCTATCATATTGTATCACGCCGCACATTTTTGGTCTAGCGGTTTACACATTCAGCTCTCAATGAAAAGAGCGCGCTTTCAACCTTCACTTGACCACTTTCTTGCATTTTTCTTTTCATTTTTTTAATGGGCACTTGAAAATATGTGCTGCGTGAACTTTAGGAGGCGTCTTTCGGAGACTAATGCAGCACCGCGAAACGTGTGTCATCTGCCAATCTATGCTTCACTGCGTGATTGTGCGAGCCGCCTTAGGCTGCCGAAACAAGCAGCTAGTGAAAAATGCGAAAGAAAAAGTTAAATAATAGGAAAGAACGTATTAGAAGCCCGATAACACGGTTGCTTTTTAAGAATAATTTTTTTTCCCTTTCATTTCACAGTGAACCTAACAAATTTTCGCATAAACAATCCAAGCACTACTGTCACGGTTAATGTGATTAGCACTGCGACAACTGAAGCTAAGAATATCATTGACGGCTGGAACTATTAGAAACCACTTGCTTCTTGCACTACTCTTAGTTTATATAGTTTTTGTCATTCCT
Source organism: Dermacentor silvarum (assembly GCF_013339745.2). NCBI lineage: Eukaryota > Metazoa > Arthropoda > Arachnida > Ixodida > Ixodidae > Dermacentor > Dermacentor silvarum. The sequence goes on along the minus strand of NC_051163.1, from coordinate 82,730,845 downwards.
GCGGTGTTCACGGGCCTCAGCTTCTCTGGTCATGTAGTTTGCTTCGGAAATCGAGTAGCACTGGACGCGTTGTATACACATTTACCTACTTAAGCGCACATAAACATTATATGTATATTCATGTATTGATCTCTCTTTTTTCCCAGCTTTTCACAAGTTGCACGGGCGACACCATTTCTTCTAGAAAAACACCTCGGTCTACTAAGCTAAGCAAGTAAGTCTGTCCCGTAGGTAAACTCCTGAATGTCGAGCGGCGGTGTAAAGCTGAGGGCCTTTTCAGACGAAAGAGCCGGCTTCGTCGTCGGAGATGGACAAGCCTTCAAAAAGCAGAGAGACAGTGCGTCGGCTCGTCTTCAGGTGTATCATCTATCTCGAGCGCATACAGCGCCGGCTCCGTGTCACGCTCAGACTCCTGAGCTCCATTTCCTCGCTCACTTCCATGAGCCGCCCCCGTGTAGCAGACGTTGCTATACCACAATACTCGAAACAGGCGTTTCAACAGTAATTTCAGTCTAGATATTAAAGGATTGCAAACGTTCGCGACCACCCTGCAGGGCTGGCGACTTGTTTTAGGCAAAACAGTCCGTTGACTGATGAAAATTATTTCATTTCTTCACTGATCTTTCAGCGATGAGACGAGAAGAAACCGCTCAAGTACGACGAAGAAAATAAGTCCTTCGCAAATGTATGCCAATCTGATGATCTGATACATTAAAGACAGCGAAGCTGCATCGGTGACTTCAGACCCTTCGTAGGAAGTACTCGGGGTCTTTTCTTTGTGTTCGTTCATCACCGACGCTCTGGCTGCATGACTGCTTCGGGGCTCCCATGGAGGCGGCGTTACTAGACCACGCCGTCAGCTTTCACCGGCGCAGCCGTACAACTCCTAGCTGATTTTCAGTGTGGAGCCGGTAAAACGCGAAGTGAGAAACAAAAAGAAGAATTTCAGTTGAACTTGTTCGTACTTCCAGCCGAGGTCTATTTGAGCAGCCTGTCGCTGAACTGGCGATGACTACTACTTCAATATCCACTTTGCTAGCTCGAATGGATATGGTACAGGGACACTATAACATAAACGCTATTCCAATGTGTTTCTGTTCCAGTTTCTTAGTCCACCGCGATTGGTCAAACATTTTTGGGACGACGCCAACTTTGCCAGTCAGTCACGATGACGTCAAGAAAACCACGAGAGCTCCGCATCTCAAGATGATGTGTACACTCTGATTAGGAATGATTAGGTCGAACAAAAGAAAAACAGTCATTTCCGGTTCTACGCCTTCGCCCGCATTAAACTTCCGCGATTGGTGAAAACGTTTTCGGGCCACGCATAGTTCACCTGTCTGTAACCCGACGTCACCGAACGCGGGAAGTGAGCTCGCCAAAGGGACGTGTGCTCCTATAAAGATGCATTTACATTCCGGCCAAAAGTGAGCTTTCTAGGGAATAGCTGGAGACTGCCCTTTTCCCAATATAATAGAAGATTTTGTGGTTCACTGATCGCTACGATGCTTTGTACTCAGAGCTACCGGCAAAAATTGGTTTCTTTGCGTATCATATAAAATTGTTTCGTGGTAGTGTACGTTTGCGAGCCTTTTCGGCACTTTATAACATCGCTCTGCCAAATGTTATTCACTGAGCACACTTTGTGGAGCTATGTTTTCACGCCCCGTTGAACGGCACAGCAATCGTCAACTCGCTACCGCAAGCTAAGCAAGGGGAAACGGACCAATCGTAAATACCGGTGCCGTTCTCCACACCCGGTTTACCACCTACTTTCACCACACCAGCTTAGTCCCACCAAACCCTTTCCTCTTCTGCGCGCTCATTGCCTCTCGTCAAGCAATTATGTAAAAAAAAGCATGTCGCGGTAGACAATGCTATTCGCTTTGAAACCAAGCAAAAGTCCGCTCCTCTAAATGAGGAGAGGGTTTCATTGGACTGTTGAACAACCTTGCGGTTTATCGCCCATGCTTGCGTCAGCGGCTACGTAAATTTCACGTCAGGAGGTTAGAATAAAGTCAGAATACAGTAACCTTATGCTAGACCACCATACATCAATAATAAAAAAAGCGTATTATTACTACAGCGACCTAACCAGGACACGTTGCCTCGCAAACAAGTACCGCTTTTCAAGAAGCGAAGAAACTCTCTTTTGCCCAAGAAGCAGGCATTAGTTCTTGGTTTTTAATCAGAGTGCTGGCCTTACTCTCCTCTTCATTCTTGCCTTACAGACATGTCCCGACCTGCCGCACCCCCCGCCACAGGTGAGCTCGACATTATATACAACTTTTTTTTATTTCCTTTTTTAGTTATAATATTAACGCCTTCACTGTCAGCCTTCTGCGGCCATTGATTTTATTTTAAAAATATACTTAGAAATCTGCCGTCGCTCTAATGGTCACGTTTTTATAATTTTCACAAGCCATCGGCGTTACTCTAAGACCAAGCCGTGAACAAGTAGAGAAGGAGACGGTCAGGAATATCGCAAGGAAAATAAAAAGAGGAATGGTTCGTGATAATAAAGCGATTAGATTAGCTGCCTTGTGCAGTTCGTCGCGGGGTACGCCTTACAAAATGACTACCTGCTATCATTTATAAGGCGTACAGTTTCGATGCGTGCACCGTTGATAACCTGTGAAACTAATGAGCGCAAATAAACAAACACAAAAGCAGAAAAAGACAATTTTGTGATCGTCAAGGCGACTATAATAGGTCAATTGAGTGTAGCAGCAGTAGTTTCCGGTCTTTTGTTGATTATTCTTGATTTATTTGCCACAACTTCACAAAGGCTCTCTCTGTAGCTTTTTTAGAAGCTTCTGCCCTAACATATCTTAGAAAATTAGCATGTCTTTCCCTGACTGATGACTGATGATTGACAAGCCAATATAGAAGCCATTAGGCTTATATATTGGCTTGAACTAGCGCCTCCCATTGGCTACACACCAGTTCATTTTCCATATAATCCGCTTCGATTCAGCCGGGTTTACATCACATGTGAATTTCCTGTAATCACCCTACGAAGTGCCGCAGGGCAACTAATGCGGAAGAAACGCGTGCGTTTAAACCCTACAGTCCGAATACATTTTCTTAGAAAGACGCAAACAATTATCCACAACTTCCGCGTAGAATGTTATACTTGAAACTGTGCACATTGGGCGGCTCTTAAGCTTCAACTAATGTCCCACAGGCGCTGATGCCCAGCCTGCGCCACCCGCAAGTAAGTAGCGCTTTGCCCGTTTTTGTTAATTCGAAATTCCGTATGACGAACGCGGACGCAACAAAAATATCGTGGGAAATGAAGCGAATAGAAAATGCTTCTCGCCGATAACAGCGTGTAACGAGTTTGTGCTTACAAGAAATAGCGGATTTAAAGAGGGTATTTTTGTAACGGATACGAGTTCCAAGTAACAGTGTTCGACTGTCTCTAGAGAAACTCTTGAAAACTTACCTGGCGAAAGGCATTATCACTAACAGAAGTTATAGAATAGGAAACGGGCTGATTGTTCTCGTTAGTTTCTCGCTCCTTCATTTGGTCATAGCTGGAGGTGAGAAAAATTATGAAAGGAAGTACACATGAAATGGAACCAAAGACCATGTATCGCCCACCGACGCTGCAACGCGGGGCGCTTTGGTCGGCGCTCCCAACCGGTGCCTTGGCGCCGAATGTCAAGGAAGTAAACAATAAAGAAGCGCAGCGCGTGCTCGAAGCGCAAGCTCGGCACGCGCAGTGTCGTTACAAAAGCCAGCCACGTTGGTCGGTTCGGCTCGGCGCTTTCGCCCTTCTGATCAGGGACGACGGCACGGCTCGTACAGCCGCCGTCACGTCCTTCCTACATTGGTGACCCGGACGTGATCGGCCACGACGCACACCGGCCACGACGCACACCGGCCACGGCGCTCACCAAGCCACGGCGCTCACCGGCCACGGCGCCCACCAGGCCACGGTACGAGCACGCCGGCCAAGGTACGGGCACGTCAGCCACGGTACGAGCACGCCGGCCATGGTACGAGCACGCCGGCCACGGTACCAGCACGCCGGCCACGCGGAGCGGTGACACGTCTGCTACTCTCACTCCTCGGATCATGGCCCTGCGCCTAGCGCTGACTGGCCTGACCCTGGCCCTGATGGTTCAAGCGACTTTTACGAGGACTAGTTTCGGCTCAGGGACGCCGGCCGCCTACGGCCCGCGGCCCCTTACGATGTGGACCATAAGCGGGCTCTGCTCGAGGGACCTTTCCACCGGGCGCCCGTGCAGAAGCTAAGCCTCACTAGTCCTACCAACGATCCGACGCCGTGTTCGATACTGGCAAGCTGCAGCACCGTAAGTCGCCGCAGCCGTGGCCTCGTCCTTGAGTGTCTGCCTCGGCTGCGGGAATCGCGGGTTCGAAGCCAGGCGGCCGCCGGTTACACACCGGAATACAAATCGGGCACAAGCGACCCCCGGCCAGACGCCCGGCTTTCTTCATGGGTGCTCGCTTGGGAGAAGCTCCGCTAACCCCACCGTCCCCCTCGGGGATTAGGTTCGAACAACCCTGCAGCCTGCAAAGGTGGTTACGTACAACCCGGCCTGCGCGGTTCAAACTCGATTGATGCATCGATGCGCAGCCCACTGCACGCGCAATCTCGCACACTGGTAACCTCTCCCAAAAGGCCCACAGCTCTCGCGCCTGTACAAGGACTACGCCACAATCACCTGGAACGTCAACGGCCGTCTCCTGGAGAACTTCATCGACCGCTCCACCCTAAGCACCGTGAAGAACGAAGTCCCCGTTAAGGTCTCCAAGATCGCCATCAACCAGCTGGACACGCTTCTCTCCGACAACGGCAAGTTCGTCTTTGAATGCACGGCCCTATCGACGCGCAGGTCACCAAGGCAACCATCACGCTTGGTTCCACCTTCGAGGACACCTGCACGAGCAACGCCCAGTGCGAGCCGAGCCGGGCCTCGTGCAACGAGGACTGCTACCTCTACAAGCCATCCGAGCCCGTGAGTCTCGATCAAATGCAAGCACTGACCTGCCGCGCAGCCGCCGGCCTCGGCTAGCCCTGCGACTACTCCGAGCAGTGCGTTTTCGCCAAGCTGAACGACGATTGCACGGACTGTCTGATCTGCGACTTTGCTCTCGAGTTTGTCCGCTCGCTGGACGGCAAGACCTGCGACAAGCTACAGATCACCGCCGGAAATGTATCGCACAGCCCTGCCAGGCCAACAGCGAATGCCACACTGCCGGAGCCGCTTGCCTCAAGGACTGCTGGGCGTGCGCCAGCAACAGGCGCACCTAAGATGCAGGCTGGAGTAGAAGGGTCCTACTTAGCTTCTCTCCCTTCCTTCATCGCCGTTCCGTCTGGGCGGGGGGCCCTGTAGCGCCCACCGACGCTGCAACGCGGGGCGCTTTGGTCGGCGCTCCCAACCGGTGTCTTGGTGGCGACTGTCAAGGAAGTAAACAACAAAGTAGCGCAGCGCGTGCTCGAAGCGCAAGCTCGGCACGCGCAGTGTCGTTCCAAAAGCCAGCCACGCTGGTCGTCGCAGCCCCGTCGCTCGGCTCGCCGCCTTCGCCCTTCTGATCAGGGACGATGGCACGGCTGGTACAGCCGCCGTCACGTCCCTCCTACAACCATACACTTTCAAACGGATCAGTCAAACGCCGACGCCGCGGCCAAAGCTTTTCCGCGAGGGAAGAGATAACACTACATCAGGAAAATCATCTTCATCGGAAAATGCACCATGTGCAAGGTGAATGGTGTCGTAAAAAAAGTTCAGGCTGTGTGCATGTGTGAAGCAAAACGTATGCTGAGATGCAGCAATAAGTGTGGCTAAACCATTGCAGATAAAATAATGGAATATAATGTGGCTTTCAAAAGCTATTCAACAAACGAAGGGACAAGTGTCAAAAAAATGTCTTCGTTTGCGGCAACTCAGTTAACGAAACAAACTGCCTCTGGAGTCGGCCTTGTTCCGTTACACTGCTCAGTTAGACGCTAAAGAGTGTTACCATACTTTACTGAAGTTATGCTTATGTGGGTGACTTATGACGGCTATATACTAGATGCGAGCTAGCGCTGCTTCGCCAGAACTAGGCAAAAGAGGGTGCCTCGTTTGTTTATTGCGTTTGTTTTCTCCCACAGCACCCGCCGCGAAAGCGACATCAGGACCAAGTGAGTTGTCACTTTCTTCGAATTTGCAGCGTTGGCGGCACAATCTAAGTTGCCACGATTCAGCCGGGTTTAAATCACATATGAACTGCTCGTAATCACCCTAGAAGTGCCGCAGCGCAACTAATGCGGAAGAAACGCGTGCGTTTAAACACTACAGTCCGAATACATTTTCATAGAAAGACGCAAACAATTATGCACAACTGCCGCGTAGAATGTTATGCTTGAAACTGTGCACATTGGGCGGCTCTTAACCTTCAACTAATGTCCCACAGGTGCTGATGCCCAGCCTGCACCCCCCGCAAGTAAGTAGCGCTTTGCCCGTTTCGGTTAATTCGAAATTCCGTATGATGAACGCGGACGCAACAAAAATATCGTGGGAAATGAAGCGAATAGAAAATGCTTCTCGCCGATAACAGCGTGTAACGAGTTTGTGCTTACAAGAAATACCGGATTTAAAGAGGGTATTTTTGTAACGGATGCGAGTTCTAAGTAACAGTGTTCGACTGTCTCTAGAGAAACTCTTGAAAACTTACCTGGCGAAAGGCATTACCACTAACAGAAGTTATAGAATAGGAAACGGGCTGATTGTTCTCGTTAGTTTCTCGCTCCTTCATTTAGTCATAGCTGGACTTGACAAAAATTATTAAAAAGGAAGTACACATCAAATCGAACCAAAGACCATACACTTTCAAACGGATCAGTCAAACGCCGACGCCGCGGCCAAAGCTTTTCCGCGAGGGAAGCGATAACACTACATCAGGAAAATCATCTCCGTCGGAAAATGCACCATGTGCAAAGTGAATAGTTTCGTAAAACAAGTTCAGGCTATATATGCTTGTGTAAAGTAAAACTTGTGCCGAATTGCAGCTGTACGGCTAATCCATTGCAGATCAAATAATGGAATATAATGTGGCTTTCAAAAGCTATTCAACAAACGAAGGGACAAGTGTCAAAAAAATGTCTTCGTTTGCGGCAATTCAGTTAACGAAACAAACTGCCACTGGAGTCGGTCTTGTTCCGTTACACTGCTCAGTTAAACGCTAAAGAGTGTTACCATACTTTACTGAAGTTATGCATATGTGGGTGACTTACGACGGCTATAGCTATATACTAAATGCGAGCTAGCACTGCTTCGCCAGAACTAGGCAAAAATCTGTGCCTCACTTGTTTATTACGTTTGTTTTCTCGCCCAGCACCCGCCGCGAAAGCGACTTCAGGACCAAGTGAGTTGTCACTTTCTTCGAATTTGCAGTGCTGGCGGCACATTCTAAGTTGTCGTTCTACAACAGACATCTTAACGTCTTCTGATCAAGCATTAAGGTTTCCCAGGTAGTCGTTTATACTCACCAGCAATTCAGAGTGATCTCGGGAACTGTAATACTTGGGAAGCGCATCTTTAGTTGGCGTTTAGTATCCGACTGTTCGTATCACCTCAGTGATGGATGGTCTTTTAATAGCTTAAGGGGGCTCTCGTAGTTCGCACTATAACAAATTATGAATATTTTCGCTCACCCGGTGTTTTCTCTACTGTCGGGCCAGCCATCTTCCAGCCATATTTTAGAAGCTTCTACAACAGGTTCACCTGCTTTTTTCCCTAACGTCCTTAGAACAGTATTTCGTGCGCGGTGCCTACTCCTTATTTAGTACTGTGAATATACAGCAGCAAGTTATCAAGGCAACAGCATATACTCGGTAATTTAATCGCTGTTTTTTACTCACTAAGCACGTGGTGGCGAGGTAGGCGCAATCAAGTTGTGAATGACGCAATAAACGAAAAATATCCGACACATCAATATTCACAGATATTAGGGTGTCAGTAAAGCGCAGGGATCAGTTCGCGAGGCAAGTTACTGAGGCCTTGCACATACAAGGAATGTCAGACGTATCTACAAATTCTCCGTCCGTATCACTCTTAAAGAGCAAAATTTGATTTTCTAAAAAATTAAGGCATGGTTACAATGCCGATATTCGGTCTTTGTGCTCGTTATCCTTTGTGGTTCTTTCGTGGTCCTTGTTCTTCTGGTGGTATATAGCTTTGCAGCGTTTGCACGCCGCAAAATGTGAGCATGGCTTTACAAAAAAGCGAATTATTGTGTGCGGTATTTTTTTCGTGGTTCCGTGTTTTTCTGCACCACTTAAAATTACCCACCGTAACCTAATCCTTCATCAAACGAAAGCTGCATAATTTCTCAGCATGCGGCTTGCTGGCACCAACGGAAATGACTATTTATCTGTCATCCTTGTTCTCGTACAAACTAAATTTTCTCACTCACTTTGCTGACTGTTCCGGGTAATATAACCCAACGTACAATGTAACCGTAATTAAAGTGATTTAACGTTAAACTAACATTAGGCCATTGCATACCGACAATATAATGTGTGGTATATGGCCTACAGAATAATGCCACTACAAAAGCCTGGTCCGCTCCCTTGTGTCAGAAAAAAAATGCATCATTGTGTACGTTTTTGCGGATGAGATGTCGGCAGTGTCGCAACTTCTGAGAGGACGCATGGCTAGAGAGCGCGCTTTACAGTATCTTGTTCACTTTTTAGGAATGCCGCAACCACCGGTGGTACCCCCGCGCCCTGCTGGTAAGTGTAATAAGGCTCAACTGACATCAAACTTTGATCGTATTTTGATTGAAATGTTTGCGCAATTCTTCCACTATTATTTGCACGCGATTTACTAACGTTATATAGAAGCTGTGTGCACGATGACTAGTACAAAGATATCGATATATGTCACGTGAGCATACTTTTTCGAAAATTGGTGTACAGTAAGCAAACGATTTTACATACATGAAGGACGCTGAAAGGCGGCGAAGCCTGCGGCGTTCTGATGGGATATTAGGCGGATTGGCGCTCATTTTTGTGTGCTGATCTGCTCGCCGAACAGCGCCGGTTACTCGAGTAGCGACGTTTTGTACTCTACGCAGCTTACTAGTGTAAGGCTATCGACAATGTATACTGTTATGGTTGCGTCCGAAATTGCTACTTTAAAATTGGGACGCTCTTGAGAAACTAAAATACCAGTGTCGCCGGCGAGTGGATGATGCTTTCAGAACCACGATTCTTGGGGAGCATACTAGGAATCATCCAACAAGCCCACTGTTCGAGCAAAATGAGGATGGTATCTAAACTTTTTCATTTAACCTGAGTTAGGTTTTGTGTCGGGGCCACTGATGACGCGGTGCACCGTGTTGGACAACCTGATTGCCCAATGTAGCGGCGCCCTTAAAAATGGCACAGCCTGAGTGCCTTGATGTTGTGCGAGCATTGAAACACCACAACAAAGACTGGGGCATCAACTGAAACCGTTTGCTTGATTCTTACTTTCCTTAATCTGGTCTATGTTGCAGCTCCCGACGCGCAGCCGGCACCGCCAGCAGCTGGTGAGTGTACCGTTAACAGACTACGCCAACTCGCCTTCTCACATATGCACAAACCGACATAATGATGCCATGTTTATCTCCTCCGGGGTTCGTTTTGAAAAGACCGTTCACAAACCCAAGAGGAAACTGAAAAATAAACTTAGGTGTATATAGAAACTTCATTTGACTGGAAAACATTTTAAGGAGCGGTGGTTGGAGCCCCTCAGTCCAGGGCCCCACTGGCCTCTGCCGCCGGCCTGACCTGGCTAATTAAGGACTGCTGTCCTGTCAAGTCGGAAGGGGTGAGCTGTGCCTCCTACTGCTCCATTGTGATATTGTTAGTTGGCCTATGAGGGTGCTTAGTACACTCCCAGGTTACATGTATTAGGGTAGGTATGCCACCGCACCAAGAGCCCTTGGACCTATAGCGAGTGGGATACACGGCGTTTAGCATTTTCAGATGGGGGAACACCCCTGTCTGTATTTTGCTCCAATCGGCGGCCTCTTCCTCGCTGGGTGAGGCTGCGGGTATTTTTTGCGGACTCCGCGCTGATGACTTGGAAGTATTGTAAATCTAGAAATAATTTTTACTGAGGCTTATTAAATTGCAATGCCTTTATACATATTTCGCAATACGAATGACCACGAGGAAAGAAGTGATAAATTTACTACGAGAGCAATAGACATGGCAACGCAATCTATTCTGAAAATGTATTGTTTGTGTAGACAGAACACATCCATGCAACGTAAAGATGTACTTAATATGCTTACGCCCTTTATGCAGATTAAATGATTCGAATGATAAAACTTTGTTGAAGGTATGTCCGCATTCCATTGCCCTGAGGCACGTGCCATGACGGAATTTTATTCAAGCGTGATGGTATCGGCACATTAGTCAGTTTTTTTTTCACTGGCAATGTAAAGGTACGTCACAACACTTGCGCGGTCGGTAAGATAATGACACACGCATTGCTCACAATGCCACTTTTTTTTTGAATATCTACTGCAGTTATAATGTTGCATTGTTTCTTCAGTGATACATACCGGATGTTTCAGCGAACGGTTTCAACAATGTTTAAAGGCTGCCGGTGGCAGATACACAATTATAGTTCATTAGCTCGTCTGCTCGAAGAGGTTTTAAACTGCTCGAAGAGGTTTTAAACTAATCAATTTACGATTTTGCAATTTATAAATACTAACTGTGGAGTTCGCAAGGTGGATCCACTTGAAACGAATTCTCAGGATGGCACCATGCAGTTTCGAGATATTCATTCCTGAACTTGGCGGACACATGCATTGACGGTCCAGTTACTTTTGTGCTTCAATGCATAAAACGATCTTTTGTTAACAAAGTAACTGGAACGGCAGTGCATTTCTCCGGAAAGTTCGGGAATTATTATCTCGAAACAGGTGTCCTCCTGAGAATTGGTTCCAAGTAATTGGAACGAATACGACCTTGCCATGCATCCACATTGCAGTTGACAGACAGTTGACAAGAACTTTATTAAAAGGTCCTGAGGAAAAAGATTGGGGGAGCCGAAGGCACCCCAATCAAGTTGGTGGCTCCGCCCATGACGGAACCGGGAGCTGGTGACTCTCGGCGACGTCGCGGGCCCTCTGGACGGCCTGTCGTTGATGCGTAAAGTCCGCGCTTTGCAGTAGGGCGTCCCACTTGGACTTGTCGTGAAGATCAGAGCCCGCGTTGGACGGGCACAGCCAGAGCATATGATCGAAAGAGCAGAAGTCGTGCCCACATTTGGAGCACGATTGCGGGAAGTTAGAATCTATCCGATTGAGCGCTCTGGGGGTGAGGTACGATCTCGTCTGTAAGAGCCTGAACGTGACACACTGAGCCCTGTTTAATTTTGGGTGAGGGGGAGGGAATTTCCTTCTGCTCAGTCTGTAGTGGGATGTGATCTCGTTAAAGGTGATAAGAGGGTCTTTAGGGGAGCAATCCTGTGAGAGAGCTGGACCGCTAGCCCGGGCGCGGTTCGTGAATTCACGCGCTAGGCAGTGGGCCTGCTCGTTGGGGTTGCATCCCGCTTGATTAACTACGCCTTTAACGTGGGCCGGGAACCAGACGATGTGGTGACCTCCTGTCTCGTTATCCGCAGTGTTTTCAAGAGATTTGTTGACTAGGCTAGCCGTGTGCTTAGACACTAGGGCTGACGAGAAGGCCCTGACGGCAGTGCGTGAGTCGGAGAAAACAGTTGTTGGGCCTTTGGCAGCGTTAAGCGCCAAGGCTATCGCGGTTTCCTCCGCCTCGTTTGCGTGCTTAGTGCAAACAGATGCAGCGCTAATCAGCGTTCCGCGCGCGTCTACGACCGAGATTGCAAACTTATTTTCGCTGCCGTATTTGGCCGCGTCAACGAAGAGTGCATCTGCCCCGTACGGATTAACTCTTTGAAGGATGGCTTTAGCCCGTGTGATTCTTCGGCCCTCGTTATATATCGGATGAATGTTTCTCGGTACGGGATCGACCGTTATAGCTTCCTTGGCTTCTTTGGACAGGGGGTATCTGTCGAGCGGCGGTTGTATGGATGATATGCCTGCTTCGTTTAGGATTTTGTTACCCGGCTTAGTTAACGAAAGCCTGGTGATCTGTGCAGTTCGATGTGCCTCGATTAATTCGTCGATAGTATTGTGAACACCAAGCTCCAATAGTTTCTCCGTGCTAGCACATTGTGGGATGCCGAGTAGTCTTTTGATACCGGACCTAATGAGCGTGTCGAGCTTCCTCTTTTCGGCTTTACTCCAATTGAGGAAAGGCGCCGTGTAGGTAACTTGACTGATAAAGAAGGCCTGAAAGACTCTGAGTAGGCTGTCCTCCTTGAGTCCCCCCTTTCTACTTGTAACTCTGGCAAGTAGCCTGAGTATATTGTGCGCCTGTGCGCCGAGCTTCTTTAGAGCGTCTGCATTACATCCTTTGGCGTTTATTAAAAGTCCTAAAATTTTGGTGGAGTTCACCCTCGAAATGGGGTGTCCTTCTCTAGTCGTAATTTTGACTGGCAGTGTTTCCAGAGGCTCAAGGTTCCTAACGCCTTGCCTAGCCTGCCTGTAGAGTAATAGTTCGGATTTGCTGGGCGAGAGCTTTAGTCCTGTGTCTGTGAGGAACTCCTCCGTCACCTCTATGGCCCCCTGTAAGGATTGCTCTAGTTCGGCCAGAGATCCCCCCGGAGACCAGATTGTAATGTCGTCAGCATAAATTGCGTGGCCCACTTTTGGGAGTTCGGCTAGCCTGTTAGAAAGTTTATGCATGGCGATGTTAAAGAGTAACGGGGATAGGACCGAGCCCTGAGGTGTTCCGCAGTTGCCCAGTTTGTAAGGACCGTCCGAGATCGTACCCAGTCGAAGGAGCGCCTTTCTTTTCGACAGGAAAGAAAAAGTGAAGTTAAAGAATCTCCGCCCTAGATTAAGGGAGGAAATCTCTTTCAGGATGTGCTCATGCGCCACCTTGTCGAAAGCTTTGGCGAGGTCGAGTGCAAGTATGCCTTTAACGTCACGCGACGCGTTGTCGAATATGGATCTTTTTAGAAGGAGCATTGTGTCTTGTGTTGAAAGTCCTCTTCTAAATCCGATTAAATTGTGTCTAAAGAGTTCGTTGTTCTCTATGTGATCTGTGATTCTGTTATGTATAGCATGTTCGGCCACTTTGCAAATACAAGATGTTAGAGAGATGGGACGCAGGTTATCCATATGCGGGGGTTTCCCCGGTTTGGGGATAAGCACCACCTTGGCTGTGCGCCATTCCAGCGGGACCTGCCCCGAACTCCATACTTCGTTTATCTCTGCCGTTATGATTTCTATGGCCTTGTCGTCCAGGTTTCGGAGGAGTTTGTTGGTAACTCCGTCTGGTCCAGGGGCGGACCTTCCGTTTAGGTTGAAGAGAACGTGTCTAATTTCTGATACAGTGAACGGTTCGTCTAGCTCTGGCCTGTCTAGCCCCGTGTATCCTGCTCTCACCGTTCCGCCTTGCGAATCTCCTTCCTTAATGGGGAGATAGGTGCGAGCCAGGATGTTGATAGTTTCTGCTTCCGTGAGGCCCGTGGCGATCTGCTTATGAATGAGTCTATCCACGGCAAGATTGAGAGTGCTCTTGGACTGTTTGTCGTTGAGGAGGCTTTTGAGCAAGTTCCATTTACTGCCTCTTCTCATGCGACCGTCCATTTCGTTACACGTCTCGTCCCACTGCTGTAGGGCCAGCTGCCTGGAGTACGACTCTATTTCCTTGTTGACTGACGTCAGCTTAACTCGAAGTCGGCGATTTAGCTTCTGCGTTTTCCACCTCTCCGCGAGGGCGTGTTTAGCCTCCAGGAGGTGCGCTAACCGCGAGTCCATTTTGGGAACTTCGAGCTGTGTTGTGATTTCCTTGGTTGCGCTCTTGACAGCCTGTTTAAGGTTTGCGATTAGTTCTGTGAAAGATTCACTTGAAGGGGCCATTTCGCCTCGAATTTTTCTGAAAAGATCCCAGTCAACGTAATCGTATCTAACTGGTGGTTTTGGTTTGACCTGCACCGTGATTTCGAGAATGTAGTGGTCGCTACCCAAGTCCTCCTGGAGATTATCCCACGTACCCTCGATACCACGGAGGAACGCGAGGTCGGGTGTGGTGTCGCGACTGACCGAGTTACCCCTTCTTGTGGGAAACCTAGGATCCGTGATGAGTGTGAGGCTGGAATCGGCTGCACAACCGGCTAAGTTTGTGCCTTTCTTACTGCTAAAGCCGTATCCCCATTCTGTGTTTGGGGCGTTGAAGTCACCCGCAATCAGAAGGGGCGCGTTTCTGGCTATCCTGATTGCGGCGCTGAATAAGGTGTTAAAATCTCTTTTCCTGTCCGCAGGAGAACTGTAGACGTTAAGAATGAAGGCATTTGCGTTGCTTGTTTTACTGGGCACGATCTCGACCAGCTGGGCTTCGAGTCCGACCTTATATTTCGGGACGTCGTGCTCCACGAAGGAGACGTTCTTCTTAACTAGCATGGCTATGCCTCTTCCCTTTTCGCCTCTGTAGGCGATAGTGCGGTATCCCGACATAGAGATATCCTTTTCTCCGAGTGTTTCTTGTAATAAAATAACTTGTGGCTTATCTGCCACCGATCTGACGAGTTGACCTAATGGAGCCTTGCGCCTCTGGAAACTGGCGCAGTTCCACTGCCAAATTTTGACGTTGTTGCTAATTATATTCGCCATCTTGCTTACTGTAGATTTTTTAGAATCCTTTAGCGCCTCCGTCGGGGTTTGGAGTAGTTAAGGACGCTTCTGTTTGCACTACTTGTCTACTTTTAGGCTGAGCCCTAGGTCTTTCTAGTAACGTTACCCTCGACTCTATGGCGGAAAGCATTTCCATCATCCTACTCAGGGTCTTCTCCCATTTACCCTCATTTTGGGCGGGGGGAGCCAAGGTGGTGGATGGGGTCTCACAATCCTCCGTCATCTCCTCCTCATCCTCTGTATCACTTAACGGATCTGGGTTTGGTGCCTTACGTTTCGGCTGCCCGGCTAACGGCCCAGGGTTGTTGGTGCTAGCCTCTTCGCGGTTTGTGACTTGTCCTCTAATGCTATTTAAAGCTTCTTCAAGTTCTGCGAGCTTGCGTCTAAGCTGCCTGTTTTCTGCCTCGAGCGATTGTATACGGGGATCGACCCTATGTTCTGGCTGTGCCTCACCTTTTGTTCCTTTGTTTGATGTGTTCTTCTTTCCTTTCTGAGACGGCTGCGTCACGCCCTTGACCTTGTCGGCCCACATGGTATGCTTGGCGGACTGGGAGCGGGACCGGGATCTCGATCTGGAGGCGTCGGCACTCTCGCCTTTTCTTGACTTGGATCTTCTTCTCGAACGAGAACGCCCTCTGGATTCAGAGCGGGTTCTGAGAATGGATCCGCTTCGTGTAGCTGCCGCCGAGCTGTCGCTGGTGTCGGTGACATCGGTGACGTCCACCTGTGCTTTCCGGCGCCTTCGGCGCCTTCGGCGTCGACGTCGTACGATGTACGGGATCTGGTAGCGGTTCTTGCACGTTCGATCCCCTGTGACGTGGGGTCCTCCGCACGCCTCGCACTTCGGGGTGCATTGGTGTTCCTCTTCTTCGTTTTCGGATTTAGTCCTTCCGCAACCGCGACATTTGCTTCTTTCTTCTACGCTGCTGGTGCAGACATCGGCTCGATGGCCCACGTGGCCACACGCGTAGCAAACGTCTACTTGTCGCTTGCAAAGAAAACATGGCACTAGGGCCATGCCACATATCACGTTATTGGGTACACGCATGCCTTTGAAGAGAATCACGACCACGTGCGAGTTCTTGATTCGTCTTGCTTCGAGTGCTGTTGGGTTTCTCTCGTTGACAATCATTCTCTTGAGCGCTCCGTCGTCATGTGAGGGGTCGATGTTTCTTATAACACCCTTGCATGTGCCTTCGGGGGCTGCAATATACGCCGAGACTTCGTAGGCGCCGTGCTTGGTGTGGATCTTAGAGATTTTTGCATAGGCTATCGCATTACAGTCGTGCGGAGTGGAAATTACCAAAATGTTCTGTACCTTGTTCGGGCACACGGTGTCGTCCTTCGCTTGCTGCTCACTCAGGGCCGCCGCCATGGCTAGTGCTTGAGCGAGGAGTACTACGTCGGCTCTAGATACGTCGAGGCCTCCCTTGGGGCGCACGATGATCCTGATGTGATCCTTGGGGAGCTTCGGAAGTCTCGAGGCTGCCGTGACCTGTTTCATCAGACTCTTCGCCGGTCCTTTGGCAGCGCGGCAGCCAGCTGGCGCGCTTTCAGTGCTACGTTGGCCGTTCCGTAATGGCGGCCTCTTCGTCTCTTGCTTTCTCCTGGTGCTGAGAGCGGTAATCCACCCCGCACCGTTGAGATCTTCTTGAGTAACGTCCATTCCCTCCACGGTTACCACTGCGGGCATGGCTTCTCTGTTAGCGAACACACTTGGCATCGAATGACTCACAAGGGCGGGAGAACGCGGGCGCGGGGCTAGGCCTAGGCCCACCTGCGCCGCCGCGCCGAGAGCAGGCTGAGCCCGTTAGGGTTAGCTCTCTCACTGGCGTGGTCGGAGAACAAAACCTCAGAAAATGGCGAAAAGTCCACCCACCGATAAAAATCTGGTATCAGCGGATTCCTTGCGTCTTGCCGGTTCATAAAATGTATATATTTCCAGGGTTCCTTGCGGAAAAAGACCTGAAAACATTGAAAAACGAGAGCCGATTTGTACGCTTCCGCGCTAGTCGACTTCTTCTTCTTCTCCTCCATCCACATTGCAGCTAAATAGATTTTGGAACATACGCAGTTTCTGACTCCTTGCATCAAGTCCAGAGAATCTCTTACAAAATTGTTTGTGAAGGTTGTCGAGGATTCTTGTCCCAAATATGGAAGGAAATAGCGTATTGGTATACGCACTAATCGTTGAGCAGAAGCGCAAATGCGCCGACTTTAATTGTTCACCTGCTTATGGAAGACCTGAAGTTCTGCTCTGAAGCCTTTTATGCCCATGTACAGGTCATGAATGAGGTGTACCTCTCGTTCGAACTCTACGTTGAGCTTATTCAAATGGTAAAAGTACTGAAAGTTGGGCAAGTTTTTAGCTCTTCATTATAAAACTGCAACGCGTACATAACAAACGAGACACAAGCCGAAGGCCGCGCTTGTGTGTTACCTCTGTCTTGTGTCTCATTTGTTGTGTGCGCGCCGCAGTTTCATAATAAATTATTCATATGGGGTGGTAAGTCGACGCAGAAAGGCCAATTGCCAGAACCACCCCTTACTGCACGTTAGTGGCTCCGGCTGGTGCTTCTGTGCAATAGTCTTTCTTTCCTAAGATTAAAGAAACGAGACAAAGCTTTTTCTCAGATCAGCCATAGAGTTGCCCAATCATTACATCAGGTCCCCGATCATAGATTCCGTCTGCTTCAGAAATTTACTAAACTAGTGGTGATTGAGCCATCACTACTCGCAACAATAACAACATCGCAACAATAACAACTGAAACACCAGGTTTCAGAACGAAATACTTGTGCACGTACTTCCCCTGAGGACATGCTGATGAATCATGCAGAGCAAAAGCATTGTGAGAATCCGCGAACTTTAGCAGATTTCGTTATTTGCCTACGAACCTTTTTATTTACAGCCAGATTTGTTTTTTTTTTCTTTCCCATAAACTGTGAAAGTTTTGGTGCGCCCTATTACAAGCTGCACGTGAAAAAATTCTTTCTAATTATTTAAAAATGCCCTACGCTTGCAGCGCGCCAAGCAGGCTGTGGACTGAAGCAACGAGATTTATATTATACGTATAGGGACGCAAACTTTAGGTAAAATGCCCATTTCTTACGGCATTATCGTGCCTCTTTAACATAAAAGCAGAAACTGTGGGTCTAGAAACATTTCAGTGAGACTATTATTGTGCGTATAAATGTCTATTTCGATGTTGATGCCTATATTGGCTTTTCAAGGCCTAAAATGTTTTTTCTGTGCTTTTTTTTTTCTAGCCTCATATTTCTTTTAATTTTACAACCCGCTGGGGAACTTGGCTGCATGCAGCCGAATATTACGACAAACACTTTCACGGTGCATATGCTCTTATTAAACGGCAGCTTTGCAGCAGACTGCAACATTGCTGTGATAATGGCTCAAAATACTTTAGGCGAAAATATACTTGAAGGTGACTTAGTCAGGTCGTGCGCTCACTTAACGTTTTTAGCCGACATCACCTCGAAACCTGAATGCTTAGGCGCAACTCTGACCCTGTGTCTGGTGCTCATTTTGTATGATCAGTAAAGGTTCGCCGCCCTCTCCAATGAACCTGTTGCCGAAATAGATAGTTCGAAATTTCAATCTCTCTCACAAGAATCTCGGGTTTTCGGGATTGGATTGGATTGGATTTGTTGATCGTACGTACCGCAGCACAAATATGTGCCGCTAACTTCAGTGGAATTTGAGTGGTCTTTTTCTCCATGCAAAAGCTAATAATCAATGGCAACAGGCGCCCAGGTGAAACCCGAGCATCTTGAGATGTTGCTTTTTGTCATACCTTTCACAACTTATTCCGTGATGTCTACTCATACTAGATTTCGGATAAATCTTGTAACTTACGCAACCAGCCGCTTTTCCGCTATACTGAGAAAATAAAATGAGTTTCAGAGCACAGCGGTTTGGTGGGCTGTGTTCGTTAGAAAATAATAATTTATCCATAGATGCATGGAAGAATTCCCCGAAGAGACCATGAAAATCTGTTCTTGCTATCAGAATAAGTTAGTCTCAACAGAAGAGCCCTCCAAAAATAATTGGCAACATGACCAGGTGCATCCAAATATCTTCGAAACTCTAATTGAAGTAGACTTGCAACGGGGGAAAAATGACATAAAATACTTATTTAGCTGAACTTAATATAAAACTGTCTTCAAGTGGTACTTTTCCTTGTGTTCATCCAGTCCGTGATGGATGTTTGTCAGTTGTGTGCAAATCGGCGAGTAGCCACAGACGACGTCATCTCACCTAATGACCTTAAAAATAGTTCTGTCCTTCGTGCTGCTGGAAAAATTTCGCTACAGAGTTCAAGCAGGAATGTGCCACCTCAAAGATCATATGTGTCGGCGGCCAACACATGGTGGCGTGGTGGAGGTGGGGAGCCGGTAGGACCCGTAAGATGACGCGAGGTCACATGCTCCCGCTGAGAAACAGCATTGACCCGGAGAGTTTCTCCGCTTTTCTTTTTACTTTTTTTTTGTTTCCTCGTTGCTTTCTCCTCTGTATACGGGCGATGTGTGCTGCAGGCCTCCAGTAGGGTGCCTCGACACCTTAGCTTCCAGTATCAGTAGCGGTGGCGGTCACTCCGAATGTTCGCCTTAACCGAAGAGTACGTCGGAGGCGGTTCGTCTTAGGCGTATATGTTCGCACTGAGTCTATAGAAAACACAACAAACGTTCCCATGTTGTTCGTCATAAGCGAGAAATCGGCTTAACTGAGTCTGTCATAAGAAGAGTTCACTGTATTTGAACCTGTACATAATAATTACTGTCCTAAAGGACAGCAATTGGCACATATATAAGGTGTATTTTTAGCTGCAGCATATTTTTAAAAACTGTCCATGGCAGATGGCGCAATTCTGTCTCTTGAGCTAATTTACTCGATGAGGTTTAATTACTTCTACGAGAAACTAAAATTCTGAACTGAATGATTGCTACAGTAACTGACTTTCTAATTATTTATTTATGGTACGTATTTCAATTTTCGAATTGTTGTAGGTAGTGATAATGTTAGGCGTATCGAGTTGGAACGATTATTGCGAACGGCACCGGTTTCGAAATATGCGCCCTCAAACCTGCGGTAAAAACCCAATGTTGTTCCACTTACATTTTTATGAAAACGCGGTTTGATGCACTGAAATACAAAAGTAACTGGAACGCTAAAGCATTTTGGGGGACACATTGAAAATCATTATCTCGAAAGTGGTGTAGCGTAAGTATCTGTTCTAAAAGAATATGCCTTGGGAGCTCGCCTGCTACCATTCATGAATGAAACGTGTACCGTAAGATAATGAACTTTAAGGTAATTCGTGTAATTATGTTCATTATTCAATGAAGCATTTTGATTTCTCTTAGAAGTAATGACCCCTTCATTAAGTAATGTAGCACGAAGGTTAGATTTGAGATATATGCCATAGGCCATTTTACAGAGCGAGCGCGAATGAAAGACAGAGTAAGGAGATTCTTGTTGAAAAGGGGGTGAAAGGTTGGGTTAAGTGCAGCGCGATAACAGTCTCTCAATAGAGGACACCTCAACCGCGCAGAAAGACGGAGTCGGCGACGAAGGCGCGAGGGCGAAAGTGGAGGAGGAGGATGCAGCGGAACCATGAGGAGAAAAGCGGAGAGAGAGAGAGTGTGTCGCGAAAGGGTGAGGAGGAAAACGGAGTGCTGGCGGTGACCAGGCATGCGGCAAGCGCGGAAACAAAGCGCTGGCGTGGGCTTCGGACCTACTGCGCATGCGCTACTTTGCCTGCACCGTCGCCACTAGAGAACGCGCTTCGAGCGAGTCAAGCGTTCCCGTGTTCACGCCTTCTTTCTGAGCAATGAGTGACGCATCCGTTGGAAATGCTTCGTTTGCCGCTGCTGCTAAACGAGCTGCCCGAGCGGAGGCTAAGCGCCGCCGCCGAGAGGACCCTCGCGTTCAGAATCGAATTCTTTGCCACAATATATCCGGAATTCAAATCACCTAAACAGCTGCACTCAAAATAATTTGCATTAGAGAGTGTCGTAATTGTCGGTTAATTTTTTAAAACTGGGTGCAGCTATAAAACAACAGGTACATGGCTCAAATGACAGCATAAGCGCCTGTTAAAACTCCTAAAACAGCAATTTGAGTGCCTAAACATCCGGTCGCTACATGTGTAGTTTCTCGGGTGAAAAGCTCCTGAAATCTATATCGGCTCAGCGTGTCTGGGCGAAGTGAAGAAAGCTTCAGGGCATCTTCGGACGTGGTGGCTAGGACCGGTCAATCGGAGATTCACTCGCTCCTCATGGGATGAACTCATGACGCTCCTGATTTGCCGGCGCTGCCTTGGATGAGGTGGCGCCATGGCATGTTCTTGCAACTGCACTGACGCCATCTCACGGGACGACGATCAACAAAGCAAAGTTTTGTGGAGAAGCACCGCTCTCAGGCAGAGTCGCAGGAAAGACTTTGCGCGGACGAACGGCCCACCTATGGGCCGGCTCGTCGAATCGACCACCACCGGTCGCAGGCTTGTCAGGTGCACTCTTCGCCCGGGTCTGTCCCGGGGGCCGTAGTTAGAGACCCCTGGTTTGGAGCATATAAAACACACAAATATCACATATTACTTACAGCTTACCTAAAGTTCTTATAATATTTACGAGTGGTTTGCAGAAGTCCGGCTCATATAATAATGATAATTTTGGGAGAAGTGTGTAATACACCAATGTTGTCTGCTTTGAATATGTCGATAGGTGCAGTTTACAGAAATATTATATAGTTTTAGAACGCAGATCTTAGGCGCCCATTCTTGTGGCAGGCGTTGGCGTCGTGGCGTACGTAACCGTGTGAACGAGCACAGCGAAGGATGAAAGAGTGAACGCGGAGCGCATCTGGGCGGGAATGATGAATGAGAGCGAAGAGAGCGCGAAGAGCAAAGCGGAACTATGAGACGGAGAGCGGAGGAGGAGGGTATGGCGAAGGCGTGAGAAGAAAAGCGTAGTGCTTCGCAAGACGGGGTCTGCGGCGACAATGGCTGGGAGATGGTGCCAGAGTACAAAGCGCTGCATGAGCGGACGTCTGTCTGCGGCGGCTATACTGTAAATCGCGCCCACGCGTCACGCAAGCGTTCTCTCTCGCGATCTCCCAATTAGCCAGGCAGTCGCGCCACACTTCGCTCCGTTTGCAACTTGCCGCACGAGACAATGTCCGCGCCAGCCAATATATCGCGAAATAAAAACTCGTATAGCGCTGCCCTCAAATTTCGCACTAAGCAGTATCGTAATCATCGGCGAATTTTTTCTTGTTGAGTTACTGTTGTAAACCTGACGGTTTCGTTTGCTGAAATTGTGATTTTAAACTATCTTAATAATAACACTGACAGCCGCAATCACAACTCCACATCAACAATCATTAGATTTTAAACTTGTCTTTTTAATGTGACAAAGCTAATCTAGTTCGGTGCCGTGGTTGCGGCGACAAACGGTTTGTCCTTTCCTATTTATTTATACAAGTGCCCCCGAGCTAAAGCTTCGTCTTAATAGTAACATTTAACACGGCGGCTCCTATATAAATACACGAGAGCCTCCTCTTTAGTGCTGTCATGGTGTGAGAAGGCGTATCTGCGGGAAATAATATGCCTCATCCGGGTAACAAGACTCACGGCCGTTTCAAGCGCCTACCATCAAACCATTACGGCACATAAGAGGAGGTTCCTATGTATTTAGATAAGAGCCCCGAGCCGAAACTTCCTCGAAGAGGAAGCTAACTTGAGACTCCTATATTAACGCATGAAAACCTTCTACTCAGTGCTGTAATAGTTTGGGAAGGCCTACGTACACAAAAATTATAGTTTATCCCTCCTTCATAAGAATCGGTAGAACACGAAAGTGAAACTGGTCTGTGAAACTGTCCGCTACAGCGAAAGGAGCCCGATTTGCGGGCAGACGACCGTGTTGCAAGTTGGCTTAGGGCGCGGTGTTCTGTTGGCGAGCGCCGTCCTCCTGGCGAGTGGCTTCGGCGAAGAGTCGAGCATTCTGGTCCGGCTCCGTAGTGGCTAGGGCAGCCAGTCGAGCTGCGACGTGCACAGCTGTAGGAATGACAGTGGCAGAGTTCGCACCGTTCGCCGCGAACGCGCGAAGGCATTCTCATTCCTACTGCCGTGTCTCTCGCCCGAGCAAAGCGATACTCGCCCGGCGATGTCATTGCCTTTCTGCGCCTTTTAGCGCAGCAGTTGCCTTAGGCGGTGCCATCGCAAGCGAAGCAGTTGGCGATGCACGGCTAATGCACGTTGAAGCCGCAATCCGTATAGGCGACGATGCGATACAGGCTAATCCGACGCCAACTCCCTACACGCGGCCACAGAAGTACATGGATTTGGCTGATCTTCGTGCTTGTGGATTTAGACGTTCTTGTGGCTTTGTTTACTGCGCTTTATATAGCTTCACTGTCGTAAATTTCAGAGCAATCTATACTTTTCGAAGTGCAGTAGGCGCTGCTAACGCGCACAATCGCTGCTAATTACTACGGTTCAGCTTGTCCAGGTGCCCAAATCGAAACGCGCCTAGTGTCTCAATGCACTGGCTTGCCTGCAATATATTCATAATGCTGTTTTATAATT
Source organism: Dermacentor silvarum (assembly GCF_013339745.2). NCBI lineage: Eukaryota > Metazoa > Arthropoda > Arachnida > Ixodida > Ixodidae > Dermacentor > Dermacentor silvarum. Next base: position 82,707,498 of record NC_051163.1, on the reverse strand, counting down.
ATTGTACGAAATTCTACGCACGAGGCTACACTTGGTTCTTTATTTTATGGCTACCCCGCGTTGGAGCCTCCCCTGCACTGTGACTACCGAAGCGCTCCCTGTCGGCGCTCGTTAGTGTCACGATGCAGTACTTCGCTTCACCGCTCCTAGATAGCGGCGCTAGAGATAACGATGTGAAGATACATTGCATCCATTGCCGCAAATCAGTCGCGGAACCCGGTATAAAACACTTTCGTGTTAAAGAAAGCCGACAGATCGCACGCCCTGTGGGAATCGATGTTATGCGAAGCAGTGTGCGGGGAGCCTACCAAGTTAACGAAACGACCATGCGAGCACCAAGACGTAGGCAGCTGTTTGGTGACCTACATGAAACGCATGCCATGACATTCAATGCGTGACTCCTCGGGAGTCCGTTTAGCTACGCCTAAGAAACGTTAAGGCGAAAGCCTTAGTCATGCTCATGAATATGACTTTGACCACGAACCTTTAGCCTTTTCCTTCACTTACTACCACATCCTAACCTATTCCATTGGTTTTTGAGTCCTTTCGCTGAGTCATTGTCATTTTAACTAAGTCATGATCATGACTATGACTTCTACCACTGTCATTTAGTGTTTCCTTCAATTAGTGTCCATTTCCGAACCCACTTCAGTGGTTTTTGAGTGTTAATCCTTTTTCGCTGAGTCAAGATCCTGACTATGACTTCTACCATCATGCTTTAGTGTTGTAAGCCCGTCAGAACTCATTTCAGTGGCTTTTGAGTGTTAATCTCTTTGCTATCAGGCACTGTAATTTTTGCTGAGTCATGCACATGATATGACTTCTACCATCATCCTTTAGCGTTTCCTTTACTTAGTACCCACGTCCGAATCCATTTCAGTAGTTTTTGAGTGTTCATCTTTATTGCTGGGTCATCTTCATGAGCTACATGACACGCATATGATGACATTCATGTCATGACCTATCATTTATGTTCATCGGGCGCTCTTGTCATACTATGCCAATTTTGGTACATACCAAGTTAACGAAACGACCATGAGAGCACAAAGACGTAGGCGGCTAGATAGATAGATACTGTTAAAGTAGCAAATGTTCGCCAAGAAATGCTTAGCATTTAATATGCCCAATCCGGGCAACAGAACTCCGGACATTGGCGTGTGGTTGAAACCAGCGTGCATTAAGAGGAAGCCAACTTGGCACCCACCTTTAAATACATGGAATCCTCCCATTGACTGCTGTAATAGCGTGAGAATGCGCGCCTACCGAAAATATACCCAATCAGGGCAACAGAACTCTGGGCGCGTTTTTTGAGCTTTTCACTTCTGCTTGGAGCGATGGTATACGTCGCACGGCTCAGTGTTATCGCAGGCAAACCGCGTACTTGTACTGCTTTCCTCAGTAATATTTGTTAAAGGTACTTTCACGCTCCACTGCAGCTTTGATAATAAACAAAACACGCGGAAGAAGTTGACGACAAGAGTAAGTCCTTTATCTACGTGTACCGAAAAGTTATTAAGTTAGCTCTAAAAGCTCAAACTTGCAGTCAATATCCTGTCGTATAGCACTTTATAGGGAGACTACAAACTGTTTTTGTTGGCTACTTGGGTGTTTGTTTCCTTGGTTTTTCTACCTTTTCTGCTCTTGCTGCCGTAGCCAGTGATTCCATCAAGCGTATTTTATCAGCGGATCTGTTTAAGCTTTTCGTTTCCCCGCGTAGCGTTCGCACAAACTCGCCTTGCGATGACGTCAATGCACACACCTGCGCCTCGCTTCGCCTAGCTCCGTCGCCGTGCTAGCGATGACGTCACTGCGCATAGCTGCGCCTCGCTTCACCTTGGGATAGCCAATTAACAGCTAATCGATAATCGATCAATTATCAATAAATTCCGGAAAATCTTGGGGCCTGGTAATCCTTGGTAGTGCTTCACCATCATCATCGTCATCATCATCATCATCATCAGCCTATTTTATGTCCACTGCAGGATGAAGGCCTCTCCCTGCGATCTCCAATTACCCCTGTCTTGCGCTAGCGTATTCCAACTTGCGCCTGCAAATTTCCTAACTTCATCATCCCATCTGGTTTTCTGCAGACCTCGACTGCGCTTCCCTTCTCTTGGTATCCATTCTGTAACCCTAATGGTCCACCGGTTATCCATCCTACGCATTACATGGCCTGCCCAGCTCCATTTCTTCCGCCTAATGTCAACTAGAATATCGGTTATCCCCGTTTGTTCTCTGATCCACACCGCTCTGTTTCTGTCTCTTACCGTTAGTCCTACGATTTTTCGTTCCATCGCTCTTTGTGCGGTCCTTAACTTGTTCTCGAGCTTCTTTGTTAACCTCCAAGTTTCTGCCCCATATGTTAGCACCGGTAGAATGCAATGATTGTACACTTTTCTTTTCAACGACAGTGGTAAGCTACCAGTTAGGATTTGGCAATGCCTTCCGTATGCACTCCAACCCAATTTTATTCTTCTGTAAATCTCTTTCTCGTGATCAGGGTCCCCTGTGAGTAATTGACCTAGATAAACGTACTCCTTTACACACTCTAGAGGCTGATTGGCGATCCTGAATTCTTGTTCGCTTGCCAGGCTATTGAACATTATCTTTGTCTTCGGCATATTAATCTTCAACCCCACTCTTACACTTTCTCGGTTAAGGTCCTCAATCATTTGCTGTAATTCGTCTCCATTGTTGCTGAATAGGGCAATGTCATCAGCAAATCGGAGGTTGCTGAGATATTCACCGTTGATCCTCACTCCGAAGCTTTCCTAGTCTAAGAGCTTGAATACTTCTTCTAGGCATGCAGTGAATAGCATTGGAGAGATTGTGTCTCCTTGCCTGACCCCTTTCTTGATAGGTAACTTTCTACTTTTCTTGTGGAGAACCAAGGTAGCTGTGGAATCCTTGTAGATGTTTGCTAAGATATTCCCGTAGTGCTTAGCAATACCTGGCCAGTACCTTGCGATAGCCAATCGATAGCCGATATATACTTAATCAATAATCGATCAATAAATTCAGCAAAATTCTGGGTATGACTTGGTAGTGCATAGCCTAGCCCAAAGACGTGGCCAATACCTTGCGATAGCCAATCAATAGCTAAGCGATAATCGATCAATAGTAAATAAATTCTGAAAAAAATGCTGGGGATGTCTTGATAGTGCTTAGCCTAGCCCAAATACGTGACCAATACCTTGACATAGCCTATTGATAGCCAAATAATAGCTAATCAATAATCGATCAATTATCAATAAATTCCGGAAAATGCTGGGGATGACTTGGTAGTGCTTACCCTAGCCCAAAGACGTGGCGAATACCTTGCGATAGCCGATTGATAGCCAATCAATAGGTTATCGGTAATCGATCAATATTCAATAAATTCCGGAAAAGCATATAACCCGTAAGGCCAGGACCAGCTAGGTGCCGATCAGCTCCGCTGTTTTTTTAGCCTGGGGACACTAGCGCAAGCTACGCTAATTTTTATTGCGATAACAATTATACGGACACTTCAAGCGGATTTCTGCCGTCGTCGCCGTCGTCGTGAGGTTCCATGTTGCACTTCTATTAATCAGAGTTACATCTGGAACTATATTCCCCTGCGCGTGGATATTGCCTATGTACCCCTCGTACTTACAGTAACGCTGCAAAGGACTTGTGAGATTGTGTATAAAAAGGTCATGAGATTGCGTGGATGTGAGGCGGCCATGAATTGGGTGCCCACGCACGTAGTAGACAGCGATATTGCGGACTTAAGAGACATGAAGGTGAACTCGATGTGGCGTCCGCTGTGGACTTGCGTTGTGTGAAGGAGACATGGCAATGTCACAAAAATTTTACTTGACAGGTAATTATTAACATCGTTTAAACACACAATCCCTGACCTTTTCCCTCCGATTTCCTAAACACACATCAACACGCTTATACCTTCACCCGCACACATACCGGAGCGCACATCACACCAACGCATACGTATATAGGATGTCCCAGCTAAAGTGTCCCAACCAAGCAGTCCCGCGAAAAAAAAAAAGAATAATAGGACACTGTGCCAGATACAATTACAAGACCTATGGTGATCGGTTGGCAGGCCTTTGACGACAGAACATCTAACTCTTATAATTGTATCTTTCAACATACCCTTAGAATCTTTTTTCCGTTGACCAACTAGGCTAACATAAGCTGGAAGACAGGGTATACAACTCCACGTGTCGATTTACCATACCCGGAATTGAATAACTACAGTCTTCACCCTGTTTCACCCTGTGGGGGTTATCTTGTCCAACAACAATAATCGTCATCTATCTTGCCCGCATTTCCTTTACCTAACGCTGCGCGCCCGGTACTTCCAGATCACGAGCGGCATGCGCCCAGTCAACGTGGCATTGCATTCTTGACAGGAAAGTAGTGAGCGCGCGCAAAGTTTTCAAGAAAGGAAACTCAAGCAAGGCACATGTGACATGACAGTTATTGTTGTGGGACAAAATAAACACCAAAGGGGGCGTACTTTTTTAATAGCGTTGGACTATCTTTTTTGATTGTCTCAGCGTGAAGCTGCGCATTATGACTCTGTATGTACCGCCTTGCTTTGTAATACCGTTGAAACCAATGCTTCGGACACATGTGGGCATTCCTTCGCTTTCGCGTATCAAAGTAAAAAAAAAAAAAGACGGAATATTCGTTTTGCAAGAATCTTGCCACTGGTTTTCGTGTTACTTTGGTATAATTTTTTTACCTTTTATTTTTTGTACAGCAGATCTCTCGTTTTTCTCAAGCTGTTTTGCAGTGCTATCAACGCACCTATTAAGCAGGATGCTCGTAATAATGCTTGAATAAAAATTCAGGACCCTTCCACTACTGTGAAGATGGAAGCCAGCAAAGCAGTGACTATGATCGATCTGCTGTAGGGAATATTGCTATAGTGAATTTATATATTATCATTATTGATTATATTGAGCGTTTTCGGCATGTTTGTCAAAGAGCAAGGACACCGCCGCCTTGTTTCCGCCCAGTGCAATGGCCAAGTAGTGCGTTATCTGCGCCAAGTCCGCCACATCGTCATAGACTAGCGTCTCGGCCACAGCGCTCATAGCCGCGGCACACTGCACGGCATTATCAGGATCCTGACGTCAGGATCCTGAAAGATGTGGTTAAACGAACGTCCGTCCCATAGTGAGACCAAAGGATAACTGCTGGTAACAGTGCTAGCATGATCTCTACGTCACAAGACAAAGGGGCACAGCGATTGGTGGGACGTGCCGCCGCCGAGTATCGCGAAACTTGTGAAAGAGGCATCGGCGGTGGCGAGGGGTATAGCAATGGGCCATCCATCATACGTTTTGGCACCTGACACCGGGCGCGAAACCGCCACGCACATGGAGCCCAACAAGCACGCACATGAACCCAAAGCAAGTGCTGATGATGATAGTTTTTTTCTAAAAGCGGACACGATCCTCGGCAACCTAGCCCTTAACCGCTTCGCTGTTAAAAGCAATACTCATATCTCATCACCTGCGACCTTCCACGGCGGCCGCATTTCGATGGGGGCGAAATGCGAAAACACCCGTGTATTTAGATTTAGGTGCACATTAAAGAACCCGAGGTGGTCCAAATTTCCGGAGTCCCCCACTACGGCGTGCCTCATAATCAGATCGTGGTTCTGGGAACGTAAAACCCCAGAATTTAATTAATTAATTAATCACCTGCGACCTTGATCTGTTTCGTGTCATGTGTTTTTGCCGCTTTCTTCCGTGCCGTCTTGTAGTGTTGTACATTATTTCAATAGGGTACACCTTAGCTATCAACGCTTGAGCCCTTTTCTCTGCCGTCGTCTCTCTTATCTCTGGTCTTTGCCTTTTGCCTTTGCTATTTTAACCAACGTTGTAGCTCCACAGGTGGAAGCGGGTGGCACTGGAGAGTGCAATAGAAGCAGCACTAGCTCTCCAGTGCGAGCGCCTTCTCAGATGGTAACGTTACGACAGTTCTCTTTGGAAAGAAATGCCGTCCTCAAAAAAAAAAAAAAAAATACTACCGCAGCTTCATTGACTTAACGTCGCGAAGACTGATGAAACAGCGGAGTTGATGGCTACAACTTGCCTTTTACTTAGTTTCAACTCCACTGTTTTCTTAGCGATTACCTTGGCTTTTACTCTGCTTTACCTTGTCTTTAGCTTTACAGTATGGGGTGGTGGTAATTGAAGCCACCGGCTCCCCTGTTTCATTAGTCTTCGCGGCATCAAGTCAGTGAAGCTGCGGTGATTTTTTTTTTTTTTGAGATTTAATGTAAGTGTCGTTTAGGAAGATTAATGTATTTACAACGGGACATTACTTTCTGCATGCTTCTTTTATTTGGCGTTGGGCCCTTGCTCGAGCAGCTTCCCGCCGTGTTTCCTGCCGCGCCGCTTCTTCTTCCGGAGACAGTTGCTTCTTCGTCCTCGTCATACTCGTCGCCGAACGTCGCAAAGCTCTGCGCCAAAAGTGCACGCTTTTAAGCGTGCGCGTCAGCTAGCGTCGGTGGAGGTTGACGACTCCAGGTGCTTCACGCCGGTGGCATCCTTGCCACTCTCCGGCCACTTTTGCCTGGCGCGCGCTCATTTGCTCTCCCTTTCCTTGACTTCGCGCCCAGCAACTGTGCCTCCACTCTTCTCCCTCTCTCTCTCCACAGCTTCACTCACCTCGCTTCGCAAAACTGATCAACGCAACGGCGCGGCTAAACCTCGTTAAACAGCTCCGCTGTTAAAAAAAACAGCCTAGCATTTCACGATTGCACTGGAAAGTGTCGTGTGTGCCTGCGAGTAACACAGCCGGTCTCGCAGATTATCGCCGTTGCAAGGCGCTGAGTAAGTTTGCGGTCAATGCTCGCCCAATATAGTTAAAACTTCAGGAGGCTGTACAAATAGGTAAGCATTAATGACATTAATGACATATTATGACGACAGCAAAATGCCGCACAGGGGACTTAGCTGAATGTACTTTATTTGAATGCATGGGAATTGCGCCGCGGGGCCAAGACGTAAGACTGGGGCTAATGTTAGTGATGGACGTGACACATCGACTTTATTCTTTCAATGAAATGTCGGGGCAAGCTTGATGAACCAATAATACGCAGAGAGCTGAGGTGTCCGTTCGATAAATATGCCCTGTCTCTTGACTTCCCATTTTTCATTATGGCGAAAGTTTGTTGTGGAGTAGGTAGGGTTGGAAATTAACGTGCACGTGCAGGCAAATTGCTTTAAACTTGGAAACTGTTCAGAGCCTAGTAATTTATAGACATTGCCGATGTTTTCTTTTTTGTACTTGCACTTCAAGATGTCGTTTGATTGCAGTTCAATTACATGTAACTGAAACGAACCTGGCAGTGCATCCACATTGCAGCTCAATGGATTTTGGAACATCCGCAGTGTCTGATTCCTTGCATCTAGTCCAGAGAATCTCTCACAAAATTGTTTGTGAAGATCGCCGAGGATTCTTGTCCCAAATACGGAAGGAAATAGCGTATTAGTATACGCACTAATCGTTCAGCAGAAGCGCAAATGCGCCCACTTTAATTTTTCACCTGCTTCTGGAAGACCCGAAGTTTTGCCCTGAAGACCTTTATGCCCATATACAGGTCATAAATGAGGTGTATCTCTCCTTTGAACTCTACATTGACTTCATTCAAATGGTAACACTAGTGAAAGGTGGCCGAGCTGGTTGCTCTTCATGATGGAACTGCAGCGCGCACACAACATACGAAACACAAGGCAAGGACAGCGCTTGTGTGTTACCTCTGCCTTGTGTCTCATTTGTTGTGGGCGCACCGCAGTTTCTTAATGAATTATTCAGATGGGGTGGTAAGTCGACCCAGAAAGGGCACTTGTCAGGACCACCCCTCACTTGACGTTAGTTGCTGTGCAAGGGCCTTCTGTGCAAGTCTTTTTTTTTTCCTAACATAAAAGGAATGAGACAAAACTTTTCCGCAGCTCAGCCATCAAACTGCCCATTCAATACATCAGGAACCCGATCATGGAATTTTGTCTGCTACAGAAATTCACCGAACTGGCGGTGATTAACCCATCGCGACTTGATAACAATAATAGCTGAAACAGCAGGTTTCAGAACAAAACACATGTCCACGCATTTCCCCTGAGGACACGCTCATGAATCACGCAGAGCAAAAGGAGTGGCTTTGAGAGTCCGCTAACTTCAGGAGCTTTTGTTATTTGCCTTTTGCTTGACCGCCAGACTTGTTTTTTCTTTCCCATAAACTGTGGAAGTTTTAGTGCAGCCCACTACAAGCTGCACGTGAACAATTTTTTTCTACTCATTTAAAAATGCCCTACGCTTGCAGCGTGCCAAACAGGCTGTGGACTGAAGCAACGAGGTTTATATTATACGCAACGGGACGGAAACTTTAGGTAAAAGGCCTATTTCTTACGGCCTTATCGTGCCTCTTTAACATATCAGCAGAAACTATGGGCGAAGAAACATTTTAGTGACACCTTTATTGTGCGAATAAATGGCTAGTTTGATGTGGGTGCCTATATTGGGTTTTCGTGGCCTAAAGTGACTTTTTCTGTGGTTTTTTCCTAGCCTCGTATTTTTTATTGTTACAACCAGCTCGGGAACTTGGCTGTATGCAGCCGAATATTACGACAAACACTTTCACGGTGTAAATGCTATTATTCAACAGCTTTGCAGCAGACTACAACATTGCTGTGAGAATGGCTCTACACGTCTTGACGGTGACTTAGCCAGCTTCTGCGCTCACTTAACGTTTTTAGCCGACATCTCCAAGAAACCTGAATGCTTGGACGCAATCCTGACCCTGTGTCTGGCGCTCATTTTGCATGATCAGTAAAGGTTCGCCGCCCTCTCCAATGGACCTGTTGCCGAAAGAGTTAGTTCGAAATTTCAATCTCTCTAACAAAAATCCCCGGTTTTCGGGATTGGATTGGACTGGATGATCGTACGTACCACAGCACAAGTATGTGCCGCTAACTTCGATGGAAGTTGAGTCTTCTTTTTTTCCATGCAAAAGCTAATAATGGCAACAGGCGCGACGTGAAACCCGATCATCTTGAGATGTTGCTGTTTGTCATACCTTTCACAACTTATTATGTGATGTCTACTCATACTAGATTTCAGATAAATCTTGTAACTTACGCAACCGGCCTCTTTCCGCTTTACTGAGGGAATAAAATGAGTTTCACAGAAAAAAGGTTTGGTGGGCTGTGTTCCTTAGAAAATCGTTATTTATCCATAGATGCACTGCGGAATTCCTCAAAGAGACCATGAAAATCTATTCGTGTTATCATAAGTACGTCTCCACAGGAGTGCCCTCCAAAAATAATTGGCAACATGACCAGGTGCATCCAAATATGTTCGAAACTGTAAGTGAAGTAGACTTACAAGGGTGAAAAATGACATAAAATGTTTATTTAACTGAACTTAATATAAAACGGTCTTCAAGTGGTACTTTCCTTGTGTTCATCCAGTCCGTGATGGATGTTTGTCAGTTGTGTCCAAATGAGCGAGCGAGTAGCCACAAACGACGTCATCTCACCTAATGACCTTAAAAATCGTTCTGTCCTTCGTGCTGCTGGAAAAAGTTCACTACGGTGTTCAAGCAGGCATGCGCCGCCTCACAGATCATATGTGTCGGTGGCGAACATAGGTGGTGTGATGGCGGTGGAGAGCCTGTAGGACCCGTAAGATTGACGCGAGGTCACATGCTCCCGCTGAGAAACGGCCTTGGCCCGCAGAGTTTCTCCGCTTTTCTTGTACTTTTTTGTTTCCTCCGTGCTTTCTACCTCTGTATAGGGGCGATGTGTGCTGCAGGCCTCCAGTAGGGTGCCTCGACGCTCACCCCCCCCCCCCCCCCCCCTGAGCGCGACGTATCGAGGCACCCTAGCCTCCAGGATCGATAGCAGTGGCGGTCACTCCGAATGTTCGCCTTTAACCGAAGAGTACGTCTGAGACGGTTCGTCTTAAGCGTATATTTTCCCGCTGAGCCTATAGAAAACCCAACAAACGTTCCAATGTTTGTTATATGCGAGAATTCGGCTTAAGCGAGTTTTCTCATAAAGAAAGGTCACTGTAACTGAACCTGTATATAATAATTACTGCCCTAAAGGACAGTAATTGGCGCATATATATGGCGTATTTTTAGCCACACCACATTTCTAACAACTGCCCATGGCAGATTGGCGCAATTCTGTCTCCTGAGCTAATTTACTCGATGAGGTTTCATTACTTCTACGAGAAATTAAAATTATGAACTGAATGATTGCCATAACTACACTAAATGACTTTCTATTTATTTAGTTATGGCATGTATTTCAATTTACGAATTGTTGTAGCTAGTAACATTGTTACGCGTATCGAGTTGGAACGATTATTGGGAATGGCACCGGTTTCCAGATATGCGCCGTCAACCCTGCGGTAAAAGCCCAATGTTGTTCCACTTACATTTTTATGAAAATGCGGTTTCATACATTGAAACACAAAAGTAACTGGAACGCTAAAGCATGTTGGGGGACCTATTGCAAATACTTATCTCGAAAGTGGTGTAGTCCTGAGTATCTGTTCTAAATGAATTTGCCTTGGGAGCTCGCCTGCTACCATTCATGAATTGAAACGTGTGCCGTAAAATAATGAACTGTGATGTAATTCATGTATTTATGTTAATTATTCAATGCAGCATTTTGATTTCTCTTAGAAGTAATGACCTCTTCATCAGTGTAATGTAGCACGAAGGTTAGATTTGAGCTATATGCCATAGGCAATTTTACAGAGCGAGCGCGAATGAAAGACTGAGTAAGGAGATTCTTATTGAAAAGGGGGTGAAAGGTTGGGTTAAGTGCAGCGCGATAACTGTCTCTCAATAGAGGACACCTCAACCGCGCGGGAGGCTGCCGCTAGGGGGCCGCCAGTGCAGGCGCTCTTCACATGGGCACCGCACCAAACTGCTCCAAAGAGAGCAAAATCACTTAATCCCGGCAGCAATCGACAAACATCGGATTCCGGACCACCCCTGGATCCCGTGGAGACCAAAATTCTGAAGCTGGGCCAATTTCCGCCAAAATTATCAACTCTCCAAATTCGAAGCGCCACGGTGAGGCTTAGCTGCGGCAAGTCCCAGCATTGAGCACAGGCAGCCGCCGCCAGTCGCCGGCCCCCGGCGAGCACAGGTAGCCGACGCCACGAGACGGGGAACGCGGACGCAAGCCCGACGCCCCCGCGAATGTCAAGTATGGATGGGGTAGAAGTGACAGGCGAAGACATCACGCCAGAAGTGATGCAGGAGCCAGCTTGGCTAAACGTACACGTAAAAAAGAGTACCAAGAAAGCTGCCGAGGTCGCAGAGAGAGTCGCCATTGCCGATCGCGGGCGCGGAATCTCCAAGGTAGCGCCGCGCATGCGCAAACCGACAGCGCCGCGTCAACCGCAGTTGTCCGCCGGAAGACCTCAAGGTCGTCTTGCGCCCTCGCGGAGGCTTCGACGCGACGCAGCTACCACCGTGGCTGTGCGCGATGGCGTGCTGCGTGCGGCTGAAATCACTTACGACAAGGCGAGCGGAGACACGCTACGCGTCAACTTCAGCCAAAATACGTTCACAATGAGCACTCCGAGCAAAGAAAATGCTGTACTCTACAGCAAAATTACCACCATAAGGATTAATGCAAATGACTATGAAACGGTGGCGTACGTTACTGCGCCAGAAGACACCAGCAAGGGGGTTATTCATGGGATACCGGAAGAGGAAACGCAAGAGGACATAGAAAAAGTCTCGTGAACGAGCGCAACCCCGGCATCCTCCACGCGCGAAGGATGGGAAAGACGAACATTATCATCATAGCGTTCGAAGGCCAACACGTCCCCCACTACGTCTTTTGCAGAGGTGCCGAATATCGGTGCCTGCTGTACAAGAAAAAACATGAAGTGTGCCAGCTCTGCGGGCGCCTCGGCCACAGAGGTGACGTGTGCCCAAATCCCAAGAATGTGCGATGCCGGGGCTGCCGCGCGGCTAACCTCGGAGAAGACCACAAATGTACGCCACGTTGCGAGCTCTGTGGCAAGGAACACCCGACTAGAGACAAGAAGTGTAAGGAACTCTTCCGCACACCCTACATCATGAAGAAGAGGCAGTGGGAGCAGCAACTGGAGCGACAGAGCCGGCCGACGGAGCGAGGAGTCAGCGCCGCCCCAGGCAGCAGCAGGAGCCGCTCGAGGTCGTTTCCACGCTTGGGGGCAGAGCGGCAGGGGAGATCCCGCTCAAAGTCCAAGCCGAGGCACGGTGCGAGATCGAAGTCACGCGACCAGCCACGATGGGGCCAGCAGCCGTCACCGAGGACGACGCTGGGGAACACGCCAGACTCACAAGTAGGCTGGGCGGACAGGGTTGCCCAAAAAGCCCACGTTAAAGATGGCGGCAGGTCCGCCTTAAAATCTAAATTGACTCAAATCCAGGAAATGCTCAATCAGGTTTTAACAAAGAACAGACAGCTAAAGTCAGAAATCGCACAGCTTAAAGCTGAAAAAGCTGGTGTTCGTAGTAGAACACCGTCTGTTAGTAGCGCTGGGACTCATACCCCTGTTCCTACGCAGAGAGAACCCACAGTAACTGCACCGCCGCAGAAAAGAAGGGCAGAAGAGGCGCCAGAAGGTCAAGGCGCACTTTTTGAAATGCTAATGGAAACGGTGCAGGCAAACTTTCACAAACTCCATGTCAAAATTGACAGAATTGAACAAAGAACAACCGCACTGGAAAACTAATTTGCAGAACTCAGACCCGTGCAGGGCCGATTAAAGCTAAACCATACCAGCGGCCACCTGAAAAGACAGCTGGAACACCATCCAACTCACATTAGAAATGGCTCCAAAAACCACCAGTTATAAAATTTGGCAATGGAACTGCCGTGGGTTTCGCCGGAAACGGGGGAATCTGCAGCAGTTCCTCGAATATTGGCAGAATTCTGAAAAAGAAGAGTCACCCGACGTTATTGCCTCGCAAGAGACCGGCGGACCAGCAAAATTAATGGGGTATAAATCATTTGCCTCTAGTGGCGCCGACTCTCGTGTTACGACCCTGGTGAAGCGCAGCTTAACAGTTGTTGTACATGATGTCGCGGCGTCTAACACGGAACATGTCCTGATTGAAATTATACTAACCAAGAAAAGTGAGCGCAGCCTCTTTGTGCTAAACGTATACAGTTCGCCGAGAGAGCGACAACGGTTCGGGCCCCTGTTACAAAAAACATTAGACATAACGAAGCATAACACCACCATCGTTGTTGGGGATTTCAATGCTCCGCATCCGACAAGGGGTTATCGTAAAGACACCTTTAAGGGGCGAAGCCTGTGGGCGGATGCGCAGTAGATGGGTCTCACTTTAATGACCGACCCCAAACAGCCCACGCGCACGGGTAACAGCGTGTCCGTGGACACAACACCCGACCTCACATTCACAAAGAATACACACGAACTCCAGTGGGTTAACACACAAGAAAATTTGGGCAGTGACCATTTATCATATCCAAAACACTACACACAAGGCCAATTAAAAAGCAGGGGCGAATGCTTGCAATGGTAGAATGGGACACTTTCAGGCAGATACAACACGAAGACGATGACACTGACACAGAGTCCACCATCATCGACATTGATGAGTGGACCTCAAAATTACATAGAGCCGTCAAGGAAGCCACTAAGGAGATCCCCGAGGAAGCTGGTCTAGAGGCAGCTGACAGCAAACTCCTCCATCTGTGGGAAGCGCGCAGCAGCCTGCAGGAACGGTGGAACAAGCAACGGCATAACCGCAATTTGAGACGGCGAATTGCGAGGCTCGATAGGGACATCGAAGACCACGCCAATCGCTTATCCCGGCAACAGTGGGAATCCACTTGCAGTAGCATGGAGGGCCAGCTGGGGCTGAGTGACGTGGAATCTCGTTCGATCTCTCTTAGACCTGGACAACACTCACACAGTGCAGAGACAAAACCTTACGAAAATCATACATGTGTACCCAGGGACCACCGGGGAAATATTAAATGAAATTAAAAATCGATATATTGGCAATACACAGAAAGAGACACATAAAGACTACATAGGTAAGGCGAACCCCTCTTTAGATAAAGACATTACAGAGGCTGAAGTGAGGGCGGAAATTATGCAGTTACGCACGAAATCGGCGCCAGGGCCAGATGGTATCACGAACAAAATTCTACGAAATTTGAATGATGAATCGATCACGATCATCACTAAATATATGAAGAAGTGCTGGGCAGAGGGATCAATACCGCAGCAATGGAAAACTGCACACGTGGTGATGATACCGAAACCTGGCAAGAAACTCCAAATTGAAAATCTCCGGCCTATTTCTTTAACATCGTGTGTCGGGAATCTGATTGAGCACGTAATCCTTACGCGTCTCCAAAATTACATCGAAGACCGCGGGCTGTACCCTCTCTCTATGATTGGGTTCGTACTGCACCTCTCAACGCAGGACGTCCTGCTCCAAATTAAGCATCAGATCCTCGACGCTAGGGGCCGGAGTACAGGACTTAAAGCCATCTTGGGCTTGGACCTCACGAAAGCCTTTGATAACATAAAACACAGTGCGATTATAGAGAATCTCCGGGATTTGGGGGTGGGCCACAAGGCCTACACCTACATTCGGGATTTTCTCTCTAAGCGCACCGCCAAAATCACCCTCGGGGATCTTCGATCAGAAAATATAGAGTTGGGAAGTAGGGGTACACCACAGGGCTCGGTCTTGTCCCCTTTTCTGTTTAACGTAGCAATGATCGGCTTGCCAAAAATTTTAAGTAAGATCAGGGGCCTCAATCACGCTCTCTATGCCGACGACGTCACTCTTTAGGTGACGGGCGGCAGCGAGGCGGAGATTGAGGACACATTACAACACGCAGTGAGGGCAGTCGAGAGCTATACTACAGAGAGGGGACTTAACTGCTCGCCGCAGAAGTCGGAGCTACCGCTGTTGTACCCCACAAAAAAAAAAAAAAAAAAAAACAGTACGGAGGACAACCCAACATAACACTCACGGCAAACGGGGGCTCGATACCCGTAGTGGAGCAACTCAAAGTACTCGGACTCCGGGTGCATGCGGAGGGTAGGAATACGGAGACTCTCAAAACTCTAGAGATCAGCACACACCAAACAATACGATTAATTAAGAGAATAGCCAATAGACGGTATGGCATGAGGGAGGCCAACCTGGTTGGCCTCCCTCATGCCATACCGTCTCATGCAGGCCTCATGCAGGCCTTCGGCATTAGCCGTATCGTCTATGTGGCACCTTACCTAACATTTGGAGCCGCAGAAAAGAAGAAGCTTGAAGCCCTCATTAGGAGGGCATATAAGCAAGCGATCGACGTGCCCCTCACTACACCAACTGATAAACTGTTAGAGCTAGGTAAACATAACACTTTGAACGAATTAATAGAGGCGCACACAATATCTCAATATAACAGGCTGACACTAAGTCCAACGGGACGACACATACTTAGCAAACTACACATACACTATGAAGAACAGCACGGAACTAAAGAAGACATCCCTAAGCAAATAAGGAAGGATCTCCGTGTCCCCCCAATACCAAAAAAAAAAAAAAAAACATGCACCCGGAGCATCACAGAGAGCGCCGGGAGGCTAGGGCTCGTTATGTTGAGCACAAGTATCAGGCCGTGGAGGACGTGGTCTATGTGGACGCCGCAGAATATAGGAATCAGGTGGGTATGTCTGTGGCGGTGGTAGACGCGGAAGGGGAGCCCCTCGTCAGCGGGACCGTCACCACAAACAACCCTGAAACAGCAGAGGAGGCAGCGATCGCATTGGCGATCGCATCGACAAAATCAAAATTCATTATCAGTGACTCAAAGATCGCCGTCTTCAACTTCGCCAGGGGCCGCATCTCCATGGAGGCGCTCAAAATTTTAAAATCATATAGTGACCAGCGACGGCGTGGGACGATCCATGTCATTTGGGCACCCGCGCACTACTAGCTTCCTGGTAACGAGGCTTCTCACACAGTAGCTCGAGGACTTACTCGCCGAGCAAGTGAGCCAGCCCAGCCAGGGACCAGAGGAGATCGAATGGTCACATATAAAGAAATTACCTACCACTATCGGCTGGGCCGGGCCCGGTATCCCCCGGCTCACCTTAAATTAACTAAGAAACAGGCAGTTGTGTGGAGGCTCCTCCAGACCAACATGTATCCAAGCCCAGTGTCCTGCAGCCGGTTTTATCCCGGAAATTATGCAGAATTATGTAAAATATGTAATAACAGAGCGGACCTGCCACACATCTTGTGGGCATGTCCCCAGGTAGAACCATTCGAGGGCCGCCAAATAAAAGATCAAGGGCAATGGGCAGCCCTGCTGCTCAGCTCAGACCACCACGAGCAAGATTGGGCGACCCGACTGGCTGAGAGAGCCGCCGAGATACACGATATCTCAGCCGTCTCCTAGGTGACGGGGGCAGGAGCGTCTTCGACCCCCCCCCCCCCTCCCCCCTCTTTTGTAAAACGGGTCAAATAAAGGTGTTTTCTCTTCTCTTCTCTCAACCGCGCAGAAAGACAGTCAGCGACGAGAGCGCGACGGCGAAAGTGGAGGAGGAGGATGCAGCGGAACCATGAGGAGAAAAGCGGAGAGAGAGAGAGTCGCGAAAGGGTGAGGAGGAAAACGGAGTGCTGGCGGTGACCAGGCATGCGGCAAGCGCGGAACCAAAGCGCTGGCGTGGGCTTCGGACCTACTGCGCATGCGCTACTTTGCCTGCGCCGTCGCCACTAGAGAACGCGCTCCGAGCGAGCCAAGCGTTCCCGTGTTCACGCCTTCTTTCTGAAAATGAGTGACGCATTCGTTGCAAATGCTTCGTTTGCCGCTGCTGCTAAACGAGCTGCCCGAGTGGAGGCTAAGCGCCGCCGCCGAGAGGACCCTCGCGTTCAGAACGAATTCTTTGCCACATCATCATCATCATCATCAGCCTATATTTATGTCCACTGCAGGACGAAGGCCTCTCCCTGCGATCTCCAATTACCCCTGTCTTTGCCACAATATATCCGTAATTCAAAACACCTAAACAGCTGCACTCAAAATAATTTGCATTAGAGAGTGTCGTAACTGTCGGTAATTTTTTTTTAAACTGGGTGCAGCTATAAAACAACAGGTATATGGCTCAAATGACAGCATAAGCGCCTGTTGAAACTCCTAAAACAGCAATTTTAGTGCCTAAACATCCGGTCGCTACATGTGTAGTTTCTCGGGCGAAAAGCTCCTGAAATCTATATCGGCTCAGCGTGCCTGGGCGGAGTGAATAAAGCTTCAGGGCGTCTTCGGACGTGGTGGCTAGGACCGGTCAATTGGAGCTTCACTCGCTCCTCATGCGATTGACTCATGACGCTCGTGATTTGCCGGCGCTGCCTAGGAGGAGGTGGCGCCATGGCGTGATCTTGTAACTGCAGTGAAGCCATCTCACGGGACGACGCTCAATTAAGCCAATCCGGCAAATCCGGCCAATCCGGGCTTGGCAACAGCGCTGGCGGCAACATGCTTAGAAACCCGCTTTGCTTCGCTATCCAGGTTAGTGGCTATTTGCCTATGAGTTGTTACCGAAGCGACAACCGTTTCCTGGTGCTGTTGCCTTGCCCACTGTGCGTCAAAAGGTTTTTAAATTGTGTTTTGCCGGCCAACAATGATCTGTTATCTTGTGGTGACATCGAGGCCAATCCTGGGCCTTCTGAGCTGGAAAAAATGTTATCCGAATTATTGCAAGGTCAAAAAATTATCAGTTCGACTGTTGAGGGCATTGAGTGTGCGCAGAAGGAAATAGAAAAAAAGCTTACCGGAATAAATGAACGCATTGATGGTATTGATGAGCAGTTACAAAAATTGAATGGTCTAGCCGGGATGGTTCAGAATATGGAATCAATAGTCTCGAAACTTGAATCTCAAGTGTTGGCGCTTCGGGACCAGATGGATGACATAGAGAACAGAGGTCGCAGAAACAATTTGGTAATATATGGTCTTGACGAGCGAAATACTGAGTCAAACGATGAACTAGTTAAAAAAGTACAAGAAGACATTTTTGTGAAACATTTCGGCAGGGAGGTAGTTGGCATTGAAAGATGTCATAGAATAGGAAAAAAAGAAACATGCAGGTCACGTCCTGTTATATTAAAAATTCTCGACTATCGCGAAAAAATGGCCATATTGAAATCGGCGCATAAACTAAAGGGGACACATATATCCTTATCTGAAGACTTTTCCAAACGGCTTCGAGACATAAGGCAGAAGTTATGGAAGAGTGCGGCAGGAGAGAAAGCAAATGGCGCGAAAGTAAAACTCGTTTATGATAAGTTGAGCATCAATAATATCTTGTTCGGTTGGGATGAAAAGAAAAATGTACGATTTCAGATAACCAAGGCAAGGACTGACTGACACCAGAACCCTAACATCCGGTCTCTAAAGATAATAAATATTAATTGTAGGAGCGTAATTAACAAGGTCGCGGAGTTGGAGGCTCTTGTCCTTTCACATGATCCTGCCGTCACAATTCTAACAGAGACCTGGCTAAATGACTCCATATATGATAGCGAGCTTGTCCCGTCTGGATACAGTGCGTTTAGGAAAGATCGAGACGGTAGAGGTGGAGGCGTCAGTATCCTTTTCAAGACATCACTTAACATCCTGCGAATGCCAAATATACCCAATGTTGAGGGTATCTTTTGTAAAGCGTATTACAATGGCATCAGGTACATTATAGGTGCTATATACAGACCACCGAACACTCCAGTTTCCATGTTTGATGAACTAGATAAATATTTGCGAGAAAATATAAAGACTAATGACCGAATTATCCTTTCAGGGGATTTTAATCTGCCTAACATACACTGGCCAACATTCACGCTCACAAAGCACGATCTTGTTGGAGAAGCCATGCTAAACATTTGCTATACATATGATCTGCTTCAAGTTGTGCAGGACTATACCAGAATTCAGGGACCTTCTAAGTCTGTTTTAGACTTATTCTTTGTCAGCGGATCCATTGATGCTCGAACAAGCTGCGAGGTATTTCCAGGAATTTCTGACCACCAAGCCGTGCTACTAACCCTAAGCAATACTGCACTTGATAAAAAATTGCAACGTTTATCTTTCCCCGATTTCTCTCGGGCAGACGACGTTTCAATTATTGATACTCTTGCGTTTCATTTTAATGAGTTTGAAAACAGCAGATGCGATGTAAATGAGCTTTGGATCAGGTTTAAAAATATTATAAATGACTGTATTAACTCTTTCGTACCACGAATTACAAAAAAGAAGAAACATAAAAACCCCTGGATTTCTCGTAAAGCGCTCCAGTTGAAAAGGCGGCTAAAACGATTAAAGAAAACAATGAAGAACACAAATTTGCATTGCAATGGTAACGTAGTCAGTGAATTAACTTCAAAGCTTAAGCACCAAGTCAGTAGCGATAGGCAGCGCTACTATGGCGACTTATTGCCAAGTTACATCGCATCGGCTCCTGAGAAATTTTGGAGGAGCATTAGTCCTAAATCAGAAGAGTGTGATGTCTTTGACGTGAATGGCAAGTTGACTGATGATAACAAGGAAATTGCAAACCTATTTAATGCACACTTTAAGTCTGTCTTCACTCGAGATAATAACATTTTACCGTACTACGACGCAGTCCTGCCTCCTATACCTGATGTTAAGATAACTGAACAGGGCATTTTTAATATGCTACTTAATCTAGATATTAGAAAATCTTCTGGCCCAGATGACATTCCGAATGGTTTTCTTAAACGCTATGCGGAATGGGTGTCCAAATATTTACAAGTTTTGTTTGTGAAATCCTTGGAATTAGGCCAAGTGCCGAGCGACTGGAAGACCGCCAGAGTTAAGCCACTCCACAAAACCGGGAATAAGCAGCACATTCAGAACTACCGCCCTATTTCATTAACTTCAACTGCATGCAAACTTTTGGAACACATCATTCACAAACACATTTCGGAATTCCTTGAGAAACATAACTTTCTAACAACACATCAGCATGGATTCCGAAAAGGCTATTCAACAATAACCCAATTGGTAGAAACAGTGCATGACTTCGCAAATAATATAAACAACGCTAAACAGACAGACGCCATATTTATGGATTTTTCCAAAGCTTTTGATAAAGTCTCTCATCATAAACTACTCCATAAATTAAACAAAATTCTTAAAAATCATAAGCTGATTAACTGGATTTCAGATTACCTCACTGCCCGTAAACAATTCGTTACTTTTAAGAATCAGGACTCTAATCATCTCTCCGTTGACTCTGGCGTTCCCCAGTGCTCGGTTCTTGGGCCGCTCCTCTTCCTGTTGTATATAAACGATCTTGTAAATGATCTTCCTGTTAAAATCAAATTATATGTAGACGACTGTGTTCTATATTCAGTAATAGACAACCCCTCGGATCAAGTATTACTAAATGATGCGTTTCAGAAGGTAGTTGCCTGGTGTGAAGATTGGCAGATGTCAGTGAACTTTGAGAAAACTGTTTTTATGTGCATTACTCACAAAAAGAAAAAGCTTAATTTCAATTACTCGGCTAGCAATATTTTTCTATCTGAAGTAACAGAATACAAGTACCTTGGCCTGTGGATAACTAACAACCTCAAATGGAATCGGCACATCGATAAAGTAACCACTAATGCCTATCGTAAATTGTTTTTCTTAGGAGAGCATTAAAGCTGTCCACGTGTCCCATTCGCTTATTAGCGTATAAAACAATTATACGCCCAGTACTAGATTATGCAGCTATTATCTGGGATCCGTTTACGCAAACTAACATCAAAAAGCTCGAACGGGTGCAGAGAAAGGCAGTTCGCTTCATTTATAATAACTTCTCCCGTACCTCAGTAACAGAACTCCTAAAACAAGCCAACTTGCCTGCACTAACAGAGCGCAATCGAGTTTCCCGACTAAAATTCTTCTATCAGCTTGTAAATGGACACTACAACATTAACATCACTGATATAATTACATTTTCTTCCGGGTATGCCACAAGACAAAGGCATCAACTAACAGTGACACCATTCCGCGTAAAAAATAATTGTTTTAAATATTCCTTTTTTCCTAGGACTGTGATAGAATGGAATAATTTGACTAATATAGAAGTTACTCAGCCTTCGTTGTCTTTATTTGCTGCTAACATCTGTTGATTAGGCCTCAAGATCAAATGTGACCTCATTCATTTCTTTTTGCCACTTTTATTTAAACCGATGTTGTTTGTATAGGCAATGTACTACGTATTGCTTTGCTTTGTTGCCTGCATTTGTATGCTCATATATTGTACTTCCACCCTGCTAAAATCCCTTTGGGGATTGCAGTATCTGTAAATAAAAAAAATAAGCAAAGTTTCGCGTAGAAGCACCGCTCTCAGGCAGAGTCACAGCAAAGACTTTGCGCGGACGAACGACCCACCTGTGGGCCGGCTCGTCTAACCGACCACCACCGGTCGCAGGCTTGTCAGGAGGACTCTGCGCCCGGATCTGGCCCGGGTGCCGTAGTTTAGAGACCCCTAGTTTGGAGCATATAAAACACACAAATATTACATAGAACTTACAGCTTACCTAAAGTTCTTATTTTTACGAGTGGTTTGCACAAGTCCTGCTCGCATAATAATGATAACTTTGGGAGAAGTGTGTAATACACCAATTTTGTCTGCTTGGAATATATCGGTAGATGCAGTTCACAGAAATATCATATCGTTTTAGAACGCAGATCTTAGGCGCACGTTCTTGTGGCAGTGTTGGGTTGGCGTCGTGGCGTAACCGTGTGAACGAGCACAGCGAAGGATGAAAGAGCGAACGCGGAGCGAATCTGGGCGGGAATGACGGCGAGAGCGAAGAGAGCGCGAAGAGCAAAGCAGAACCATGAGACGGAGAGCGGAGGAGGAGGGTATGGCGAAGGCGTGAGAAGAAAAGCTTAGTGCTGCGCATGACGGGCTCTGCGGCACCAATGGCTGGGAGATGGTGCCACAGTACAAAGCACTGCATGAGCGGACGTCTGTCTGCGGCGGCTACTGTGAATCGAGCTCACACGTCGCGCAAGCGTTGTCTCTCGCGATCTCCCAATTAGCGAGGCAGTCGCACCACACTTCGCTCCGTTTGCAACGTGCCGCACGAGACAGAATGTCCGCGCCAGCCAATATATCGCGAAATAAAAACTCGTATAGCGCTGCCCGCAATTTTCGCACTAAGCAGTATCGTAATCATCGGTGAATTTTTTCTTGTTGAGTTAATGTTGTAAACCTGACAGTTTCGTTTGCTGAAATTGTGATTTTAAACTATCTTAATAATAACACTGACAGCCGCAATCAAAACTACACTTCAACAATCATTAGATTTTAAACTTGTCTTTTTAATGTGACAAAGCTAATCAATTTCGGTGCGGTGGTTGCGGCGACAACCGATTTGTCCTTTCCTATTTATTTAGACAAGGGCCTCCAAGCTAAAGCTTCGTCTTAATAGTAACATTTAACTCGGCGGCTCCCATCTAAATACACGGGACCCTCCTCTTTAGTGCTGTCATGGTGTGAGTAGGCGTATCTGCAGGAAATAATATGCCTTATCCGGGTAACAAGACTCATGGCCGTCTCAAGCGCCTACCATCAAACCATTACGGCACATAAGAGGAGGTTCCTAAGTATTTAGATAAGAGCCCCGAGCCGAAACTTCCTCGAAGAGGAAGCTAACTTGAGACTCCTATATTAACACATGACAACCTCCTATTCAGTGCTGTAATAGTTTGGGAAGGCCTACGTACACAAAAATTATAGTTTATCCCTCCTTCATAAGAATCGGTAGAACACGAAAGTGAAACTGGTCTGTGAAACTGTCCGCTACAGCGAAAGGAGCCCGATTTGCGGGCAGACGACCGTGTTGCAAGTTGGCTTAGGGCGCGGCGTTCTGTTGGCGAGCGCCGTCCTCCTGGCGAGTGGCTTCGGCGAAGAGTCGAGGATTCTGGTCCGGCTCCGTAGTGGCTACGGCAGCCAGTCGAGCTGCGACGAGCACAGGTGCAGGAATGCCAGTGGCAGAGTTCGCGCCGTTCGCCGCGAACGCGCGAAGGCATTCTCATTCCCACTGCCGTGTCTCTCGCCCGAGCAAAGCGATACTCGCCCGGCGATATCATTGCCTTTCTGCGCCTTTTAGCGCAGCAGTTGCCTTAGGCGGTGCCATCGCAAGCGAAGCAGTAGGTGATGCACGGCTAATGCACGTTGAAGCCGCAATCCGTATAGGCGACGATGCGATACAGGTTAATCCAACGCCAACTCCCTACACGTGGCCACAGAAGTACATGGATTTGTCTGATCTTAGTGCTTGTGGATTTAGACGTTCCTGTGGCTTTGTTTACTGCGCTTTATATAGCTTCACCGCCGTAAATTTCAGAGCAATCTATACTTTTCGAAATGCAGTAGGCCCTGCGAACGCGCACAATCGCTGCTAATTACTACGGTTCAGCTTGTCGAGGTGCCCAAATCGAAACGCGCCTAGTGTCTCAATGCACTGGCTTGCCTGCAATATATTCATAATGCTGTTTTATAATTACTGCACGAAATTCTACGCACGAGGCTACACTTGGTTCTTTATTTTATGGCTACCCCGCGTTGGAGCCTCCCCTACACTGTGACTACCGAAGTGCTCCCTGTCGGCGCTCGTTAGTGTCACGATGCAGTACTTCGCTTCACCGCTCCTAGATAGCGGCGCTAGAGCCAACGATGTGAAGATCCATTGCATCCATTGCCGCAAATCAGTCGCGAAACCCGGTATAAAACACTTTCGTGTTAAAGAAAGCCGACAGATCGCACGCCCTGTGGGAATCGATGTTATGCGAAGCAGTGTGCGGGGAGCCTACCAAGTTAACGAAACGACCATGCGAGCACCAAGACGTAGGCGGCTGTTTCGTGACCTACATGAAACGCATGCCATGACATTCAATGCGTGACTCCTCAGGAGTCCCTTTAGCTACGCCTAAGAAACCTTAAGGCAAAAGCCTTAGTCATGCTCATGAATATAACTTTGACCACTAACCTTTAGCCTTCTCGTTCACTTGGTGCCTCATCCGAACCCAGTCCATTGGTTTTTGAGTCTTGATCTTGCGCGGAGTCATTGTCATTTTAGCTGAGTCATGGTTATGAATATTACTTCTACCACTATCATTTAGTGTTTCCTTCACCTAGTATCCATGTCCGAACATTTCGTGGTTTTTAACACGAAAGTGTTTTATGCCGGGGTCCACCAAGACTTCACTGACGTATTTCCGTCACGGAAATACGTCAGCTTACAATGTACACGAACATAATACAAAGAAAGAAACCAGAAGAAAAAGTTCCACAAACATGCAAAATTTGGAAATCGAACCCACGACCTCTCGGTCCGCGACGATAGATCGCCGAGCGTTTAACCCATTGCGCCACAAACGAATTTGCAGAGAGCTACACAGACGCGCCTTATATATCTAACACTCCTCCGTGTACCCGCGCTCTTGCTCGGGGCGGTGCCGCCGCCTACGAGCAGAAAAGAGAAGTACTGCATTATGACACTAACGCGCACCGACAGTGAACGCTTCGGTGGTCTCAGCACTGCGACGCCTCGATGCCAGCATTCGAAGGGACGCTGGCATCAAGAAGCACTACCAACGCCACCTAGGTGGCGTTCACCGTACTCAGCACAGCGGAGCGTGGCCTCCGCAATTAGCTCTGAAAATGTTTCTGAAGTTGATCGCGGAGGCTGCAATTACGACGCGCTGTACGCGCTGATTTGACTCGGTGACGATTCAGTTACGTGCTTTGTCTTGCGCGTTGTATTAGTGTGTCAGTTACGTGCTTCGTCTTTCGCGTTGTGCTAGCGTGTGCAGCGTAGTGCAGCTTCCATATGCACGACGGTTGCTCATGGTCATCGACGTTGGTAGTCGTGATGGAGGAGACGTGCCACCAGGCGTCAGCGTGGGTGCATCAACGCCTAAGGGCGCTTTAGCCACAAAACACCAATAGACATTATATATCAATGTGCAATAAACATTACACTACTTCTGTGAAGACACGTTTCACTTTCGTGTTCTATACCGATTCCTATATAAGAGGGATCAACCACATTTTTAGTGTTAATCCTATTTCGCTGAATCATTGACATTTTTGCTGAGTCATGCTCAAGACTATGACTTCTAATATCATCCTTTAGTGTTTCTTTCACTTAGCGCCCACGTTCAAACCCATTCCACTGGTTTTTGAGTGTTCATCCTTTTTCGCTGAGTCGTCATTTTTGCTGAGACATGATCATGACTATGACTTCTACCATCATCCTTTAGTCTTGTAAGCCCGTCAGAACTCATTTCAGTGGCTTTTCAGTGTTAATCTCTTTTCGCTCAGTCATTGTCATTTTTGCTGAGTCATGCTCATTACTATGACTTTTACCGTCATCCTTTAGCGTTTCCGTTACTTTGTACCAAAGTCAGAACCCATTTCAATGGCCTTTGTGTTTATCATCTTTCGCTGAGTCATTGTCATTTTTGCTGAGTCATGCTCATGACTATGACTTCTACCATCATCCTTTAGTGTTTACTTCACTTAGTACCCACGTCCGAACCCATTTCAGTAGTTTTTGAGTGTTCATCTTTTTGCTGGGTCATCTTCATGACCTACATGACACACATTTCATGACATTCATGTCAAGACCTATCATTTATGTTCATCGTGTGCTCTTGTCATACTATGCCAATTTTTGTACACACCAAGTTAACGAAACGACCATGAGAGCAGAAAGACGTAGGCGGCTAGATAGATACTGCCAAAGCGGCGAATGTTCGCCAGGAAATGCTTCGCATTTAATACGACCAACCCGGGCAACAGAACTCCGGAAAATCTTCTTCGGTTCTCGACTTTTGCTAGAAACCAGGGAGTATGTTGCACGGCTGAGTGTTATCGCAAGCAAACCGCGTACTTGTACTGCTTTCCTCAGTAATATTTGTTAAAGTAACTTTCACGCTCCACTGCAGCTTTGATAATAAACAAAACACGCGGAAGAAGTTCACGACAATAGTAAGTCCTTTATCTAAGTGTACCGAAACGGTATTACGTTAGGTCTAAAAGCTCAAATTTACAGTCCATATCCTGTCGTATAGCACTTTACAGGGAGACTACAAATTGTTTGTTTTGTTGGCTGCTTGACTGTTTGTTTCCTTGGTTTTTAGGGGCGAAGCGCCTTATAGCGGCACCCGTTCGTCCCCGTCGTCGTAGTAGTATTGTGTCTGAGAAAAATGAGACCAGTCTGAGAAAAATGAGAAAAAAAATGTGGTTGATCCCTCTTATATAGGAATCGGTATAGAACACGAAAGTGAAACGTGTCTTCACAGAAGTAGTGTAATGTTTATTGCACATTGATATATAATGTCTATTGGTGTTTTGTGGCTAAAGCGCCCTTAGGCGTCACACACTCTCTCTCTCCGCTTTTCTCCTCATGGTTCTGCTGCATCCTCCTCCTCCACTTTCGCCCTCGTGCTCTCGTCGCTGTCTGACTTTGTGCGCGGTTGAGGTGTCCTCTATTGAGAGACAGTTATCGCGCTGCACTTTACCTTTCACCCCCTTTTCAACAAGAATCTCCTTACTCTGTCTTTCATCCGCGCTCGCTCTGTAATATTGCCTATGGCATATAGCTCAAATCTAACCTTCGTGCTACATTGCTTGATGAGGAGGCTATTACTTCTAAGAGAAATCAAAATGCTTAATTGAATAATTAACATAATTACACGAATTACCTTAAAGTTCATTGTCTTGCGGTTCACGTTTCAATTCATGAATGGTAGCAGGCGAGCTCCCAAGGCATATTCTTTTAGAACAGATACTCGGGACTACACCACTTTCGAGATAATGATTTTCAATGTGTCCCCCAAAATGCTTTAGCGTTCCAGTTACTTTTGTGTTTCAATACATCAAACCGCGTTTTCATAAAAATGTAATTTAAACAACATTGGGTTTTTACCGCAGGTTTGATGGCGCATATCTCGAAACCGGTGCCGTTCCCAATAATCGTTCCAACTCGATACACGTAACATTATCACTAGCTACAACAATTCGGAAATTGAAATACGTACCATAAATAAATAATTAGAAAGTCAGTTAGTGTAGCAATCATTCAGTTCGGAATTTTAATTTCTCGTAGAAATAATGAAACCTCATCGAGTCAATTAGCTCAGGAGACAGAATTGCGCCATCTGCCATGGGCAGTTTTTAAAAATGTGGTGCAGCTAAAAATACACCTTATATATGTGCCAATTGCTGTCCTTTAGGACAGTAATTATTATGTACAGGTTCAAATACAGTGAACTCTTCTTATGACAGACTCAGTTAAGCCGATTTCTCAGATATAACGAACAACATGGGAACGTTTGTTGCGTTTTCTATAGACTGAGTGCGAACATATACGCCTAAGACGAACCGCCTCCGACGTACTCTTCAGTTAAGGCGAACATTCGGAGTGACCGGCACCGCTACTGATACTGGAAGCTAGGGTGTCGAGGCACCCTACTGGAGGCCTGCAGCACACATCGCCTGTATACAGAGGAGAAAGCAACGAGGAAACAAAAAAAAATGTGGTTGATCCCTCTTATATAGGAATCGGTATAGAACACGAAAGTGAAACGTGTCTTCACAGAAGTAGTGTAATGTTTATTGCACATTGATATATAATGTCTATTGGTGTTTTGTGGCTAAATCGCCCTTAGGCGTTGATGCACCCACGCTGACGCCTGGTGGCACGTCTCCTCCATCACGACTACCAACGTCGATGACCATGAGCAACCGTCGTGCATATGGAAGCTGCACTACGCTGCACACGCTAGCACAACGCGAAAGACGAAGCACGTAACTGACACACTAATACAACGCGCAAGACAAAGCACGTAACTGAATCGTCACCGAGTCAAATCAGCGCGTACAGCGCGTCGTAATTGCAGCCTCCGCGATCAACTTCAGAAACATTTTCAGAGCTAATTGCGGAGGCCACGCTCCGCTGTGCTGAGTACGGTGAACGCCACCTAGGTGGCGTTGGTAGTGCTTCTTGATGCCAGCGTCCCTTCGAATGCTGGCATCGAGGCGTCGTAGTGCTGAGACCACCGAAGCGTTCACTGTCGGTGCGCGTTAGTGTCATAATGCAGTACTTCTCTTTTCTGCTCGTAGGCGGCGGCACCGCCCCGAACAAGAGCGCGGGTACACGGAGGAGTGTTAGATATATAAGGCGCGTCTGTGTAGCTCTCTGCAAATGCGTTTGTGGCGCAATGGGTTAAACGCTCGGCGATCTATCGTCGCGGACCGAGAGGTCGTGGGTTCGATTTCCAAATTTTGCATGTTTGTGGAACTTTTTCTTCTGGTTTCTTTCTTTGTATTATGTTCGTGTACATTGTAAGCTGACGTATTTCCGTGACGGAAATACGTCAGTGAAGTCTTGGTGGACCCCGGCATAAAACACTTTCGTGTTAAAAAAATTCCGAAGTTGTGTCCGTAGCGCGGAATCGAACCAGGGACCCCTCGCTTCCGAGCGCGCGGCGTTAGCCCACTACGCCACGAAGCGGACATGGACACACGCACCACGATGGCAATAAATACCCAACATTAACGAAAGGACGCGTTTCTAGCGCGTTTCTAACGCGTTTGTGCTAGCGCGTTACGGCCCGTGTAAGACGCTGGTGTAAGACGCTGTGGCCTCTCCGCCTTACCTTCAACGCGTTTCGAACGCGCTGCCCAAAGCGGTGGCAAGTCAAGTTCAAGTCGAGGAGCGTTTATGAATACGGGGGGTATACTCTCTCAGCAGTCATGTGATGGCGTCGACAAACGCGGTGCACGTTCCGGCATGTGTAAATGGCTGCGTAAGACGCTGCGGCCGCTCCCCCTTACTAGAGAGTACTGCACGTTTCTAACGCGTTTGTGCTAGCGTCCCCTTAAGCGGGAGATGCGATGATTCCCTCCGGAGCTTCGCCCACTCATCATCATTCACCCCGTGGATATGCTGTGATTTTTTTCTATCTTTTCTGCTCTTGCTGCCGTAGCCAGTGATTCCATCAAGCGTATTTTATTAGAGGATCTGTTTAAGCTTTTCGTATCAGAGGATCTGTTTAAGCTTTTTGTTTCCCCACGTAGCGTTCGCAAAAACTCGCCTTGTGATGACGTCACTGCGCACAGCTGCGCCTCGCTTTGCCTAGCTCCTCCGCCGCCGTGCTAGCGATGACGTCACTGCGCATAGCTGCACCTCGCTTCACCTTGGGATAGCGAATTAATAGCTAATTGATAATCGATCAATTAACAATAAATTCTGGAAAATGTTGGGGTCTGGTAATTAGCCTAGCCCAAAAACGTGGCCAATACCTTGCGATAGCCAATAAATACCTAATCAATAATCGATCAATAATCAATTACGCAAAATGCTGGGTATGACTTGGTAGTCCTTAACCTAGCACAAATACGTGGCCAATACCTTGCGATAGGCAATCAATAGCTAATCGATGATCGATCAATAATCAATAAATTCTGAAAAATGCTAATCTTGCTAATCTGCTAAAATGCTAAACTTGACAGTGTTTGGCCTAGCCCAAATACGTGACCAATACCTTGCTATAACCAATCAATAGCCAATAAATAGCGCCGTTCATCCTTCGATTATGCCTTGGGTCACGCGCCTCGAGGGCTCGTGCAGTTCCGAACGCCCATGCTTTACCTGCTCCTCTTCTTTTTCGCGCCGCAGGCGGCCTCTTACATATGACAATCTTGAAAGCGATCTCCACACGGCTCTGACCTTCGCATGCACTGTGCATTCGCCGCTCAGTTCCCGTTGAAGCGATAGAACGCACGAACCTTCGCTCGCTGCGGCGGCTGCGCTTGCGGCCAGCGTTTTCACAGTGGTTGTCTGCGGTCATCGAGTGGGATCTATTCACGTTTGCTTGCGCGCGCTGACACCACGCTTGTTAATGCAGTTAGTAAGCGAATGTGTCCAAGTTTATGCAGCCGATAAAACTACTATCCTACTCCGAATAGCTCTCTAATTTGCTATCGCAATGGATGCTTCGCCTTTCGGGCGAAACTGCGACATTTTTTTTTCTGTTGAAGTCTTCCACTGTTTTGTGTACTCGTTTCATGAACTTTTGAGTCCTCGTACATTGGTCCATGCCACGTAAAGGCAGAAATGGACTCACTCAAAATTAGCGAGAGACTATGCAAAACGTTCTTTTCTGAAGCATTGAAATCTCTTTAATTCCGGACCGTTATGAAGATTATGTACCGGCTCACGCCAATTCCATCTATTATATTATTGCTCCGGAGCTGTACCTGAACTTA
Source organism: Dermacentor silvarum (assembly GCF_013339745.2). NCBI lineage: Eukaryota > Metazoa > Arthropoda > Arachnida > Ixodida > Ixodidae > Dermacentor > Dermacentor silvarum. The sequence goes on along the minus strand of NC_051163.1, from coordinate 82,677,138 downwards.
ACCGGCAAATATGCCTAAACCTTTGTCACTTATATATTGTTACGTGAAGCTGATGCAGAAGGCTATTTACAATATATTTTTCACGCAGGGCAACCATGACCAAGATGGCGACCAAATATCAAGCGCGAACACGTCTTCCTCCTCTTCAGTGCGGGCACACTGTGGCGGATGTTCTGTATAATCACCCCTGCGGTAGAAGCACCATCCCGGGGCTTAAGCTAGACATCCGTGGTGCAAAGTGTGTGATAGGGCCTGAGTCTCGCTACGTCGTCAATGTCATTTGCAGCTGACGATGACGCAGAGGTGTCGGCGGGGATGGTTTCATATGTGACATAGGTCACTTGTCGCACCACACTGTACGAACCAGTGTAACCCGACAGCAGCTTTTCGGAACGGCCCACACGTCGGATGGGTGAGCAGAGAAGCACCAGAGAACCCGGAGAAACGTGCACGTCGCGAGGGTGGCAATCATTGAGGCGTCTCTGATGCTCCTGTGAGGCCTCAAGACGGGTGCGGGCGAGCTGCCTCGCGTAGTCGGCGCGTGCGATCGCGTCGCGGGCGTATTCGGCGTATTCAGTGGCTGAACGTGCGGGCGAGGCCAGCAATGTGTCCAATGGCAACGCAGGTTCTCAGCCGCATAGGAGATAGAATGGTGAATAGCCGGTGGTGTCATGACGCGATCAATTGTATGTCAACGTTACACATGGTAAATGGAGATCCCTGTCGTGATGGTTGGCCGTAACGTACTGCGAAAGCATGTCGATGATGGTCCGGTCGAGGCGCTCCGTTTGGCCGTTGGTCTGCGGGTGGTATGACGTGCTGAACTTGTGCTTTGTCGAGCAGGATCAGAGGATGTCCTCTACGACTGCTGAGAGAAAGCTAGGGCAATGGTCAGTTAGTAATTGGCGCGGAGCACCGTGCACTAAAATGATGTAGAGTAGAAAGCCAGCGACGTCAGTAGCGCAACTTGTCGGGAGTGGTCTTGTGACTGCGTACCACGTAGCGTGATCGGTAGCGAAGGCGACGTATTTATTTCCGCCGCCCGAGAAAGGAAACGGCCCAAGAAGGTCTAGACCAACTGGGAAAAAGGGTTCGGGTGGGACGTCGATTGGCTGGAGACATCCAGCTGGAAGCGTGGAGGGCTTCTTCCGGCGCTGACAGGGCTCACACGCAGCAACGTAACGCCGCACGGAACGGCCAAGACCCGGCTAAAGGAAGCGACCGCGTACACGGTCGTTCGGGCGCGAGACGCCCGAATGCCCAGCCAAGGGAGCGTCGTGAAATTGGCGGATGACAGCCGAACGCAGGTGTGATGGAATGACGACCAGATGGTCAAGGCCGTGGGAATCAAACTCACGGCGGTATATTGACCTCTCCGTGAGGAGAAACATCCGGACAGAGGCGTCACCAGGCGTTGACTCTAGGCGATCGATGAGGGCTCGAAACGAGGGATCGGGGCGTTGCTCGTTGCTGATTTGAAGCAACTGTGACACAAAGGAAACGGAAGCGATGGTGTCCGCATCTGCCGGTTCTACCACGGGGTAGTGGGACAAACAATTTGCATCCTGGTGCAAATGTCCCTTCTTATATACGACGGAGAAAGTGTATTCTTGCAGGCGTAAAGCCCATCGTCAGCAATCCCTTTGAGGACGTGACTCACTCTATTTTCCTCCGACATGTTCGGGTCGGCCTTGCTACAAAGGGCCATGACGTAGAGCACTGCACGGGCTCGGGCTTACCTGAAAGCCCGGGCGGGGCGGGCCGGGTAGAGCAGTTTTTTCACGATCTTGGGCCGGGCTCGGGCACGGCGTGTGTTTTTTGACGCGGGCCCGGGCCGGGCTCGGGCTTTCTGGTGGTGTGCATGTAACGTGCAGTGAGTTATTCTCGGGCATCTCAACTATAAAAACATGTATTTTTAGGTCTCGGTCCGGGTTCGGGCCGGGCTCGGGCCGGGCTCGGGCCTAAGGTAAAGGGGTGGCGGGCCGGGCCTGGCGGGTAACGTAGATTATTTCCGGGCCCGGGCCGGGTCCGGGTCTCGCCATAAATGTTTTTATCGGGCTCGGGCGGGCAGCCCAACGTAAAAACGGGCCCGGACCGTGCCCGGGCTGAAAAAATCGGCCCGTGCAGTGCTCTACCATGGCGTCGAGAATATACGACACGTAGGACTCGGTCGAAATCTCTACGCGTGCTGCAAGGGCCTTCTTTGCATTGAGTTGGTGACCAAACGGGTGGCCACAATGGTAGCCCAGCTGCTCTGTGAAGAGATCCCAACTCGTGATCTCCTCTTCGTGAGTCTGGAACCATGCCCGCGGAGTGCCGTCGAGGTAGAAAAGAACGTTGGCGAGCATACTAGTCGGATACCACATGTGACTGGTGCTGACACGTTCGTACAAGTGGAGCCAGTCGCAACATCAGGACAGCCGACTCCGGGGAAAATGTTAGGATCCCGAGGGCGGAAATGGTGACGTAGGTCATGGCTTCAGGGGTAGAGACTTGCGTGGATGAAGTGCCCCAAGCAGGAGCCGAAGCGGCATTGTCGGCGTTGCGACCGCTGCGAAGCTCTGTGACGGATACGGAGAACGTGCACCTCCACCAAAAATGTTACGTGTAGTTGATGCCGAAGGCTATTTACAATATATTTACACGTAGACCAACAGTGGCCAAGATGGCAACCCTATATGAAGCGGGAACACGTGGTCTTCTTCCTCTTCAGTGCAGCCACACTGTGGCGGATGTTCCGTATCAATATATATAAGTAGACACGGGCACTTAAAATAGAGCTGGGTCCCTGGAGAAGCTCTTACCAATCAAATCATATAGAAAGCTGGCTGGCGGAAAGCACTGTAAGAAGGGGTGATGGCCGCTGCAGTGGTGGCAGTTTACGATAAGACACCTGAAAGCACTTAAAATGAGGGATGTTCTCGGGTTGGGTATTGCGCTGCTTTACAAGGGTTTAGGTTCTGTAATGGCCGAGCGCATGGCCGGGGACGCGCTTGTGCCTAGTTTTGACCGTAGCTTAAAACGTTTTGAGCTTGGCCGAGTTGATGAGCCATTTCACTTGAGGGCGAACACGTGATTGCTAGAAGCGGTCTATACATTGCCACAAGTAAGCACCACGGCGCTGTTTGTTGACAATGTGCAGTACCAGCGGAAAAAAGATTAGAACAGGTGTCTCATGGCCGGAGCGGCAAAATCACGCTTCGCGGCACAAGTAACTCGTGGCCGGAGTGGTACATTTCATTTTCCATAACAGGCGTGGCCATCAGAAACCGTGTCGTGATTTTGCCGCTCTTGCCACCAGTCACTTGTGACAATCTTTTTCCGCTGGGACTGTACATAAGTGTAGACGCGAAAAAGACGTCAGTTTCACTACCAGCAGAGTCATATTTGTATCAATTGTATCAATGTTTGAAGGTTGTCCCTTAATGTAGACGACCGTGGATTATTCATGCAGGTACCACGCTCAGCAAGCGATTTGGCCTGTATATTTTTGGCGCACAAACGAAGTGCATTGTGGTCAGTGACTATTGTAAGCTGGTGGCCAAATAGTTACGGGCGAACATTTTTCAATGGTCCACGCAAGATCGAGGCACTCCTTAGTAATTAATTTTGCGACGAGCTGTACCACCGGCCGCTGCCGAAAGCAATAAAGGTGGAGTTGCGGAGCTGTCGCGGTCTGTGCTGACGTTGGGTCAACGCAGCTCATATGCAGTAAAAACTGGAAGCACTACTAAGTTTGTGTGAGGCGAATAGGTCAAGGTGGGCCGAAATGAGCTACATTGTGAGAATGGTGGTGAACTGGGAGAAAGCGACTGTTTGTGGAGGCCTCCAGGATAGAGTAGAGTTTTGTTTGTGCAACGCACCAGTTTATACACCCTGCATCCAACCTTAAGCCTTCAACATCCACCAAGACTTCCCCGCAGATACGTGACCCTTTTGTGTAGGCTATGGTTAGGTGTCGCCTTTTACAATGCCTACGTGTTCCGCATAGGCAGGGTCGACACCGCAGCATGTGGCGATTGCGGTGACGCGGAAGCAATTCGGCTAGTCTTTGCCAGTGCCCCTAGTACAGTGTGCATAGCAATCGCTTACCGTCGTGCTGACCAGTTGGACGACCAGCCTGTCGGTAGAAATAATTCTGCAACATCGAGGCGACTTCAACATTGCAAACACCAAACTTACCAGCAAACGCCAAACATTTGTGTTGCAAGCACTCCTGCGCTTTTTGAGATCGACCGCCCTGTGTGAATGCCGGTGATTGGAACGCCTTTTCTTTTTTTCCCTTCTCTGTTCTTTTTTTCATCTTTCCAACCCCTCTATCCCCCGCCCCATTGCAGAGTAGCAAACCGAAAACTCACTTCTCGTTAACCTGCCCTTCCTCTCTCTCTTGTTTGTGTAGATCATTGAGCGCACAAATATAGCAGAAACCGGTGAATATAGGAACATCATACCAGCAAACGCCAAAAATTTTAGTAGACCTATGGACAGGGAAATCGTTCACGGATTGAATTTTATGAGCTTCACATTGTACTGCGGTAGGTGAAAGAACTTAAGATTAGGAACGTTGGTATTCCATTTTAGCTTTTAGTGCACTAAAGACACAAGGACAGTTTAGACAGACATAGATGAAGCGCACAGTTCCACCAATGATTTGTTTTCAACAACAATCACATATGCATACATATAAGAGACAAACAACAGCTTGCACCAGCCCATTTGTACAATTTCATAAACCATGACATGAAGCATGAGATATACGAAAGCACCAAAAGGCGATAAAACGAAGTTAAGAAATTGCGAAGGTGCAAGATTGTGAGATTAGTCTGTGCTTGTGTTCAGGAGTTGCGACGTCTACGAGTGAGTGTCTGCGAGTGAGTGTAAACAAGTTGCCCAATGATGGTGATTCGGCAGTTGAAAGAATTTAGCGGCAGTCCCGCCTAACCGTACACATAAGAGCGTCAGAAACGCGATGACCGCGTATCGGACGTGCGTGACAATACAAACATTGCCTAAATGTAAGAGATATGCGTGCCATTTGGACCCAGCTTGTTGATATTCCGTCATCCGCTTGGTTCTTGCTTGGGTACTACTTGAACAGAAGAGCACGACTTTCTACTTGTTAAGCCTATTACTGACAAAGGCAGTTTTCTGGTGAAAGGCGTTCAGGTGGAACCATCAACAAGGAATTGTTGCGGCACGAGGTGGCGTTGAGGCAAGGAATCCACCAAGCCCGTTGAAGAGTACGTCCGGTAGTAGGAATGCAGAAAATGAGGTTTAATTTACATTATTTACACTGGCCCCTGGTACGGAAGCCCACTCCATCAGGAGCATATAAAACGTCTTAGTTCAGATCAAAACACGTCAGAAACACCACCACTGCACCACAGGTCTCCGCTTTTTATACCATCCTCATCCCTAGGAGACTGGACTGGGCAATCCGACGACGCTAGCTCGGCCAATCGCAATCCTTGAAACGAGCGCAACATCCCTCCCGTGTTGACGCACCGTTCCGCCGGCCACTCCTCCAATGTCGTTCCCCCGCTCCCGCATTCTTGAATTTGCGTGGCCTGAGCTCGAAGCTGTTACCACGATTTTGGTCGATGATGGCCCATTTCATCAATTAGCAGGCTCTGCGTGACGGCCCCCTTGTCAGGATCAGGATTAGGTAGTGGTCTTCACGGTAATTACTGTATCCACGGATGGTGATGGTTGTTGGCTCGACGCTTGTTAACGCGTCACATTCTATGACGCGCCCGATGGCTGTCACTCCGCGCGCTGATGAATGAACCACCTTGCGGGAAACGTCCAATGTATGCGTTTGTCCAGGTCGAGACGTAACAGAATGTGGTTGCAGAAGACTCAGTGCGAGGCGGATGATAGGAGAAGTACTCGACACATCGGGCTAACGGGAAATGGGGGTGGTAGAGGGAAGTCTTATAGCTATGGAAGCAGCGTGCTATATGACTAGCACCGTCATATAAGCATTTTGGATTTTCCTAAACGGTATGCCATTCAGAAGACTTTCGCGAATGCAGGAGCTGGTACTGGCGGTGGCCAGGAGGGAGCGCCAGAATGATTTATAGAGCATATAGCAGACAACCGAACCACACATGGGAATTTCTGGCGGACTACAGCCTGGTCAGTGAAACGGTCGGTGTCAAAGTGCGCAAAATTTGCCTTGAGCTTTCGCCAGATGGTAGGCGTCGCGTCGACAGATATAGAGCGCTGGTGAGCATTCTCTTCTTAGGACGACGTTACAGTGGTAATGGTGAGATGCGTGAAGTGGTGAGCAATACGGTGGGTCATTGCTTGTTCAAAGCGCCGGCACCTCTTGATTGCACTGTCAGCTATCATGATGTTTTTAAGGGAGAGCAAAGTGAGCGCGTCCTCCTCTATATCTTTCAATACGTGATCGACGATGTCGCATTCCACTGCTTCTAATCGCCTTTTGCCTTTGAGCAACAGCGTACTGTATGCAGGAAAGGAATGACTCAGTTGACATCTCGACACGAGCCACCAGTTGCTTCTTAACGCCAAGCTGTCGACCAAATGAGTTTCCCAACAAGTTGGTGTTGCTTGAAGCTGCTGCTTGAAGGATTGTGAATTGGTTAACTCGTCCTCGTGTGTCGAAAACCATACGCGAGGAGTTTCACCAAATTGGATGTTAACGCTCACCATCTCGATGCTTAAGTAACAGCGGTTGGTGTTTACTGACACGCTGATAGATGCTCAGCCAGTGGTGGACTTCAGCGCTGTCCGCACCTATACTACATCTCACAAGTTTGCCGCACTGTGGAAGCTGCACGACTCATTAGCCAACAGGAAGACCGAATGCTCCTCGAGATGTGTTCGTCCGCGCCGCATCGTTTGCTGAGCGTTTGCTGAATTCGTGATATACGACCTGCATGCGCAAAAGTAATAACATGTCACGTATCGCTGTAACGTATCTTGTACCTCGCAAAGGACAGCACTCTAATCGTGTCATTAATCAGACAGTTACATCCGGAACTATATTGCGCTGCGCAAGGATCCGAGTCGACCACCTTACCGATTCGACCACCTGGATGCACATGCCTGCTGTCTTCGCAAAGGGCGGGTCGCAGTCGATATTGATCGAGTGATCGCGCGGGAATGAATACGGAAATGAACCCGGCTGATGGCGTGGCGGATTGCCTCGCGGTACTCTAGGGTCTTGGTGAATTCGGCCTTGTATCGGCCATCGTCACTCATAAGCTCTTCGATTATAGCTCTAATTTCTGCGAAGTAACGGTCTTTGTCATCGATTTCATCTAAGAGAACTTGCAAGAAGCTATGCGTCAGTTCGATTTCTTGCAAGCCTTCGGTTGCTGCGGTGACCACTGGGGTAGCGATGCTTCGAATGACGCCTCGCTAATGGCTTAATCGGTCCATGATCAGTTGTGCGGATGGCAGTGTTCTTCCTGGTTTTCACGGCGCCATAATGTCAAGAACGAAGCGAGTGCAGGTTCGTCATTTACGGTCACTTGGTGCGACTGCTTTATTCGAAACCTGTGTCCCATGGCCCGTGCGCGCGGAGATAGGGCGCGTGTTCTTACATTCTCAATAACCTTTTTCTATGACGAAACACACAAAAACTGTGGATAACCCTCATTATCCTTGAAACACACTTCGTTATAATAGCTTCGTTTGGATGGACACGACGCCAGCGGGTCAACCTAGAATTTGAGAGCATTCAACCCTGTCTGACCACGTTTGCGTGGATCTTGCCAAATGCTCTGAGCGTGACAAGCCGTTCCTTACAGGCGGGTTAACCGAACTCGCCTCCGCGCCCGCTAGGCCACACCTGATAGCGTTCACTTGAACCTGACGACCGGCTTTCAGCTCGACAAGCCACGTCTCAACCCGCCATCTTTGACTTCATGTAGACGGTAAAACTAGCTAGTAATTTCGTCTCCTCTACCTTTTTCGATAATGACAGGGAAATATAATTGGTTTTTCCTGCACAAGGTGAAACGCTGTCGTTCTTGAGGCCCACTCAGCCACCCTCATTCACACTGTAGTCACTATCTTGTCTTTTTCAAGTATTACAAATGGACACGAAGGAAGGCCTTTTAGACGTAGACACGAGATAGCGCCAATCAACATTTGGGTTTGTGGGTGGGATTTGCCCAAACACAGATTTAGCAAACTGCACACAGTTTCCACGGTGAAACCTTCAAATAGGGCACGCTCATGTCCGGATGTACTTACTAACCAATTCAAGAGAAGCATTTGAATGAGTGATAGCATGTTTTTGCTTGCCGTTTTGGGAAATCATCAGAAAAGGAATCAGAAGCAGTAATTAATGAGTAACTTCACAGAACACCTCTTTCGAAAGTGCTATTTGCTATTGGCCGGCAGCCTTTGCTTATCTTATGTCCAAGATCAGTGTTAGCCAAATTTTTTTCATTACCAACTGTTATAGTGTAAGGCATCTCTGCGAATACGCGCTCAGAACTATTTTGCCCACCTTAAAACACACTCGAGTGCAAGAAAGTCGAGCGTGACAGCACGGGTTCCACAAAGATTTAGGGCCTGTATTCACTAAAATGTGTTACGGTAAAATTAGTCCTAAGAGCAAAGCCCCAGCCAATCCGAATACTCCACATATCATTACCAAAGGGGGCCGGTCAATGACGAAGTAACGGTTAAGAAAGAGCTTTGAGAATTCGTCCCTATATTGCTCGCTTTCACATGCACAATGCAGACACAACAGCCGGAAACATGTGAGAGTGTTCACGTAGGCTCAGACTAAACTCTTTAACCCTCTGTTGGTGTATCGTATAGACTCGTGTGTGAGCCGCACTTTTTTTTCCCACAATTTTGACGAAGTGCGTCTCTTAAACGGGACCGAACCTTTTGGCCAAAATGGTACCGGCGCAGCCAGCGACTTGTACACACCCGGAATCCCGGATGTACCATTCGCAGCTCTCGCCATCTAGTAGCGGTACGTGGAAGTACGCAGCGGCATCGGGGCACCGAACGTGATTGCTTCTCCGCTGGGATGTTTTTTTTTTTCAAATTCTGGGCTGCCAAGTTACGGCAGTGGACCTTACACGTGTGTGGCCGTTACACCAGTCTATGCGGTATTAACGGTGCTGGGTTGGTCCCATGTCAACACGCTCAATACAAACAAGATCGAATCATTGGTGAGAGCAACTAAAGTCTTCTTTTTTTTGACGACTGTTTGTGGCAAGTGAACATGATGAGATTTGTGAGAGACTACATGAAATCAACGTGAAATGAACTTTCATCGCTATCACAGTGGGGTGCGCGAGCTCGCTGTCGTGTAAAAAAAATTACACCCTTAAGGGTATCTATGTTAGCTACGGGACAAACTACCACACTTAAGGGCGCGACAATTGTGTTTTAGAGTTTCGGTTAAGAATGGTGAATTATCCATGGCGCACATATTATTGCGTTCCTTGAGATCTATGTAGCAATGACACCAACAGTACATACGTATAAGCGACAGAAATTTGGCCTGTGCATGCTTTTAAAATATGCACTGTTATAAAAGCAGTGTTCATTATAACGGCATTCAACACTATTTGGATACAACTTGTCGCATTTTTCGAATCCTTGAATATGCACATGCTTAAGCGAAAAAGCGGCAATAAAATTTGACGCGTTTCTGGAGACTGCGTCAGGAAATATTCTCGATAAGAAATAAATAAAGAGTTTCGAAAGGTAGGCAGCATATCCTTCTAAGACCCCTTATGCAGTACATTGCACAATGACTTCAACTTGTTTTCTAAATTCACTCGGAAGCGATTGCGCAGAATATTCATTCCTGGGTATGAAGTACTGGTGCATGTGTAACTGTAAAGAAGTGGTTTACTCATTATTTTCATCCGCTTTAGAGAAATTTGACACAAAATTGATCTAGACCTCTTTGTCATCCCGGACAGCCGAAAGCCACCTTGAGGTATAGGATTCGAAATCTCTGAGATTGCGTGGAAATACCGACGTGGTAGCAACAGTGACAATGTCCTACACGTAGTTCCATATTCCTATATGCGTTTAGGCAATGAAATGTAGTTTTTTACCATAGCAAACATGTGGAGATGATGGAGATCGTTATTTTTTTCGCCTTCATGGAGACGCAGCTTTTTGGCAACTATCCGTGTTATGTAAATTTCAAAAATTGTTCTTTAGGCTCATGACATAACCGTACACAATAAAAACCGCCTTTAAGAGCTATGATGTCGAATAGCTGTATTCGGGTCTCAGATGGATATAAGTATGCAAAGGCTACTCGCGCACAATTTCGATTCATTCATCCATTCAACGAAGTCGTACCGTGGCCATTCATGTGTGCGACCATGGGGCTGTGAGAGTGCTCATGATCGCACACTGCCACAATCGTTTTATAGCTTTCTGGATGAAGTCACTTTCTTTCGATATACACCATTATCAGATACAAACGACTTGGCAGGAGGTAACAGTGCAACCGCTAGCAACGTCTACTGCAACCGTCCACTGCGCGGTGCATTGGACGTTTGCAGTGCAGTAAGAGTGCGCTGGCACGTTCGAGTGTATACCGTACTCCCTAACTACCGTTTTCGCTATAGGACAAAGCGGATTAATGCATTAAAGCAGTTATTACATGCTTGTGAAAAGAAAACACAACACTTGCATAATGAGATAGATGTATTAAGTTATAGGTGCCACCGTTAGATTGGCGCTTGTGTTCACATGACCGAAAACATTTGTGTGGCTTTGGCAACATAAGCAAGCGATGATGCGGCCATGCGAATTTTCGTAATCAAGTGGTGCGTGGCCATTTTGTCCACATGCAGGTCAAGAGGTGAAGCGGACGTGGGCTCCACGTAAGTGAAATCAGGAGACGCTGTCTCAGCCAAGTGCTAGCTATTCGCTTGTCTGGAAAGTGGCCTTCACTCATTCGCTAGAAAGTTTCGGCTCGAAGCCCAGTGATCGTTGATTCGGTTCATTTTTTTCCCTTACGTTATATCGTAGAGTGACGTACGAGCGAATGAAAACGATTGGTGGCAGACCTATGGCTAACTAACAAATGCTACTCCCAGTAGAATGAAGCCAATTCTTATAACTTTAATTTACCTTTTCACTATCAATCACACTCCATGCAGTCTTAGCATTTTACCATGGCTCTCCTGCGTCTGCAAGTTATCCTGGAATGCCAATGCTAAGGTAATGGGTGCCGCACATCGTTGTAGTTGCTTTCCGGTGCCGAGTTTTGTTAAATCATTTCACGCCTGTCGAGAGAAGCGCAGTTTTTTAACATGAAGATAAAATACGCCTATACGTTTCTTGACATATTTGTTGGCAACTTCGCTTTACTACTCTTAACAAGCGATAATTTCAGTCGCACAGAAGAATATTCTAAAATCGATATTATTCTCGTAATACTTCCGTTTGTGAATGTTATTATTTATTAATTTCGATAAAATTTTACACACCACACGTGTCGTTTATGGGAATGACATACATAAACGGTGAAAACAGATGGGTGGCAGATTACTAGTTTTAAACTCTCACTAATCTTTTGGGAAGGAGAAAGTTACTTATTAGGGAAATGATGGGTCGGAAATTTTCATTGTTCACTTTCAAATAAGTTGCAAACTCGCTACTGTTGATATCGAGGTTACGTTGTGGACTAATTTCAAGGTATTTTCGCACATTTTCAACACTCTCATATGAAGCAAAATTTTCTATAAATCCCCAGATTGTCTCTGTGCTTACTTTTGCGCATGATGTAATCATTCGTTCTATTAAAAAAAACAGCATGGCTCAGCAGATGCTCTGGGAATTTGTGACGTCACGGGAAGTTGTTGCTGTTTCCAGGGAGGCGTCACGACCCGTTTTGCGATTTCCGCCTTTTATGGCCAGCAGCGAGACCCGCGTATTTTTAGAATCGCTTAATTTTCCCTGACCAACCCAGGCCAATTATGGATTAATAGCGCCATCACGGGTGAATAGTTGTTACTAGCGGTAATGTTTAATCATGCAATAGTTGTCTAAAATTATTCGCGAAACATGACATGTACATACTCTTTTTCAGTATATGAGGGTCACAAATTTACAGGGTACCATCGTAACATTCCCTTATAACATCATTCTTTCTCACTGCAGCTATGTACGCCGGCGTGCGCCGACCATCCATGGGCGGTAAGCGGAATTTCACAAATTAAGGCTACTTGAGCTCAAACTGCAGGTTTCTAGCCATTGGCTTCAATCTCTCGCCTGAGTCGCGAACTGTACTTCCTCTGTGTACAGTCGGGCTCCTGATACTGAAAAAAAAAATGCCAAAAGACCTTGGTTCCGACTACAAAATTTGTGCAACAACGTATCCTTGAAAAATAAAAATAAAATATGTAGAATGGTAAGGACCACATATGGTAAGCAGGAAATGAAGATAGTGACAGAATAGGAGAAATTGACTACTGTTCCAGTTGAAACGTGGTATACTGTGCAAAAGAAAGTAAACTAAATAACAACTTGCCACCGGTGGTAGTCGAACCTTCATCCTGCGCATTACGCTCTCGATGCTCTACCAATGGCGCTACGGGGGTGGCTATCCTGTTTGTGTATTACATCTGCTCCTGGGAGTGTTAACGAGCACGGCTCATGGCTGTGTCTGTGGATTCCCGTCGAATATATCAGTACCAACCTTCAAAGCGAATCCGCATCAGGTTCTTGGAGTTTACACACTTGAACCATTCTACTCGAAGGCTGATGAAGAAAAAATAACTTCTCACGTGCAATTCCGCATGATGAATTGCCATTCTCTGCAATGGTGCACTGTATAGCCCCTTTCACGCGTGACCAATTTATAATTTCGCGAGGCCTAGCTTACACGCATTGCTGATAGGCGCCTTTCATCGGCGGAAAATAATTTAAAACGATCGCTTTCTTATCGCACTATCCCGGATTCTGGTTGATCACAGCCCCTGGGTGCTACTACATTGCCGAATCGTTCAGCAACAGACACACACACAAAAATGGCCGCATATCTGCTTGCTTCGCTGCAAAATGACGTCGAAAGACGATAGTCTTCTGCCACCCTTGATACGTACCACCCTCTCTTGTTCTCCCTTCCACCCCTCATGCTCTTCACCTCCCCTCTCACTCCTCCCATGATGGATGCAATGGAGGTAATGCTGATTTCAATTCAAATTTCCCGTGTTCGCCATGCTCTCGCGCCATCTGTTGGGACCTTATATTACTGTCAGCTTAAAGCCGGCTACAAAGCCGCTGCTTCAGTCGCTTGTTTTGAACGTTTGACACCATTTGTAACGCGCTGATTGTTCCTTTACTAACGTAAAAACCAGTCCTATGTCTATTCTTAATTAAAGGAACGCTGCGCATCAAGGTTATGTACATACATTTTGCCTCAAGTAGGCCTGAGGTTTCCTTTGCGCTGTATAATGTTGACGTGTATGGCACCGTGCCTCCTGTGCTAGTAGCCTGGTTTGTTTTGGCCGGGCGGTTGAATCGAGCGACAGACAGACGGACAAACAGACGTACAAACCGACTAAGCCTCTAGCGTTTAGGTAGCCCAAGGAAGACATTCGTCTTTGAAAAATTAATTTGTCCAATGGTGGAATCGCACCTGAGCCTACCAGTTCAACAGTCCCGTGCTTAATCCATGAGGCCACAACCTTTTTTTTTTCAAACCATTAGGCCGCCGTCACACACATGCTCCTCTCGTACCGATGCAAAGTAGCCCTTGGATACGATTGCTGCAAGTGTGACGTCACGCAGCACGTTTGTGAGAGAGCCCGTGCGCGCCTGTTAACAAAGTATACAAGGGCTCTCTCCCATCAGCTTTGGGGCACCCGAACGCTTTGGTGCTGTGTCGCTGCATCGCACTTCTCCACCGCTTTAGCTGGATTCATGGTTGATTGGAAGTGGCCCGGGTATCCACTCTCCTGCCTCGGCTGAAGTTCGTGAGGCGTGTTTCTTATCGAGAAGGAGCGTTTGGTCTTACCAGCCCACCAAAGCTCCCCTTACACTGATTGTCACAGTGCATTGCATGCATTTTTTTGCGCTGATCCTCCACCGTAGCTTAACTATCGCTTAGAAATATTCTTTACGGGATGAGAAATGCCGTTGTAGTGGCTTTTAAATAGTGTCCCTGAACTCTTGTCATTGCCCCTTTTTGTGCCTGTCTACTTTGTTCAACTGCTAAACCACATATTCGGTGTTTTTACTGCTGGTAACTAACAGACCTCATCGCCTTTAACCTTGCAGCCATGTACGGGTACAGTGCGCGGCAACAACTTTCAGGTAGGTAGGTAGGTAGGTAGGTAGGTAGGTGGGTAGTAAACTTCACTGAGGTCCTGAAGAAGTCGCCAGTTTAAAAAAAATATTTACAATTATTGCGAAGCTGCCGCGAACATTAGAGCTCACTAAAGAAATATCGGCAGAAGAAAGCATACGAATCTGACGTGTTCCAGCTCGCAGTGTCTAACAAACGTTTATTGATCAAGGACCTGCTGACAAAGTGAACTATTTGAAAAAATTGTTCCTATAAGCACCAAACGAACTAAAGATAACTATTGTAGGAATATCAAGAAATTCTTTTATTCGGGGCAGCTTTATTATCGGCTAGTCGGTTCATGGTTAATTGCTAAACGTTGTGCTCTAGAGGGAGAAGTGTATGATTCGGCTGGTGGGACGACAGAAACAGGTAAAAAAAAAAACAAAACAAAGCAAGGCCTCGGAGACACTTTGAACAGAGCTTTGCAACAAGCGATTAAAGCGCCCTCTATTCTGCTGACAAGCGACGCTGCTGAGGCGGACAAACGGCAGTCCCTCAGATGTTTCTTTTTTAGCCGCACCAATTTTTGAAAAATGTCCTGTGGCAGATAGCACAATTCTAACCCTTGATCTAAATTACTCGATGCGATTATATCTATGAGAAAATTGAAATGCCTCATTTAATAATTAACATTGTTACCCTAATTAACTTATTATTTACCCCTTCAGTCAAGGTGTACACATATGTGGACGCGACTTATTTTAACACAATAGCGTTAAAAGCCCAGTGTCGCAGAAAATCGGGCGTTGGCGTCGACGTCGGCGTTAAGCATCGGCGTCTGGCGGAAATAATCATGCCGAACCACATCATCCCGAACCACCCCAACCACACAGGCCCTCCCCGTGGCGCAAGGAGTTACTGAACAAAAATTGAATTTTACAAAGTAAAATCCATCAGAAAAATAGTAAAATACCACTTAACCGCAACCTACAGGTGATAGCGTCGGACTGTAATTTGAATATACGAGAATAAGGCCTGATAAGGAGCCAGGGATCTTTGAATGCTATCGCGTTCAATTCTTAAAGGCGAAGCTTCAGCTTCGCCTTTAAGAATTCTGATGGTATTTGGCTGTACTTTGGTTCTAGGCAACATTGAGGGGAATGTTGAAAACCGAGCCTTTAAAAATTTTGGACACGCTCTCCCCTCGCGGCAACAGCAAACAAATAATAAAATAGTAAAAAAAGGTCCTAGGGCCTTCACATCTGATTTACCACGGCTTAAATTGCTCCTGTAAAAATGTCTTCCCAGCAATGCAGTTGTGTTTAAAAGTGAAGCCGACTTTCAGGGCATCAGTGTAAGCTTGGTCTTTGTAAGCTGGCTTTCACACTGTTGTGTGTTGCAGTGAAGCCTACTTATAAAGAAAAAAATGTGATGCGAACGGAGCCCGATAACACTATCGCGTTCCACTCTTAAAGACAAAGCATAAACGTCCTCCAAGTTTCGCCATTTCTGTGCAGTTGTGGCAAGGAATAGACCACAAAAATTAAACTTTGGGTAAATTGAACGCTCTGCTTACCTCAAGTACCTTCATTTTACTTCTGAGCTTAATATATCGCTACCGAAGGTCGCTTTGCAGAAGGCACCACAGCGTTTCACGGTAGGTGTGACGTGGGACGTTTCTTTAGCAATTCCGAAAGAATTTGCCTTTCTAGTAATGCTTGCAACCAACGTGTGCTAGTAATTCGCGCTATTCATACAATTGTTTTTATGGAGAAACGTATCATTATGAGTGTGTAATAACAGGATACTTAATCACTCTGTAATCCTGGTGACTCATTATAAAATGCAGAAACAGTCATTATACCACCTTGACTTGCTGTTACTAGAGTCTGCATAAAATTAAGTAAATTTCATACAGTTATCGACAGTCGATCATAATTCGTGACTGGGGGGTTAATTAATTTAAGGCACATATCTCAATCTACGAATTGTAGCTGGTTAGTATGGAAGGCATATCGAGTTCAAAGAAATTTGAGAATGGCGCCGGTTACGTACGCACTCACGCGAAAGTGATGGCGGCACCGTTAAACAGTCTCAATTGGGAAGCAAATTCTGCCGTTTGTTCGGTTGAGCAGAAGTTATGATAGCAGAAACTTCTGCCCCCATTTCTTGAACGAAGCGCTCAGAGATAAGCAGCCCAAGATACCGTTAAATTTTATCTGCTATGGCCTTCGGCTAAATTGTCTTAGGCTATATAAATTTTTTGAATAAGAAGCACGGTAGGCACGTTTGACGTCTATTGGAGCTCGAATAGGCAGGTAATTGGAGTGTTTGTCGATTTTAATCTGTATTGATCTTTATGTTCATTATAGGTGCCAACATGGCATGGCCGTATGCACCGGGTAAGTGTTATTTTCGGGAAAAGAAATGGCACGTTTTCGTTATGACTGTCAATACCAGCTCAGTGCGTATTATTGACGTTTTCTTGATAAACAATTGAAGTGATATGAAAGCAGCGTTGAGGTTCTATTCACATACAAGTGAACATTGCTTTCATGTTTAATTAAAATTGCCAATATATATTCTTTGGGTGTGGTTGGAGTTCTTATTCAGAACTACTGCCACCACTGCAACTGCTTCATTAAAGCTCTCACAATAAAGGCTCAGGAGAATTCCGGGCTTGAATTCGCCTTATCATTTCCTAGTGGCAGTATTTTGAATGAGAAATTTTGAGCAGCTAAGACATACCTAGACATTCCGTTATGAAGTCGGGTAGGCACTGCCTGCTGAACTTATCTTTCTTTTTTACTTTCCAGTTGATGAAGTTCGGCGCCAGTCCATGGGACGTAAGTGCGTCTTCTGTCCTAAGAAAACAGAAACCTCGTCGTGTGACTATATTAGATTTCAAACCATATGGCGGGCTAATGTTGCTTATCCAGTGCTTCGAAGCTGTGGACTCGGTGCGAGCGTGTGTCCCGCTTGGGAATACCTTGAAATCTAGGAACGGGACAGCAATCTCACTACAAGGCACTGACCCGCTAAGTCGTCTCAGCGGTTGTGGCGTTTTACTGCTGAGAGTAGGCTCGCTGCACTTGATTTCCTTTGGCGGCAGGCTCATTTGGGTTGGAAGCTCAATGCAGAAACACTTGTACGCCGAATCTCTGGCGCACGTTAGGCAACTTCGGGTTGCGGTCTAAACAATTCCGGAGCCCTCCGTAATATCAAGACATAGAGCTAAGCACTCGCGTCGCCTAAGTCTACGAAGTCCTTTGTCCGCGCCTTTCGCGCGGTTTCTTCGAAGAATGGACCCTTCACAATGGAGTGTGTAGTAACTTTTATGTTTATTTGAGA
This sequence comes from Dermacentor silvarum, assembly GCF_013339745.2. NCBI lineage: Eukaryota > Metazoa > Arthropoda > Arachnida > Ixodida > Ixodidae > Dermacentor > Dermacentor silvarum. The sequence continues at coordinate 82,659,524 of NC_051163.1, read as the reverse complement.
GGTTGCACTTGATCAGTCAAACAGCACGGCTCGGGTGTGCCTTACGCAATGAGCCCAGCGGGATTCGTACAGGGCGTTCAAGGTTAACCTTAAGATATTTATAATGTTATAGCAGCTACCGGAAAGCATTAGCGCTATATGTAAAGGCTCCCGGAATTCACAGGCACTAACCACTACATAAGGACACAGTCACTGAGGCACGGTCAGCACTTGTCCTTCCGAATAGACGTTATGTTGCAATGTTGAAAGGGCTTGTTATTACAGGCAAGACCATTTCGCACATTTCATGCTACTACTATGTGCTTGGAATGGTCGGTCGTCGAAGTTTCGCGAAAGGAGGAGAAATTATTTTTTTCAGACGCACACTTATTGTCTTTGCAAAGGCGCGGGCGTACCATCTACGCTTGTGTGAGTGCCGGATCGCTTCACGGTCCTCTCTGTGGGCGGAACTCACATAGGATAATAGTCGTGCTATTTTGGACAGGCTGATACGAATTATTGCCGTCGGCAAGTCAACCTACCATGTAGCAGTGGCACAGTGCTGTGGCGGAAGACAGAAGGTTGCCACGTACTTTAGAAACAATAGTATTTTTGTGTGGAAGTTGCTAGCAGCAGTGCACGGCTTCATTCTGAAAATCAATTAGGAGCAAGACAGCGTTACTGCCACTATTTTATACTGACCGTGTTTTTTTGTTTTTTGTAGGCAGAAAGTAGTGTGTTACGAGGCGCGCTGTAATGGGGGGCTCCGGAATAATTTTGGCCACCAGAGTTTCATTAACGTTCATACAAAGCACCGTACACAAGCATTTTGGCATCCTCCCTCCATCGCAATGCGGTCGGCACCACCATGGGTCAAACCTGTTTTCGAAACCCTGTATGTGAAACACCACTAAAAGTTATTTGAATCGAACCCGCAACCTCGTGCTGCCGTAGCCACTCAACCTCCCCCCCCCTCCCCCAAGGCGGGTCCCAATTTCAACACACAAGCGAAAATGTTATACATTGGGCATCGGAATACCAGAAGACACGCATAAATAAAAAAGAAATAGCAAGAGAGTTTTGGGCAAGCTGCAGTCGAAGACTTCACGTAGTTTGCCAAAAATCTGGGCAAAAGCGGTAGAAGTTCAAGGCAAAACCCGCGCATAATGCCTGTGATGCTTTGGTGGTTGCTGTGTTTTAAAGACATCATTGTATATTCATGTACATGTGTTGAGAACCTAACATTGAGAATGACAAGCTGGTAAGCTGCAGTCGAAGACTTTGCGTACATTCCCAAAAAGCTCAACGTTAGAGCAAGCGGACTGTTCTCTTAGACTTCCTTATTCGCGATCATAAAAATACGAAATACAACCACAAATTAGTTGAAGACAATTCTTCCCGTGTCTCAAAGCCTGCGATATGCCTTTGGCAGCAGACGTCAGAAATACGACACAGACCCCTAATCTGCACCACAATAAGACGTATAGAAATCAGCAATAGATTAGGAAAGACCATATTAGTGCGCTACATCGAGTCGGCAAAATATGTAAGTATAGAGCTGGAGACGCTCACATTTCGGAGAATTGTGTTGGTGATCATTCTTTACCGTGTCAGGTAATTCTTGCAGAACACTTATTAGAATTTAAATCATGGGAACAGAAAAAATAACTAAATGAGAAAGAAGAACTTGTGCATTGGCCAATTTGCGCACGGGCAATATTATTTGATCATTGCACTTGATCTGTTTTTTTACATTGCAGCGTATGATCCACGTGTACAGCAAAGTGGCGGCGGTGAGTGTAAAGCATTACGATTATTATGTTTTCTCTGAAGCGTAGAAAGTGCACATACAGGTGCTTTTTTACATATCGCGCAGTACCGAAAAGAAAAATTCAAGTATTCCGATGATCGCAACTGGGTCGTTCACAAAGCGTTTACTGGGTAATTAAGAGTATTCTGTTATAAGATACCATTTGAGAATATGTCACTCATAATAACAATCAGCTTGGTATGATGATCATGGCAGAGACCGCGAATCGCGGGCTGCATAGACGTAAGGTTGTGAACACTCACCGTGATGGTTCCTGCGGCCCTCATGCGAAATTTCATTTGTCCTCTCAAATAACCTCTGCTCGAGTAAAAAAGAGAAAAAAAAAACGGCACAGTAAACTATAGCAATTCATAAGAAATAAGGGGCAACGTAATGGGTCAAATATTGCTCATAAACTCAGTAAATCAAGACTAAGGAAAGTAAAGTGGAAATGACACATTTTTATTTAATACGAATATTCAGTCATATATTGAACTAACTTTAAGTGGCAAATTAAGCAAAGTAGAAATGAAACAGGAGGAATCGATAACTTTGCCAGCGTCAACAGTTGAAGGCAAAACCCGTGCATACTTTGGTGGTTGCTGTGCCTTAAACAACTTCGTTGTATAACATGTGTTAAGAGCCTAACATTGAGAATGTTTGCCAGCGACACCGAGTTCCGTGATGATTGATGTGCATGTGCATCCATTAAAATCCATGCGAAACATGCCGCCGTATGTCAACTATAAGGGAATCTTCTGTCATACGGAAGTTGTGGTTGAGGACGCCACCATCAGCAGTATCTTCGTTTTTTATTTTTATTTTATTTTATTGTGGTTATCAATTTATTGTAAATGGAACATGTGGGCCATCAAGTAGTCCTACAGAGAAATTTGCAAACTTCATGCGTTTCTTTTCCTAATTTTAGAAACGCGCATCCCCCATATTCCCCTGTGCTATAAACATATACTGTGATCGCATCGGAACCTGCATGAGAACCCGTATGTTCCCGCATGAATCCATATGACCATACATGATTAATTTACGGGGCATAATTATATATTTAATATAGCATGACCTCAATATCACTTAGCTTCTTGTGATACCTATGAAAGGGTTATTTTTAGGATATGACTACGTAAGGAGAGTTCAAGCTAGTACGAAGAGCTTTCATATTTCTGACTGTGCAGTGTCACAAGCTATAAGTATATCATCAAGTTAAGAAGTTTCAAACCAAGAACTATTGTGGTGGTGAAATGCGCGAATGAGCTGCAATGTCACTCGGAAAATCTTGCGCGCGTTAGGGCTAAGCCGCGATATACGTGAGAAGGCTGGCGAGTGAAACGATCAGCACTTATTATGTCCACTCTACAAAAAAGAAACTGTAAATCACCTTGAGGAAGTCATGAGATATGAAACGTCGATATTGCTGCCCGTATGAGTAAATGCTATTCGCTGTCTTTGTGTGTTTCTAATTGCAGCTGTGGATTCGAGGCGATGGTCCGCGTGCGGTAGGTTCAGTTTATATTCTGTTGCACACGATAACTTAGAAACTCATCACAGATCACTGAACTGCGTTTGTCAACAGGGCGGGATTGTTAGACCTTCTATGACTGCCTCTTCGACTGTTGTGCCCGTGACCGAAAAGGTCCGTCGCTAAACCAAACGAGAAAACTGAGGTCATTCCAGAAAGGAAAATCCATGGCCTTTTGGTTCTCCACGCAAACTTAACATTATTCTCTGGCTTCCCTGGCTATCCCTATAATCACTCTTATCTTGAAATCGACGGGAAAACTTTACACAAATATACAGGTTGCTCTTCTACAGCGAAGCTAAAGCCACATTGCGTCCGTCAATTTATTTCCCAACGCTGTGCATCTCCGCGCGCAACATAGGTATACAGGGCCAATCACTGGAATTCGACCGCAAAACATATAAAGGTATTACGGTGTTCCACACTACATTTCATTGCGCCACAAGAAATAACAGAAGGCGTTCCATTTACAATGGGGCGAACAGACCACAGAATTGCTACAACTATAGCAGTTTGAAAACTAGAAGTCGGGTCGGAATGAAATTTCACGAGAATGTGCGTGACATTACGCATCATTCAGGAAATATAGGTGTGTGCACAATTTGATAAGATGCACGAACGTAAGGCATTGCAGCCGAGAGCACTACAACACCTTATCAAGTGGTGAAATTAATCCAGCAGCTATCGTTATATGCTAATAATGATGTTTTCGAGCCCGAGGGGAACCAGAGCTTTGCCCAAGGCACAATTGTAGTTGAATGTATGTCTTTGTGAGCCGAGAGCATCAAAAATTTATTTATTTAATGGCAGGTATTCAAGTAGACGCGATAAAACGGTGGGAGTGCATATTTTGGGAACAGAATTTACGTTTTTTAGCTGTAGTTCGATGTATGTCTCTACGAGCCGAGAGCATCAAAACTGCTGTATTTGATGGCAGGCATTCGAGTAAGCGCGATAAAATGGTGGGAATGCGCGGCATATCGGCCCTGTGACCGAACTTCGCTGGGAAGTTTGACAGCGTCGCTGGTATTCGGCCATTGATCGTGCAAAATGAAACAGGCCTGCTGATTATAAAACGATGCTTCTTTGCGGAGCCTCTCGATCTTTGTTGACCGCAGCTACTGATGTCCTGCCGCATAGAAGTATGTATTGCAACATGCATTTGTTGATGTATATTGTGCTCCATATCAAAATGTACCAGTGTGAATTACACTTGACTTTTATTGTCCTACAGGTCCGCCGCCGTGGCAAGACGATGATCAAGGTTAGTCCAATATTCTCTATTGTGTATATGGTATCAATATTTGTCACTATTTTTTTGGTGCTAGCGTAATTTGACCAGGAAATGTTTGCTTTTATGACTGTTAAAGCTTCAATCTACTTTAAGTGCTATATATAATAATATAATTATGTTTGTTATGTTTGTGGCCAGTACCTGAAATAAGTATGTCACTTTTCTAAAACTATCGTCTATATCTGCGCTTTCGTATGCGTGCACCGAATAAAACGTAATCTGTCACTCGGTCTGAGTATCGGTAGAGGCGCGACGTGTCTACGTATTTTGTAGTGCCAACGGGATTGACTTCATCAATTCAAAGCCAAGCTGTGCAAGCCAGGATTTTCAAGCGCGCTGCCCACGGACCCAATCTTTAAAAACGGACCTGCTTTCACCGACTTATTTTCGTAGACTTTCATGATGGAAGCAGTTCTAAGACTTGGGCGTACTGCAGACGACGAGTTTTCAAACACGCGGCCCACGCGCTCCGTGTCAAGCGAAAGAATTGCTTCTATATCTCTCATTTTCATGACTCCGCCAGTTATAGAACGAGTCATGCAATCTTGACTAAGGGCCCGAAAAACCGGACTCCTAATAGAAAACGTATTTCCAGATTTTTTGTCATCTTTGTTCAGCTTTCGTGAAGTGAGGAGTTGGAGAACAACATGCTGTGTTGACCAGGAATTATGAATGCGTGAACCATCAGAGTACAGGGAAGTGGTTTTGTACTGTCACCGGACCCATGTTTTAGTAATCTAGGCATTTGGAACTCTCCCATTCTTCGTACAAATCTAAGTGCAGACCACAGGCCGGGTTTATCTAGTTAGGTTAAGACCCTTCGTCTAGATAAGTACCTACATGATGCGGGTCAAGAAAGTTGGCTTTGTTACATGGGGTGCACTTCGTCCGAGTTCCCAAGACACTGCGGCACTGTTGTGTATTTTAATTGTATCGTTCCATTTGCCGTTGTGGAGTTTGGTTAAACTTTGCTCTATTTTGCCCTACAGCTGCTGTGCCATGGGGAGAGCTAGACCAACGTACGTAAAACATTCTTCCCTGCAAAGCAAACTCTCAGCAGCGCACTGCGAAACCTGCATGCCAAAAAGGCATCGCACGTGTTCTGCATGCACGTTTATTATTATTTTTTTGTGGTTCTGGAAAGAAGCATGGCCTCCGAGATAATATATTCGTGGCTGCTCCGATCTCAGAGGCCATGGCCAAACGACCTTGTAGCTAGCATCTGCAAATGTTGGACGCCGCGTTCGTGGACCTGATCCTTCGCGCCTTGAACTGCACCGGAATTTGCGACGGTGGCATTTTTGGCATACAAGGGTTTGTGGGGCGCCCCTTTAGGGACAGCTTTTGACGATTATAAAAACAGTTTTTTTTTTTGGTTTTCACTCACCTTTAAGCAAGCCAACCTCGGGTCCATAGTAGCGGTACTTTCTTGGCACTGGCCCCTACGGTTGTAAGGCCTATTATTTATATTTAAAAAATGTACGTCAGTTTGCCTGCTGTCCTGCACTGCACGCACAAACTTTGGATAATGTCATGGTGATTCAGCGTGCTCGCTTGTACATCTTCGAACCTCCTTTATATAGAAAATTACACCATCTTCCCGAGGGGAACCATAGGCTGATGCGGAGCATCGCGGTCGTTATAACGGCGTTCACGCGATGTGATGGTACGCTCGCGGTCACGTGCAGCATCGGATCAGCCTCTCGTTTACACGCGGCTTCCCGTTCTCGAACTTCGGGTTCCGCCGCTCGCTTCGTACGTTTACGTTGAACTTCACGGTCCCGAACCTCAGGTTCTGCTGCTCGACGTTCTCGAACCGACGCTGATTCACGTTGCCGAAGCTCAGGATCCACTGCTCGACGTTCACGAACCAACGCGGCTTCACGTTCTCGAAGGTCGGGTTCCGTCGCTCGCTTCGTACGTTTACGTTGAACTTCACGGTCCCGAACCTCAGGTTCTGCTGCTCGACGTTCACGAACCAACGCGGCTTCCCGTTCTCGAATGTCGGGTTCCGCTGCTCGCTTCGTACGTTTACGTTGAACTTCACGGTCCCGAACCTCAGGTTCTGCTGCTCGACGTTCACGAACCAACGCGGCTTCCCGTTCTCGAAGCTCATGATCCGCTTCTCGACGTTGACGTTTTGAAGCGGCTTCGCGTTCTCGAAGTGTGGAATCCGCTGCTCGACACTGACGTTTCGAAGCGGCTTCGCATTGGCAAACTGAATCTGGATCCACTGCGCGTCGCCGACGTTTACGTTCTGCGTCGCGAGCTCTTCTCTGCGCAGCCTTGTCTTCAGAGGGGCTCGCGGTTCTCTTAATGAACTGGCTGCTACTGTTTGAAGATGTGCCAGACAGTTCGTTGACAGATTTGTTGGCGTTCATTCAGCGCATCGGACGGCGCAGCGTGACTAAACCGAAGCAGCAACTGAGGCAGCGGCGCATGCACCGGGTTTATATAAGCAGCTGGCGCGGAGAGGAGGAGGAGAGATAGAGGCGCGCATGCGCGCGCTATCGCACAGGTGGCGGATGAAGACACGGAGGGAGAAGCGCGTTATCGAACAGATGGCGTGTAGAGGGGGACAGAGGCGTTATCGCACAGCTGGCGTGGAGAGAATGAGGAGAGGTGCGGACGGACGCCGACGCCGATGCCAACGACGCCGTGGGACAGACCGGCGCTATAAGATGATCCGCATCTGATAATCTTTACATATAAAGGCTTCTGCTGGTTTTAAGAAGAAGCGCAATATTCATTTCTTGCCAGTGATGGCCACGCTTCATGGATTTTATTTAAGGCGCACTAAAGCTTGGCTCCCTTTTTTTTGTTCCTCTTCTTCAAGTCTACATAGTTTCTAGAGCAAAACTCATGCTTCCGCCTTACGCCACCGTCGGCCCCTTTTTTCTCCGTCAGAGATGGGACGCCAGAGACGCTTTAGGCTTAAGATAAAGATGGTTCTTTGTACAGGTATTTGCAAAGCGGTCCTATACGTATAGGTGAACATTGAATCTGACGTGAACTCGGCCAAGGCGAAGGAGCGGTGCACCGCACGCACGTCTACAACGCTCGTGAGCATACGGAAGCTCGAATTTCAAATCTAGGTTGCTCTACCCAAACCACCTGACTACACACTCACAAGGCGCCCGTTATCCGATTGGGTCAACTACGATCTGGCATGCGAAAATTTATTTCGCTCTCATCGCACTGTCCAGAAAACGGTCAGAAAAAGAAAACACAGAAAGGGCACCTGCGTAAAAGATTGCCACTCGCACCATATCAGTCTCGGAACATTTTAGGGCGAAATAAGTAATTCACATAGAACGTGAGAACGTGGGTCTCATCTGCTGCCCATGCCGTGTCGTTTGCTGAAACGTTCACGGACAAAGTGGCAATATGCGTTGGGTAGTGTAGAGTCTTCCAAGTCCAGCTGCACATTCGTTCGATGTTTAACAAAATCACTAAAGTGTTTGACCGCCAAAAACAACAGTTATGGGAATCGCAGCAGAATAGTGCGCACCTTTACCGGTACGCTGAAGTGACCAGAGCCAATGGTCACACCACATTGCGTCGGTGCTTTCCGCTTTTTCATGATTTGCGTAACCCGTCAAACAGCGAATCATCCAGGCGAGAGCCAGCGATTGTTTTGGACCCCGAAGCTTAGCTGCTTCCCGCCTCACACTCTCCCGTTGCCACCCGTTACACAGCCCTAACAAAGATACACTTGAACGCATGGAAATGCATTTACGTGAATCCTTATTCAAAAGAAAACAGACGACACAGTTCGTTAAGGTGAGCCATTGGCAGAACGGGAGCAGTTAAACACACTCAACTGCTATCTTTCGGTGGAGTCGCCCCTGTGCGTGGCGTGCTTGTCAATGAAGTCGGCAACCAAGTGCATGGTAATTCGAACTGTAAATAGACAACCAGGAGTCGTCAGAAAAAAAGTGAGAGAAACAGAGAGTGATTCGGATGCAAAGAATGGAAACAAGGACCACGGATATTTACAGGATTGAGAAGGAACAAATCAAAAGGAAGAATATGTACGATGGCGCAAAGGGTGGCGCATTCCTATTTGAGGCTCGAGCAGGTTGCCCAAGGGTAACAGCACATCGGAGGTAATATTCGGAAATAGATGAGGCATGTGTATGCTCCCGCCAAAATCCGGAGGCCACATCCTAATGGAATGCGAGGGGATTCACCCAGTGAGATCCGTGGGTAATGTACACTTCGCAGGAGCGCTTGGTATTATAGTGGACGGAAGAATCAACCGGTCAGCAGTCGCGATAAGCAAGAGGCGTTTAGAGTATTGGTGGAAGAAAAGCAGGGAAGATATTGATATGACCGGATCTGTTACAATCATATGTAGAGCTACAAGGTAGATCATAAGGAAAAGAAAAAAAATGAGATTAAGGAGATGTACACAAAAAAGCTAGATAAATATATGTATAGCTTGCCTGAATAAATCAAGCAGGCTAGGTGAGTATTTGCCACGCCTGTTTCAAAAAAGGATGCCATTAAATCATCATCATCAATTTGCGGTGGGGTACAATGGCTAGGAAGCACAGATCTCTGGTAGCTTCGTGTGCACACTGTCCTCTCGCGCCTGGTGTAGAGAGTCGCGTAATCTAAAGCTTCAAAGCCGCGTTAAATGTAGAGCGAGCATGAAGCATACCTTCGACACCATGCTTCGTAATTTATTTAGTAAGCGAATGTTTACTGGAAGTTATACGGTCAACGAATCAGATAACCTTACTTGTTATAAATGTTTAGTGATTTGCTATCGCAATGAATGCTTCGCGAAACTGCATTTCTTCTCTTACGTGCCCTTTGTCTTTCTTGCCTCCTCTATTGCTGAAATCCTCTGATCCTGTTCTTTACTTTATGTATATATAGAAATTGATAGCCGTCACCGTAGCGCAATTGGTAGCCCAAACATGTAATCTTTTACACATGTTTGTGCTGCCCCCCCCCCCCCCCCCCCCCCTTGTGTAATGCCTTCGGGCCTTCAAGGTGATAATAATTGAAATAAAGGAAACGAAATGAAACGCTCTCATAACGTGGAGGTTGCAGGTTTGGATCCCACCGGCAGTATTTTATCTTTTCGTCCACATTCATTTGGTTTTCTTTTTTTTTCCTTTTTAGATTTCAATTTGAACCACAGCAGCTGATTTCATCTATGCTAGCTTTCATTGGCTTCCTTGTCTGTTAGCAATTGATTATTGTCGTGATTAACAAGATTCGAGCCCCTCGGTTTCGCTTCTTCTCGTTCATATCAATGCTAAAAGAAGGCAAACATAGGAAAATATAACTTTTCTAACGCTTCAGCAGGGGACCAGCGTCGGTCGGAGTGAAGGCCGGTCCCCGGCCGGCACGTCAGTGAAATCTTGATAATTTTTGCTATGTGCTTCTATTCCTTGACCTGATTTACGGCAGAATCCTGTAATTCAACGCTTCACTATATATATGTCCAGTGCAGGACGAAGGCCTCGCCCTGCGATCTCCAATTACCCGTCTTGTTTTGCACTAGCTGATTCCAACTTGCGCCTGCAAATTTCGTATTGTGTGTGTGCATATATGGTATGAGCATGTGTTAACATATTGACCCGTGTACTTTATCTTTCACCGCTGACCGCTATTCACCGGCTAAAAATGTTAAACGCTATCACTCGGTTCAGGACGCGCCTGCATGTATTGGAAGTTTCTCGAACGTTATCGATGCTTCTATCCGTTGTCTGTTGCCACCAGCGTTTATGTAATCTGATTGTATGAGCGACGCGAATTCTCTATTACTTCCTGGAAGACACGCGGGCACCAGGGATTACTCTGGAACCTTTGATTACTCCTGCATAAAACCCGACGTGTTTCGCCGCTGATCAGATTTCGACGATCGCTGACTGTGTTCTTCGCTATCGTTGTGCTTCGAGTGCAACTTTCTTTTGTGGGCACAGGTTCGCCCAATAAAAAGCCCGTTTCATCAATCACAGTTTTGCGACTGCTTTCTTCACCGTCACTACTACGTGACATCTGGTGGAGGTGCTAGTGCGTTCATGAACCGAACGCCCCAGAAAAAGCCGCCATCCAAGCCCGAAACCAGAGGACGACACCACCGTCGCCAAGGACCAGCGAGCTAACCGTAGGCAGCAAGGATTTCTGCCGGAGTACGGACTTCTTCTCGAGAAGACCACAGCGAGCGAGACCAAGTCAACGACCCCAATGGCAGCCCCAGTGTCCCCCAACCTGCTGCAACCACCTCGGGAGCCACCGACCTTCCCTAGATCATCGGCTGAAGACCCTGAAACCTGGCTGGAGACATACGAGAGGACCGCGACAGTTCAACAAATGGAGCGATGACGACAAGCTGCACGATGTCTAGTTTTTCATTGGATGACGCTACTGGAACCTCGTTTGAGAATAGAGAGACCACCTTGGTGACGTGGGACATAATTCGTGAGAACTTCGGGAGGACATTCACGAGTGTGGTACGAAAAGAAAGGGCCAAAGTTCTCTTATAAACCTGAGTGCAATTGCTGAACGAGAACATCGCGATCTTCACGGAGGAGATGACTCGCCTCTCCCGCCACGCCGACCCCGACATGTCTGAAGAAACGAAAGTTCGGTTCTTGATGCGGGTTGTCAAAGAGAAACTATTCGCCGGTTTGATACGCAACCCGCCCAAGACTGTCGCATAATTTGTTTCGTAGGCCACAACCGCCGTGCGCTGACAAACTACGCCGGAGTTCAAGCGCTAGGCCCCGACGACCTGCGAAAGGCGATCAGAGCGGTTGTACGGGAAGAACTGCAGAAGTTACGCCTATGGTCGCAGCCTCAGGTAGCCTCGATCGCTGACATAGCTAACGAAGAGATTCAGCGGTCACTGGAAGTGCCAGAAGTTCCGGCATCACCTCAACCACAGCCGGAAGCGATGACCTACGCCGCCGTCACCCGCCGTCAAGGTCCCCCTCTGCACTCGCGCCAAGGCCCCGTAGCGCCGTAGTTCCGTCGTACTCCCGCCCGTCGCCCAGCACAGCTACAAGAGCAAGACGGACATTTGGCGCGCCCCCGACCACCGCCCGCTCTGCTATCACTACGGGAAAGCCGGCCATATCTACCACCGATGCCCATACCGCAAGAGGGGCCTATGAGGGTTTGCCGTTACCGCGCTTCGTCCACAGCTTGGCGAGCGGCCACGTGACATCGCCGACTACCTCGCCGGAGCCCAATGGCAACCACGACGACCCTCCCGCTCGCCGTCACCAGGCCGCAACATCTAGCCGCCTCGCCGGCTCTACGCCGCCGCAACTCGGGGCCGATCTACGAGCCCTTACCGAGGAAACTAAAAGAAGCAACCGATGGAGGGGTTGGTTAATGTATGACTCAATGCCGAAGATCCTCCACCGCCGACGAAGAAGATTCGCGAATCATCACGACGAGGTATCAGCACGCCGCCTGGCAACGAACCTTTACGACAATACTTCGCCGCCAAAAGAAGATCTACCGACACGACGTAGCAGCTGCGGAGCAAGCCGACGCAGCCATGATCCGACGCATGACTTAACTGCAACGCCAGACGATGGTCTACCGACCTAGACGCACTAATCGATCGTCCTGGCGTCACCGCTCTCATCGACAATGAAGCCGATTATTGTGTCTTCAGTGGCCCGTTCGCCGCCATGTTGAAGAAGGTGAAAACGGCCTGGCAGGGACCTGATAACCGGACAGCGGGAGGCCACCTAATAACGCCGGCTGGAATCTGCACAGCGCGAGTCGCGGTTAACAACAGTACTTACCCGGCAGCGAGCTTCGTAATCCTGCAGCACTGCTCCAGGAATGTCATCCTAGGCATGGACTTTCTAAACCAACACGGTGCAGTCATCGACTTAAGGTCCAAGTCGATAACGCTTTCAACGCACCAAGCGATACCACCAGATACAAACATCAGTTACCATGTTGAAGAACAAGTCACCATGCCGCCTTGCTCCAGCGTAATGATTTCCGTCGGTACCGAAGTGCCTGCAGACATGGAGGGCGTCGTCGAGGGCGATGATCCCTTACTGCTCGACCGTGAAATTTGCGTCGCTAGAGGCATAGCTGAGCTACGTGAATGGAAAGCAAATGTAATGCTCACAAACTTCAGCTACGAATACAAGCACATTAACAAAGGCACCATGGTCGCCTACATCGATGAAATAGGGTAAGCCAGCTGTGCTTTCGGCTTCATGGATTCTAGCGCACCTGCAACGACGGTGGTAGTACCTGAACCAGCGTTCGACGTCAATCAGAACCTTCCCCGGCATAAGAAAAACAGCTAAAAGCCTGCTCCGGCAATACAAGGACTGCTTCTCGTCGTCATCAAAAATTACAGAAACGCTGTCGCCAAGTACCGCATTCTAACCGACGAACATGTCCGCCCACTCCTTCAGAGCCCGTACAGTTTCAGCGTGCAAACGCGAGGCCATAAGCAATAAGTTGACGAAATGCTGCGCGACGACATCATCCAGCCGTCCAAGAGCCCGTGGGCGCCCACCGTGGTGTTAGTCAAGAAGGATGGAACCCTCCTCCAGATCAGACTCATCAGGGATTGGATTTAGTTTCACGTCATCCCGTGCCAGTAACAATAAAAAGCAAACTAGAAGGAACGATGCAGTGATACATTATGCCGTTGATTTTTGACACTTGTTTAGCGGCAATACATTGCATGCGAACCGACACAAGCAATATGAACAGGTGGTGGAGCCAACATGGCAAAAAATATGTCAGATAAAGTGCAAAAGTCGCACAAGCAAAAGTAAATGCGCTGGTTTCTCGACTGACGTTCGACGCTCTTAGTCGCATACAGAGAAGCATGAAGGAAAGAAGCAACTTTGAAGGGAGCATGGCATCAGGCATCCAGCCTTCGCAACGCAACCTCTTCTGACGTCGTCGTCTGTCAGTTTTCTGTTTGCCAAATGTGCACCTCGTGCGTTGAATCCTGGTAACAGTACGCTGTATTCTGCCGGGTTCGTGGTATGTTCGAGTACCGCTGGCCACCGTATACTCATTCCCGCTTTGACTAGCCTGTGCATGCAGCTCGCTTACTGCTCGTCGCACATGATTTCATCAGTTCTCGATCTCTATAACGGCAGATATTGTTACCATTGCAGATGAAAACTTTATCCCGGAGCAAGCGCATGATCAGCCGCGTTACACCCTTAACTTCCGAGCGGTGCAATAGACAAGCAGAATACAAACCGTACGCAGATGCGGGGAGTGACTAGAAATGACAACTTGCCATTAGATGCTCTGGTGCATTGCACGTGATTCTATCCTCTTTATTTTAATGCGGAGCATTCTTGTCCGTGTAAACCCAGTTTTCAAGCGAAGCTTGTATTGCCTCACAAGTGTCGGTGGTTGTAGTGGTGGTCGTGTCAAGCTAAAAGCCCGGCTGCTCCCGAGCAGAGCAGGTGCGGGGAAAGCTGCGCTGGCGCCGGATCACGTGACGCGTGCGACCAACCAGGGTCGTTTCGTGGGTCGCGGGGAGAAAAAGGGAAGGAAAGGCGGTTGGCGCGCTCCCCGGGCTTCCCTCGCCTCAGCTCAGTTTCGGCTCCGGATGGGAAGGCCGCGCGTGGTGCGTTCCGCCGAAGAGCAGGCTGCGTTTGAGCAACGGCGCCGCGAACGCGCTTGAGAAAGGGCTCGTCATCGATGTGTCGATTCTATCGTGAGGGCTTCCGAAGCCCAGGCGAACCCGAGTTTAGGGCAAAGGAAGCGGAACGCCTGCGACAGCGTCGTCTTGCCACAAGCTTCGCTTACCCCCATATTCTCGACAGGGAAGGGCGGTGAATTTTTTGGCATGCATCTTGCAGGTTTTGTGGGCGGATCCTGAACAAAGTGCACTCTAATCTAAACAGCCAGTAAAAAGAAAGAAACCGCAGTTTGGATAGACATCGCTCATAATTCCTGTCCTAAATAAATTAAAAGCTTGGTTCCCAGAATCAATGCGCGTAGAACTGCATAGCTATTCTATGGCATCATTGTATTTTTGTGGGAAGCTGCTTTGCCGCAAAGGCCGCGCACAGCTTGCTCTACAACTGAGATCGTACACTAAGTAGTAAAATGGCCTGTTCAAATGCAGTCTCGAGCAAGAACAACGCAACTTTTGCTGCGGTAGAGTGCAATGATTGTGGTGCCAGCCGTATGCACTCCGACCCATTTTTATTCTCCTGTAAATTTCCTTCTCATGCTCAGGGCCCCATGTGACTAATTGATCTAGATAACCGTACACCTGTACAAATTCCATAGGCTGACTGGCTGTCCTGAATTCTGTTCTCTTGCCAGGCTGTTGAGCTTTATCATTGTCTTCTATATATTAGGGGCGAAACCCGCCGGGGTGGCTCAGTCAGCTAAGGCGTTGCGCTGCTGAGCACGAGGTCGCGGGATCGAATCCCGGCCCCGGCGGCCGCATTTCTATGGAGGCGAAATGCAAAAACGCCCGTGTGCTTGCGTTGTAGTGCACGTTAAAGAACCCCAGGTGGTCAAAATTAATCCGGAGCCCTCCACTACGGCGTGCCTCATAATCAGAACTGGTTTTGGCACGTAAAACCCCAGAAAGAAGAAGAAGATATTAGGGGCGAAGCTCCTTAGGGTGTGGGTCGTTCCCTCCTCTGTAGTAGTAGTAGTACGTAGCCACCTCTAGTTTATGAATTGCTCAATAGAAGGCGTTGTGTGTCCGTAGCCGCCTGTAGTTTCATGAAGTGTTCACTAGATGGCGTTCCGGTTCCGGTTCCACTTTGCGCGCGTTCGGTGCGAACGGGGGCAAAACGCCGACGGCGTCAACAACAGTTCTGCGCGTTGCTGGTGCTGCTGCATGTCCAAGTTTATACAGCTGATAAAACTACCTTGAGTCGACCCCATGGCTGCTTCGCATACTACTCAGGGTTCCCCTACGGGAAGATGGTGTAATTTTCTCTCTCGTTCCCGACGCGCGCTCTCTTTATCTCTCGTCCGTAGCTGTGGTTTACCTGAATGATCCCCCGGTGCTTCGCCCACTCATCATCATTCACTTCGTGGATATGCTGTGTTCTTTTTAATCTTCAACCGCACTTTTACGCTTTCTCGCTGTTTATGCTGTATAATATCTATCTATCTATCTATCTATCTATCTATCTATCTATCTATCTATCTATCTATCTATCTATCTATCTATCTATCTATCTATCTATCTATCTATCTATCTATCTATCTATCTATCTATCTATCTATCTATCTATCTATCTAAGGAATATGATCATGAGGCGTGCCTCATAATTGTATTTTTGTGTTGGCGAGTAAAACCTCATAATTTCTTGTGATTGCGTTTTACTGCGATATCAATTGTATGGACACTGCCGCAATCCACCGTGGCCATGATGGTCCATATAAAGTCCAAGTGCGATAAAAACAGGGCCGCATGCTGTGTGTGCAAGTGAAAGCATGCGAGAGTGAGCGCGTGCAAGGGACGAAGGCGGAGAGGAAGCGCGCAGTCTTCCATCGCTCGCAAGGCACCGCGGGGGCGTTCTACTCCGGCGATGGCTGCGTATGGTGCGGCTCAGCCCGGCTGAGCGCAGCCGCACCAGCTCTATCTTGTAAGCGATCTGCGATCGGTGCAAGTCTAGGCGTGCCGATGGCTTGGTGTGCACGGCGTTCCCGCCACTTGGTTCGCCTTGAAGTGAGATGCAGCACGAAGGTCAGTTCGCTCGCTGCTACCGATCTTCTTCACGACAACGTTTTGACAGCGAGGGACCACGGTCATCGAGTGAGATGTATTTATGTTAGCTTGTGCACGCGTAGCGCCATGGTTGTTTATTTGGTTAGTAAGCAAATGTTTAATATAAACTTATACGACCGATTAAACCACTGTCCTTAATTCATATAGCTGTCTAATAATTTGCTTTCACAATCGATGCTTCGCCTTGGGTGAAACTGCGCCTTTTTTGACTAGGCTTCACAATGTTAAGTTTACACTTCCTCCTAAGCCTTTTCCTTTCTTCCGTGGGCAGAGCCCTGACCCAGAAAACGATAATACCGTGATGTGTGTTACCTCTTTCTTTCTTACACTTTTATAGCGTTTGACTACGACCGGCCACTCAATCTTGGTAAGTCAACGTGTCTGCAAATTCACAAGGAGCCTAGCACCAGCTGTCTAATCCTAGAGACTGAGAATAAACAATGCCGCTAGTGGAACAAAGTTGTAGAAAAGTAGGAGTCGAAAGGACTCCTATAAAGGTAAGCTTGAAGCAGTTAAAAAGGATGTTGTCTATTGCACTTTCCAAGGTATTCGAGAGACTTTAGAAATAACCGCTTGTAGGCGTACCTAAATAACATAGTAACAGAGAAAACCAGTGGCCCATGGTATAATAACTGGGAACACTTCGTCTGTAAGATAGAACGACGGCGTTGTGTCTGTTGATGTGAATGCATTAGTAGGCCATGGACTATCATTTGAGAACTGGCGCGTTAGAATTTCACATATTCTGACTTCAGCCTTTAACGAGGTAGAGATGGACGTCTCGGCTAATTAACACGCACTCACTTAGAGAAAACGTTGTGGTTCCTTATGCAGGTGGCAACAATTGCATGTTTAGAAATTAGATAACAGACCCACCAGAATGCACTCGCAGGAACAAATGTGTTGATTAGCAATGAGGGTCCACGTGAACCTAATTATTAACGTTAAGGTGCGAATTTTAGCAAGAATGTTTACGAGCCAAATCGTTAACCTAAAGTTCAGTTCTCAACATGATATGGCATGCTTTACTGAGTTTTCTGCGCTTACACGAAATCCATTGAATAAAAGGAAATCACCGCCCAAACACTCCGCACAGATGGTTAACCAGCGAAGCTGGAACGTGCGGCCCGGTGTTTATCACTGGGTTAACACCAACGGTACATTAAAGTCTTTCTTAATCATTGGTTACATCTTTGTGTTTCTTAATGAGGTTACACACACGTTCGGCTGCGACGAAGAGAACGACGTCAGTGACGGTATGTCCGCAATCCAACGTTGTCACTTGCGTTCGACATCACAAGTTAGCTCGGCAGGGTGGTTAGTAGAATCCGCCCGCCATCGCCGCTTGTGATTGTTAAAAATTGAATTGCTACAAAATTAAATCTGTCTATCACGTAATACAAAAAAGGCTCATACCCCATTAATAAATGGCTTATACCCCATAATAAATGGCTCATACCTCACAATGAATGGCTCATACCCCCTTAATCAATGACTCATATCCCCGTATACGCTGCATCCACATTACGACGACAGAAGAGAAGTGAAATTGTACGCGGAAGCGGATCTGGCTGTGGAAGAAGACGAAGACGACGAATGCGGGAGCACTGGCACGAGCGCGTTCGCGGTTGCGCCGAGGGGCGCCAATGACCCGGCTGCGCAAGAAGAAGACGACGCTCCAGCCTTTGCTGATGATGATAGTTTTCGGCGTACAGGTGACAGACAGACGAATCGGCTAGCCATATACAGCTTCGCTGTAAAGTAATAACAAAAACATGCATACCATCATGTGGCACTGCGTAGGACCGCAGATTAACGTGCTACTGCTTGTTGCAGAGGTAAATGGTGCATACTTCGTTATGACATCAAAGAAAAAATAAAAAGAACGCCAGGTAGCCCCATCAGAACATTTACAAGAAACGAAAGAGTTCGATCGTTTTGCCTTTTCTTTTCAAATTCGCGCTAAAGTTTTCTTTTCAAAGTCGCGCCTTTCACACCATAAGGTAAGAACAAAGACAAAGCAGTTGCAAAAGTCGTTGAGTTGACGTCCATCTTGGACTAGGTCCAGTCATGGATTAACGGTCAAGAAACATAACTCGTCATGTAGGTTTATGCGTCAGGCTTCCATAGTGAGCCGTACTTAGACTTAATGCCTCCTCACATTCAGCAAGCAGTCACGGAGCTATCTTTTAACCGCGGAGCTGCTTCAGCCGGCCGCATTGTGTGCCGCCTGCCACTGCGCTGCCTAGCAACCAGCTCGCTGAGCATCGCGCGCTATGCTCGGGAGAGAAAAAGAGAAAATGAGAGCGAGAGAGAGAGAGACAAACAAATTGTAGCAGCGCCATAGAGGCAACGCGCAGAGGTGCTGCCGACTAAAGCTGCCGACGCCATCCGCGCTTTTACGTTTCTCCGTATTAACCCCGAACGCTCGCGGTGTCCGTGACTGCAGCAGGTACCTCTGGCGGCGGCTCGGCCGAACTTCCACCAGCTGCGCGCTACTGCGCATCCGCCGTGACGTCATCGCGGCGTGTCGTCTGCTGCGCGCCGCGCGTACACTGCGCATAGCTTTCGCGCCGCTTCCCCTACGTGTGCTCGGACTGAAAGGGCTTCGCGAGGCATTCCCCTACGCCACGGACCACGATGAAATGCTTATGCACTTCGGATAACTTAGCATCACTTGGCATTACTTCGTATAACTTAACATCACTTCGTACAGCCAGGACCAGCTAGGAACCGATCAGCTCCGCTGTATCTTTAGCCTTGCGCGACTAGTGCAAGCTACCCCGCCTGTTTTAAAGCACTTATAACATGAAGCGCGAACAAGAATAAGTGAGGATAGAGAGAGAAGACAAGCCATTTTCACGTCTCGTTCGGCTGGTTCTGCTTTGTGTGTCTTGCCATAATAATTCACCTGCTCTTCGACTATCCTAGCTTACGACCATTTACGTACATTTTTTGATGTGATCGGTAGCAGATACTTGCAGCGTTTTCTTTGAAAAGTGCTTTGCTATTACGAAGATTAGGCAAAAAAGGAAGTTAGGCTTAAAACTGGTGGTGCAAGGAAAATACTGATATCTTCGGATGGCCACTGACAGGGAACAATTGAAAAAAAATCAAGAGAACAGAAACAAAACAAACAAATCAATCAAATATATAAGCACCGCATATGCTTTAGCTCACGCACACGTAGGATGTGCGATTTAGCAACTCGCTCAAGTTTACACCCTTCTCTATGAACAATTGCTTTCAACCTTGTATAAAAACCTACAGCTTCTTTCACGAACTTTTCTGAATGCACTTTACGGCAGCAAGTACACACCCACAAGCTGCAACAAAATTTGCCCATCTAGAAATTGCGGCAGCACCCATCTCACTATGACTGTCGATGGTAATGCGTTAGCATTGAATCCATTTAGCGGCACAGCGTATTGCCACCGTGAAATCGTAGTATGTAAGAGGCATGTACTGAAGCTGGGTTTGGCGTTTCCCCATAGAGTTATTATAACCCACTCGAGAAAAAAAGTTCGCCATAGCGTCCATGCATTGAAATAGGTAACCGCAAGGGCGCCGTCATCTTGCTACCCTGTGCAGGCGCGCAAGCGCAGACGACGAGGCACGATTCAGACGAGACGCGCAATCAACGTGATCCCGCGAGCCTCCGTGAGCATGGTGGCGCCATCTAGTTCATGCGCCTGCAAACGCATCACTTCAGGCACCGTAAACTTTACATCCAGAATTTAGAAATAGCCACCAAATCTTTTTGAAAAATATACGGAATGAATTTTAAACGTTATCCACGCATACCTGCTACGTGTAAATGCTTGTTATTGCATAATACTTTGAATATGCTTAGTGCTACGAAAATGAGTCGTAGCAACATGGCGGCGCCTTTGCGGTTGCCGGTTCTTTCGGCCAGCTTTTCCTGTAGATTTGGTATATACTATCTCTATGCGTTCCCCTAAGAACACTCGGCACCATTTAGCGCCGCCACCACCTGGCCTCCGAAATGCATGGCACACTGGCGCGTGGCGAACGCTGAGAAGCGAGTCATGCGGCTACCGCGCTCCTCTCTCTCGCTTCTTTCTGGACACTCTGCGGCACCTAGTGGCACTACCGCGAAGTCTGCGCGTAGCCTCCAAGATGAGAAGCGTGGCGTGCCGATGCTTGCGAACGCTAAGAATTGTTCCATCGCTTGCCGCTCACTCAGTGACACATAATCAGTAACCCAAGCTGGCCAGAGATTCATTGAAGACGACCACAGACAGGGTAGCACGTGACAGCTGATTCAAGTCGGCGTCAAGAGTTCCCGCGCACAGCGGCACCTACCATGTCCCGCGTCTACAATGACCCCATGCCGGCGCGAAAGAATTCCGTTGAAGAGCGGCACCTAGGTACCCCTGCAGAGCAGCCCGCGATGCGCTACCCATCCCCCCACCGACTACCCAGTGACCCAGGTATGCGGGGAAACGGTTAGACACAAGCATACATGGATAGATAAGTGCAAATGTACAGGAATCGAAACATTCACACATAAATAGCCTGCGGAAAGTGCGTCAAGTGCCCTACGAACGCAAATGCGTTAAAAAAGGCCCTCTTTTGCAGGAAAATGCGAGTTCCAAAAGAAGTACGCAAACCAAAGCTACAAAATCTCGTTTGAATGAAAAGGGGTCTTCCAATTTGCATATTCAGTGGTAAATGCCCTATACTGG
Source organism: Dermacentor silvarum (assembly GCF_013339745.2). Taxonomy (NCBI): domain Eukaryota; kingdom Metazoa; phylum Arthropoda; class Arachnida; order Ixodida; family Ixodidae; genus Dermacentor; species Dermacentor silvarum. The sequence continues at coordinate 82,638,464 of NC_051163.1, read as the reverse complement.
AATGCCTTCATTGGCGTGTTTTATTGCGATTGGCATTCTTAGGATACTTGATGCACTTTCCGGTATGTATGTATCTTTATACTCGTATATATTAATGCAATTAGCAATATTCGCTTACTTCAGCCCTTGTGAGCCTATCTATCTATCTATCTACGTCTATCACACTTGCGCGACTGTGCCTCTTAAGGCCGGCCCAGTGGCTCAAGTTATCCACCAGCTTAGGCAACCATGCAGGTTTGTGGTGGTGGTCGTGATGGCGTCGCGGTAATTCCGTCGCCGTCATTTTATAGCTTCGTGATCTGACTGTCGTCGTCGTTGTCGCGCCTTCTACGTCGAGCCAGTGGCCCGAGTTGACCAATACCTTGGGCCACTAGGTATGTGCTCGTGATCGCGATGCCATCTCGTGGCAGCTAAAGCGTCATCACTCCAGCTTTTCAACCTGACGGTCGTCATGCTGTCGTGTTCCCGCCATTGTGGCGACGCCATCCCCGCCATACATAGTCGTCATTCATTCGTTGTCACACCATCCCCGGGATGCCGTCATGGTCGTTTCACCATCGTCGCACTATCGTAATCATACACTCGTGGTCGCTCGCCCATTGTTCTCAAACCACTGCGTTGCCATCGTCATCACTGTGTAGACGTCATGCATGCGTTGTGATACGGTTGTGATGCCGTCACGATCAATCCATAGTCATCTTATTAACTTCGTCATCCTACTCTCGTCACGCCGTTGTCACGCTGCCATCGTCATACCATTGTTGTCATGCCTTCGTCATCATCCGCCTTCGTTGATTTACCGACGACAATCTTGCTTAGCCATTCTAGTCGTAATCGAGCTTTCATCACTCGGTCGTGATTAAGCCGCCGTTGTGATGCGATCGTGGTCAGACAGTCCGTATCGTGCACCCGTCGTCATACCGACGTGATATCACGCCATCGTCGTAATACGCTTGTCGTGATCCCATCGTGTCGTATCGTCGTGTCGTATCGTATCGTCGTGTCGTATCGTCGTGGTCATCGTGTCGTTGTCATGCTGTCGCCCTTATACCATCGTCATCATTTACGAATGGTCCGAGGTCGCGGGATCGAATCCCGGCCACGGCGGCCGCATTTAGATGGGGGCGAAATGCGAAAACACCCGTGTACTTAGATTTAAGTGCACGTTAAAGAACCCCAGGTGGTCGAAATTTCCGGAGTCCCCCACTACGGCGTGCCTCATAATCAGCACTGGTTTTGGCACGTAAAACCCCATAATTTAATTTAATTAATTTTTACGAATGGTCATATTATTGAAGCCATGCCTTCGTCTTCGTACCGGCTTTGTCGTCCCATCGGCATCATTCCTTTATCATTACATCGTCTTCGCTGCAGGACATCGTGCCGTCGTGGTCATTGCGCCATGCTCATGAGGACTTTCGCGAGTGAATACCATAGCAGGTGGGACGATGCCGGTGTGTGTCGCATATAGCCGAAACAACGATAGTCTCACAATGACTGACAAGGGGAAAAAACAGTACCGTAAGAGAAACGAGGATGAGACGAGAACACAGGACTGGCACTAACTTCGAAATGTCGCTTATTGAGGAAATACGAAATTGATATGCATCACGAGACCAGCAAACGCGTATCACCTTCACGATAACGCGGGCAGAGAGAGAGAGAGAGAGAGTGTGTGTGTGTGTGTGTGTGTGTGTGTGTATTATACATGCATGTTGGTTTATATGTCCGTGACTTTCTCTAACCGTTTTCTCCGACCCAGTTACCTAAAGTGTCCACTAGCTTGTGGTAATAAGGTATGTGGCCATGGTCGTGATGTCGCCCTGTCTGTTGCATCGTCATCACTCAAGCTCCGTCTTCCGACTCTCGTCATGGCGTCGTCGCGACTCCACTTACTTCATGCCATTGTTCCAGCGACGTCGTTCCTTCTTCGTCAGTTAATCGCCCTCACTGCGCCGTCGTTATACAGTGCTCGTCACACCGTCATTGTCGTGGCCAACTTGGTAAAGGTGTCTTCAGCAACATGGTGTCCCTTTACTTCCTGAATGCTAATCGAATTAACCTCGACAGTCATTGTGATACAGGTTCTCTCGCAATTTTTTTATAAGGGAGAAAAGATGCTTAATAAATGCGATTATAAATCCGCCAGCTAAATTGTGCGATTACTTTTTTCAAGGTGAGACGTACTGTGGCTAAATTATAGAAACTAGAAGAAATAGCTAGATACCTGGCCCTTAGAGGTGAACATGGGAAGTTTGTGGGCTTGTTGCACGTGCGGCCCGCTAGACATGCAGCTCTGAATCGTCAAGCATTTAAATTCGCGACCTATAAATATAAGCGCCCTGCTGGAGCTTGTGGTCATGTAACATAAAACAACACTTTGTACTTGCCTTTTGCCTGTCATCACGGCGGCTGCTGTCTAAATCATATCTCCTACCTTTCAGACAGAAAGGAGGAAAACACACAGGAGACCAGCAAGTGAGTATTTCGTAACTTTCTTCACAAGAAGACGCGCGTTCTGCGCACTTAATAAGCAGCCGCGTAGGTGTGAAATTTAAAAAGAAGCTTCAGCTGAAAGCCGCCTATCTTTTTCCAATCCAAAAACGCGTGAAATTGGGAAATGCTCCTATCAGCGAGCCGCTGAACAAATTTGAAGGAAATTTGTTGCACTTGAGCTATAAATCCAACAACTACTCCCGAAAGAAAAGCATTGTCCCTTCGCTATTGCAGGTACAAGAAGAAGTTCATGGCAGGAGTGATTGTGGTCCTTTGCCTCAGCGTGGTCGCTGCGCTGTTTCTCCTACAAGGGAAAGGTAAACAATTATGTAACTTGCACCATTTCTAATTATTCAAAATGATGAGGCATTTAAAGGCCGAAAGTGTAGGTGTGACTTTCTGAATTGATTCGGGGAAATTGCGTCTACTGGGGGCCCACTGATGAGGGTATCGCCCACGATCAGCACTTCTTCGTCATCGTCATAAGCCTATATTTTATGCCCACTGCAGGACAAAAGCCTCTCCCAAGGATATTCAATTACCCTTGTTTAGGGCCAGCTGGAAAATTCAAATGCCGGGAAATTTCTTAATTTCATCGCACCACCCAATTATCTGCCTTCGTAGACTGAGCTTCCCGTCCCTTGGCCGCCTTTCGGTAACTCTAATGGACCATCGGTTATCTAACCTACGCAATACATAGCCTGCCCAACTAAATTTCTTCAGAAGCTACACTGTGATATCGGCTGCTCCCGTTTCGCCAAACCATACCACCGCCTTGTTTGTTGTTGTTGCGCCTATAATGTTTAGTTCCATCGGTTGTTTCGTGGTCCCTGTAGCTAGTGCTGAAGCTCAAGTTTTTCCACCGATGTGACATTACAGGAAGACCGTAATTAGTGTGCGCTGTTTATTTCAACGTAAGCGGCAAGCGGCTGGTCGTAACTTGATAATCATAGTTTATCAGTACGTGCGCGTCTTATCGTCTCTTAGGTGTTGTGTAGTTTAAATTCACAGTACTTGAAACGGCAAGTGCACGACCTTAAGAGAAACCTGGCTTCACGAGAGCGAAGTTTCGTTAAAGCCGCCTAGTTTCAAGGCATTCATTTGAGACAACGAAGCGCATAAAATCGCGCTAGGACGTCATGCCAGTCAGACCTTGGCATTAGCGTAAGACAAGCTAAAGCGCAAAACAAATACATTAGCGGAAGTTGACGACATACAGTTGAACCCTGATATATCGAGCCAGCATATAATAAATTATTGTGCGTATATAATGATTAGCAGTAAAACGCTCTTGAAAATTTTCATAAAATTTTTATTTGACCTATCGATTTACGTATATATCGAACGTTTTTGTTATCCTCTTCAGGTTCGATATATCTGGGTTCGATTGTATTACATTACCGATAGGTTATTGCTGGACACCTGGTTCTTATATAACAGAAAACTAAAAGAGCCATGCGTTTGGTATTTTCTCCAGGGGGGATTTAAGCGATTAGCTGTGTTTAATGACCGCGACTAAATGTGACGCACCAAAAAAGTCACAGTAGCTATGGCAGTGCCGCATAGGTTACGCGAGCGCGACAAAATATAACGTGATCCCCATGGCTTCACTTGAGGCGCCTCGACTAACCATACCTGCATGGGTGGAATAACTAAACGGCGGGCACCATTTCCCCCTCGACAAAGGAAGTGTTTAGTGCTTAGGATGTGCTACGCCATCATTCCTCGGGACTCTTCGTGGTAGCGGATGCTGTACTGAGCTAACAGTGTTTTACGTTCTGATTGCAGAGTTCCATTCAGAGAAATCGCAGTAGCGTCGCGCCAAGGAGACGACCATAATGAGGCATCTCCCTCTACCTGAATGCGAAACTCATAAAATTGTTGCCGAGAATATTAATATGCTAGGCGCGCTGTCTGATCGCAGGGAAGGCTTCAAAGGGCTTAGGCGAGAGTAACCGAGTGCCTGGAGCACTGGGTAATGTCAGAGCCTGTCGCAAAGCTAAGAGTGCAAAGGCCAATGACCATTTAGCAAGAATCTGTATTCACATGCGTAAATGATGACCTCTGCTGCTTTACACTGTTCTTCCTCAAAAGGAGACCTTAAAATATTGTCTACAGGACTGGAGACTTTATTCTAGCCAAATATTCAGCAATTCCGTGCACGCCTTTAAAAGACGTACGATTTTCGAAAAAGAGCCGGAGTCACTCCAATAGCGTTGATAATCGTAGCCCAGATGTTTCTTTTAAACATGTAGGCGAATATATGATGTATAACTTTATCCACCAGACGAGCTTGTTGTCGTTAATGTAAAATTCTAGTAGAAACCTGTGCCCAAATACTCAGTTCAATACTTAAATTGAGTTTAAGTGCTTCGATAATAGCGGTCGTTCAAAGGCGGTGACGTTCTGCAAATGAGCACCCAGTCCTGCATTCAATTGCCGGCCATTGCCCGACGGAAGTAGACCACAAGAACGCTCGTGGACTTAGATTTAAATGTACATAAAGTATACCCTGGGCGGTCATCTTTATGTATGGATCCTCAGCACGGAAAACATGGACAAGAAAAATAAGAAGCTAACCGGGCAAGGTTTTGACTGGGAATAACTTTTACAGCAAAGATTTAGTGCCTCACTCTTCCCTTCACTTTGCGAGTGCTCGCTGCTGACCTGCCTTGAAAAACAGGCCAGTCCCAAAGATACTGGGTCTCTTCGATTGGTCGCCCCCGACTGTCCAGGACTGCTGGAAAGCAGTGTGTTCAGCTAATGAGCGTTGGCATCCTCAGTGTCTCTGACAGTCCTAAACAGCGCTGGACGGCAAGTGGAAGAAAATCGGCGCAAAACGAAGCCACCCGGAGAAGTCCGGCACATTATTAGGCTTAGGGAATTCGCGCGGTTCAACACAAACAAATTGGTGCCCAAGCGTGTAGGCGCGCATATAATATGGAGAAGATAGATAATCGAAAGAAGCGTTGAGTACGAGCGAGAACGGCTTCTACACGCAGCAAAGCGTGGTCTACAACGCGAGCGCATGCAGGGGCGCTATAACGTAAAATGATTCCAAACTGTTTTGATTCCAAACTCCTGACGTCAAATTTACGTAACCACCGACGCAAGAATCGGGCGGTGACCCGCAGCGTTGTCTGAACAACCCAATCAAACACTCTCCTCGTTTATAGGAGGTCACCTTTGTTCGCTTTCAAAACCAATAGCATTGTCTACACTCAGCGGTTTATCTTATCTAATTGGCTAACAAGAGGCGAGGAGCACGCTCTAGTGGAGAGGGTTTCGATGGGGCCGAGCCAGCACAGTGAAGAGGGTGGTGCCGGCTTCTCCGATTGGTCCGCTTCGCCTTGCTTAGCTTGCGGTGGCTGGTCGAAAATCGCGGAGGCGTGCAACAGAAGGATAAGAGTGCCGCTAAAACAGATCCTCAGCAAGCAAGAGTTGGCAGAGCGATGTCGTATGCATGCCGAAAGGGCTCGATAACGTTTTACTGCCACGCAAAAAGGTTTATCATGCGCAAATAAATCCATGCTTGCCGGCAGGTGCGAGTAGCGAGGGCCTGAGCGATCGGCGGGCAGCCATCTTCTATTCCTTTCGGAACGGGACAGTCTGTGGCTATTTAGAAAAAGTTTCAGTTTTGCTCGGCATACTATTGCATTTTTTGGCGTACACGTTAAGTTGACGTGGTGAGTTTTCGCGGTTTTGTGACGTCGCGTGACAGACAGGCGAAGTGGGCGTAGCCAGAAAACATTGGACCAATAGCAGAGGGCTACTGGTGAAAGGCGTGGAATCAGGAATGATTATTTTTCTTTTGTGCGGTTTAATCATGCATAGTCAGTGTCGGTTTCGTGACGTCGCGTGACAAACAGACGAAGTAGGGAGCGGCCCGAAAATGTTTTGACTAATCGTGGAGGCTGATTGCAGAAATAGGAATCAAAACAGTTTGTAATGATTTTACGTTATAGCGCCCCAGGTTCGTAAACGCCTAGTGGATAAGCCTTGATACACAGCGAGGAATGACTTAGAAGCCGAATTCACACTTGCTCGCAAACGAGAAGCAGGGCATCGTCGATACGAATTGATGAGACGGCAGTGGAACGGGGACCGTTTTGTTTGTGGGCGGGAACACGTACTTTGAGAAAGACTTAGTTCAGGACGAGTTTGGTTTGGTGTGTTGTGTGCGCGTTATTGACTCTCTCTTTCAGACGTGTATGCAGTGTTGGAGCGCCTAAAGCTTTTGTTGAGCGTTTGTTTTCTCGCGAAAAGGTGTCCAAGTTCGTAGTGTGCTCTATACTTGCATATGGTTGCTAAGCAAGAACGGCGTTTCCTGGGAAACACTAAAGAAAACGTTGCTTAAAACGATTCGCACATAGCATGGGAAGACCTGAAAATGTTATTGATGATTTCTTTCTTTCTTTATTGTTTCCTCATACACAGTCTAAGAATGGGCCGAGGTTAAAGGCGACAGAGCACCTGACTTGGGCCCCGGCCCCCTTGCACAATATACACAGACAAGATACAATAACAAAGTTCAGTCAGACAGACATCATAGGTTCAGACAGGGGGCAATATTAAAGGGGTCTAGTCACTGCTGGGATATGAAGTTATCACAGCAAACAATTAGTACAAAATATTTACATACGCAGCATGATGTCTGCAACATAATACAGAGCACAGCAATTCAGCACATTCAACACCATCATTCATAGCCATGGCACTCATCACAAAAACCAAGACACAAGAATCAAGCACAATTTCACAGCCGTGTATCAAATTGCAGAAGCTGCGAGTAGTATGACAAGGGAGGACAGAGCGCACTTTTTGAGGTAATTTACAGTAATGAAAACATAACGTCGCTGTTGACAAGAAACTTCCTGCAGTATTTCTTAAATGCATGTACACCTTTAGTAAAGTCTACCTGCATGTGTTTTCTGTTTAGAGCATTGGCTATTTGAAAAGATAATGCTTGCCTTCCATAGTTGGTTCTAACTTGCGGCATTTTTCGTTTTGGGTTTCGGGTACTGTATGAACTTGAGCTGGGCACTGTGGAAATATGTAACTTGTATTTATGGATCCATTGCTATAGCCTAAAGTAGTACACCTGTTCGGCCTTTAACATGTTATATTTCTTATATAACGGCTGTGTTCTCAATGACTGCTTGTTGCCTTTAAAATCTTGCAGTATGCGTAATATTTGCTTGTGTAATACATTAAGATTGTGGTAGTTAGTAACTGTTGTTGTTCCCCAAGTCAAGATTCCATAGCTCATGCTAGAGTAAACCAGTCAGTACTAGAGTACTTGTTTTAAACGTTTGGGTATTAGATGTTGTACTTTGTAAATGCGCCCAATGGTGCGAGACAGGCTTGATTTTAGTTGAATAACGTGAGTATTCCATGAGAGGAGGTGGCTAAACCAAACACCTAAAAACTTTTGTTCAGTAACCTGTTCCAGCAAATGTCCTTCAAAAGTAATGTTTACCGGGTAGCAGTCCCATTTATTAATTGGCTTAAAAATGACGTACTTTGTTTTATTGATATTTAGACTAACAATTTCTATGAAACCATGCAGATAACCGTAATAAATAGTCATTGACAGAGGTCTCTAAACATTGCATGGTTTCTCCGGTGAAAAAAAAACATTAGTATCGTCTGCATACATTATTAATTACGGGGATCCATGTATAGTTGTAATATCATTCATATAGATAAGAAAGAGTAGAGGTCCCAGAATAGAGCCCTGGGGAACGCCCTGTTGTACTACGAGTTTGCTGGAGGACCAATTGTTAACACATACATATTGACAACGTTTCTCTCGATAACTCTGAATCAGTTTTAGCGCCACCCCTCTAATGCCATATTGTTCTAATTTTCTTAACAAAATAATATGTTGAACAGTGTCGAAGGCTTTGCTAAAATCTATAAATAAGCCAAGGGTGAGCAGCTTTTTTTCTATATTTTCAATTATCTTATCCTTGATGTCAATTAGCGCAATCTCCACTGATTTGTTTGCTTGAAAGCCGTACTGAGCTTCTGTTATTACTCGGTGCTTCATAAAAAAAACCGTTTAGCCTGTGATTGATGACGTATTCGAATACCTTTGAAAACACTGTCAGCACTGAATTGGGCTTGTAATTATTAATGTTGGTCTCACCACCACCTTTGTAGACAGGTGTAACTTTTGCGATCTTTAATTCATGTGGGAAATCTCCGCTAAGAAGCATCTGATTTATTATATGCTATAATATGGGGCTTATCAAGCATACCAAATGCTTAGTGGGCAAAACTTTTAACCCTTCGTCACCACAAGCGACTTGGTTTTTTATATTTCCTATTATTTTTTCAATTTCATGAGACGTTGTAGGGGCAAGCATGATTGACTCCACCAAGCTATTTATACGTACGCAGTCATTGGAAGTGTCGCGCCGTCCTGAATAAACACCTACTTTGACGAAGTGCCGATTGATTGCTTCTACTAAATCGTTCCCTGTTAGAAGCACTCGCCAAGGCAACTATTCGTTTACTCCTTCTCTCTCATCATGTCTTTCTGCTTCTTCCGTTCGGTCGCTCGTTCGTTCATTCATTTGTTCGTTCGGGTTTCTGCGAAATTTTTCGTCAAAGTTAAGCTTAGGGGTGCTCTCTTACGATGTCTTTCGCAACCAGGATTTAGCTGCGGCGCACAGCTGGTCCTAAATTTCTCATCATCTCATTACTGTTTCAGCATTAAAATAATTGGCGCTGACGTTTTAGAGTAATATTGAAATTTTGTTGCAGAGACCGCGGCGTATGCTGGTCAAAAGACAGAGGCAGCAGCGGAGGTTTCTACGACAGCTCCAGTCAAAGTCCTAGTCAAGGTAACACCGGCGCCTTCAAAACCTTCAGGTACGATTCATTACTAGAACTGAAGAAACAAAATTGCTCCATCATCCCGTAGGGGAACCCTGAGTAGTATGCGAAGCAGCCATGGGGTCGACTCAAGGTAGTTTTATCAGCTGTATAAACTTGGACATGCAGCAGCACCAGCAACGCGCAGAACTGTTGTCGACGCCGTCGGCGTTTTGCCCGCGTTCGCACCGAACGCGCGCGGCGTTGGTGACTGTTGCCGGTGCCTCTGGGGCGCCTACCGTCGCGCCTCTAACCAAAGCTGCTTCGCATTATCGCGCGCGGAGCCGCAGGTGTTGCCATTCGTTGAGCAATCCGGAGAGGAGAGGAGCGTCAGAGAGGAGAGGAGGAATGCCGAGAGAGGAGATGAGACAAGAAGAGGAGAGGAAGGGGGAGGAGGAGGAGAGGAGATGAGACAAGGAGAGGACAGGAGGGGAGGAGGATGCGCATGCGCAGTAGGGTTGTGGACGCCGCACGGCAGAGGGAGGGAGGGAGGGAGTGAGTGAGTGACATAGCCCCGAGCATAAGATGCTTCGCATCTAAAAAGAACTCGCCTTTGACAAGCATTGTCTGAATGCGTCAGAAAAATTATGTGTAAAGTGCGGGAAGTCGATCACGTGGTCGAGCTCATATATATATATATATATATATATATATATATGATTTGAAGCGGGGTATTCTACCTCTGCTCCACGCCACCACTTTCGTCCTGAGAGGGAGAGGCCTTCGTCCTGCAGTGGACATAAAATATAGGCTGATGATATATATATATATATATATATATATATATATATATATATTACTGTTACGTGTGGAAAGACACCGGACGGCCGGGCTGAGCGACGTGACGCCTGTGATAATACTCGAAGACAGCAGCGCAGACATCGATGTTGGTGACTTCTGTAACCGAAACCGCGGCCTGCGGTAGGACTGCCCTGGACGGCACTGGTCGCGGCTTGCTCCGGCGTGGTGTTCCGGGAAGTGTGTCTTCGAACTCGCGTAGCGGTGTTGGCCGGAACGTCTCCGTCAGTGCCCCGTAATACATCCATGCGGCGGGCGCGAACCACTGCGGGGGACACGGGCAACGGCCGCAGCGATCGTTTACCCAACAAGCGGCAGGTCCCCGATTTATGACTCGAGTGCGAGCCGTGGACTGCGACTCTGCTGAGCGCTATGGCCCGACGACTACGCTGGTCCTGAATTGCGATGGCTGGAGGCGTTCCTGTACCGGCCCTCGCTCGAGACACCCATAGACGAACTGGAGAGGACCCTGTGCAGCGGGGGTTTTAAGCAGACCTTAAAACCCCCCATTACGCGTGCGATGCTCTTACCATTGAGCTACCACGCCGCCGTTCTCCCATCCACTTTCTGGGGTATTTATGTCTTACAACTAGAACTAACCCTGGGAGTGTTAGCCAGCGCCACCACTCACAAACCTAGGCGGCAGATGTGGAACTTCCTTTCTGCCGCAGGCGTCACGAGTACGTGTTCTTTTTGGGTGAAGGCAACTGGTCAATAAACCCACATATGCTACCTGAAGGCATCAATGTTGCTGGATTAGAGCCCCCGTTATGTAATGAACCAGAAGAAAGGGAACAAAGGCCCCGAGTTTTGGTTTTGCATCATTTTAATTAATTGATCGTTTCTTTAATTCAATTGGTAAGTACAAGTAATTTACCCTATATTGTCCTTGGTGTCATTGTTTGTTGGCGCTTATGATATGAATAATACAAATAGGGCCCCTCGGTTCCTTTTCTTCTCGTTGATATATATATATATATATATATATATATATATATATATATATATATATATATATATATTGTCACGTGTATAAAACTATTTACACGATGTATTTTCACACTGCTGAGACTCTACAGAGGCTGTTGCCACTTCGGCGTCTTATCCGTCGGCACCATTGTCTGCTTTCCGCACCGTAACAATATATACATATATATATATATATATATATATATACATACATGTATGCGTGTGTGTGTGTGTGTGTGTGTGTGTGTGTGTGTGAACGAGATGAGAGGAAACCGAGTGGGGTCCGATTTTTATTAGTCGTACTATAAGAGCCAACCGACATTGACACCAAGGACAGCATAGAAGAAATTATCTGCAGTCTTTATTTGAACCAAAGAAACGATAAATGGAAATAAATGGGGATGAAAAATGCGGACCGCAGATGGGATACGAACCCACGTCGTCGCGTTAACGCGTGCAATTTCCTTACCCATTAAGCTTACCAATCTGACCGATTGAGGAACATCGACAGAAGCATTCCTCATGACCAGGGATGGCACAATATAGGCATACTGGGCGATTGTCTGGCGTGCGCCATGGATCAGTGTTGGCTCGTAACCTGGTAGGAAAACGCGGGAGCTGCCTCTGACGAACTCCAGATTAGCGGGGCAGTCGCGCCACATTTCGCTCCGTTTGCAACGCGCCGCACGAGATCGACTGTCCGCGGCAGCCAGTATACTGCGAAATGAAACCACGTATACGGCTGCGCTCAAATTTCGCATTAGGGAGTATCGTAATTCTCGGTTAACCTTTCTTTTTCACCAGTCACAAATGGCAGTGCGGCCTCCTCAAGTCGCTGATGCGATTGAGCCTGTCGTCAGGCTCAATCGCATCAATCAATCACTCAATCGAGTTGACGTCGTCATGTTGCCGCCACCACGCCGTGGCGGAGTGTGTATTAACCATTGGTAATAACCCATCAACGGAACTTTTGTATAAGTGCTTCAAAACAATTAACATGAAGTTACTTTAGGAAGGAGACACGGAAATAACTCTTTTGCGATTGTAGACAATACTAGAAGTTTCGTTCGTTTCATTAACACATGCGCACAAAGGCCGCTCGGTGTACAAAACTCAAATACAAATAGAGTCAAGAAGAAGTGTCGCTCCTTTGTTTCAGTCGGTCTTACGTGCATTACTGAAACCCTGTCGAAAGTCGTGGCTTCTGCGTACAACGACATGTGCAACAGACTGTACGTGAAGCTGGAACTCGACGAAGACGGCTTCTTTAACCCAGGTGAGTAAAGGCATTCAGGGAGAAGGAGTATACAAGCGGCTCAACAATATGGTATTGTGAGATTTGTTAGATGTTACTGTCACTAATCCTAAAACATGTTTGTGTCGGCACTTCGAGAGATCGACCCTGCTCTCTCCTGCAGGCATACCAAAGAGAAACAATAAATCAGGTTGGACAAAGAAAGTATTTCTTCAAAACTTTGTTATTTACTTGGGTAAGAGACAAGGCTAGGGCACTACGAAAGGAACCGAACGCCAACCTTTCATTTTGGATTTTCGCGCCTAAACCCAATCGCCGGTACCTCAGCGTGACGTCCCGTGTTGCAGAGTAGTTTTACGTGTCTGAGCCTGGTGCAGTAAGATTGCAGTAATTTCGTCGTTAAGAATGGAATGAATCAAGTAGGCCCATGCAGACGCCCTAGTATTCTATGACGTCATAGCCAGGTGGTGTGAGAACTTAGTGTCGCTCTTAGTCTTTCCATGTTACTTTTTTTTCTTCTCAAGCTAATTTTTACGATAGGAGTGTTATTTATGTGGTTTAGAACAGTTATTTTCTCATACAGCTTAGTATGATTTTCTATTTAGTTTCTCTTTACAGTGGGGTGTAGTAATTGAATTGAAATTGTTTATTTGCCATCCTGTAGATTTACAGATGGGGGGACTGTAGAAAAAAAGCTATACATCAACAGCTTGACGAGTCTACAATCCCTGTTTCTGCAGGGAGGTAGCATAACATATGCGCACATACATACATATTATAGCTGTATACAGAGCTTCAATGACATGTTTCTCAAGAAACAAATGCAAAAAACACAGATACATAAAGCTACCGGATATTACATCGAAACCGTATACATCAGTTTCAGTTCCTTGGATGATGTAAAAAGATCAAATCGGATCGAATTATAGTAATTTAACAGTGTTGGTATTACGTATTTAAGGCTTTGTTTCCCATAGTTTGAACGTGGTGTTGGTACTAACCAATCCTCAAAGTGTCTTGTAATGTAATGTGGAGCTTTTCTCTGGAGTTGGGCTAGAGTACGCAGGTTGCTGATATTTCGATAGATTTCCAGTTTATATACATGACTCAGACCATATCTGTAGAGATTGTGAGCTGGGATCACACCAGAGTTAATAAAGAAGGTTATTGTCGATGCTGTGTAGGAAGCGTTATATGCGTGGCGGAGATACTTCTTCTGTAACAGGTGAATATGTTCTAGATTAGTGGATGTTGTGTTACCCCATACTATTTGGCAATAGTTTAAATGTGATTGGAAAAGTGAATTGTACAGCAAGAGTTTAATACGTGTGGGATGAATGTATCTCATACGGCCTACTACACCAGTTATTCTACTTATTTTGCTTAGAGCATATTTGACGTGATTGTCCCATGACATGTTCGCTGAAAAGTTGACACCTAGACATTTGAAAGTCTCGACTATTTCAATACTCCTTGAGTATAATACAATATCTTGATGGGGAGGTATTTGCTTGTTTTTCGGTCTAAATATAACTGCTTTTGTTTTGCTTGCATTTATCTTCATTAAATTCACTCTCGACCATTCCTCTAAGGATTTCATAGCATTGCTACATTGTTCTATAAGAACATGAATATTATTACCAGTGAAAAAAATACTCGTGTCGTCCGCATAAATAATAAACCTTGCCTGAGAATTAATATTGACATCATTCGGATAGATATTAAAAGCAAAGGCCCAAGAATACTTCCCTGTGGCACTCCACAATGGACAGCTCTAGGCTTAGAAGCAAAAGTGTCGATTTTCACAATTTGTGTTCTATTAGATAAGTAAGATTTGACAAGAGATAATGCCTGCCCTCGTATTCCATAATAGTTTAATTTCTCCAATAAAATGTTATGGTCAACTAAATCAAAGGCCTTAGAGGAGTCTACGAAAATACCAACAACTATAGCTTTGTTTTCAAACTCTGTTAATATATATTCTTTCTGCTCTACTAATGCTAACTCGACTGATTTTTTCTTACGAAAACCAAATTGGTGTGGTGTTAACAGGTTATGTTTTTCAATGAACTTTGTCATCCTTGAATGCAAAATTTTTTCAAACACCTTTGAAAAGATTGGTAAAATGGATACCGGCCTGTAATTTCCTAAGTCATTACGATCTCCTTTTTTATATAGAACGATTACTTTCGCAGACTGCATTTTCACTGGAAAAATTGTCGATTCCAGACACATGTTAAAAATATGGGTGAGTGTTGGGGCAATAATTTCAACTACATGTTTAATTGGGCACACTTGAAAACCGTCAATGTCACAACTACTGCTATTGTTTAAGGTTTTTGTAACTGACACAACTTCATCCGGTGTGACGGGCTGAAGGTATATTGTGTTCTCATTGTTAGTGCAAACATATTTACTAGCATGACGGGTCGTAGCGTGAGCCATATCTGTGAAAAAAATTATTGAATGCATCAGCTAGTTCAATACCCGATAATTCTTTGCCATTAATTTGTAACTGCGATAAAGGCGTGTGGCAATCACTACGATTCAAAAGTGGGTTCAACCTCGACCATAGTAGGCTGTGTTTACGGCTTTCGATGTCTAGGAAAGATGAGTAGTATGCTGTGCGTGCATGCCGTAACTTCTTAGTTAACTTGTTTCGATACTTTTTAAATATGGCAAGGTCATCTGTTGATCGCGTGTGGAGGAAATGTTGGTATAGCTTGTCCCTCATTTTCATTTCTTCACGTAAATCAGGTGTAATCCATGGTTTCCGTGTTTTTCTACTTTTCTTACGTGTCCTGGAAGGAAAGCTGTTGTGGTATAGGAGGGATAAAATATCAATGAACATATTGTAAGCCTCGTTGGCATCTGTTAGGTTAGTTATCACATACCACTCTACTGCCAAAAGAGTATCATAAAACGATGTCAGAGTTGAGTCTGTAATTAATTGGTATGACAGTGGTGGGAACTTTTTTCCTCTTAATCCGCTGATTTCAGCACACAGAAACACCGGCAAATGGTCACTGATGGAACAAGACGCCGGATTTAATGTTTGATTGTAAGGAGTTAGTGAAAAATAAATCCAGAGTTGACTGGCCTTGAGGCGTAACCCTAGTAGGCGTGGTGATTAGGTTGGCAAAGCCGTTCGATAATATAATCATATTGAAAGAATTCGATGACTGACTATTCGAACACCATGTCAATGTTGAAATCTCCACCAGCTATTAAAGGTTTGGAATTATGATTTTGAACCACATACGCAAGGAATTCATCGTAGAACTTTATAAACGCCCGTATATCACCAGTGGGTGGTCGATAGCACACAGAAAAAACATGCTTACCAGTGCATAGTGACAACATTTCATAGTCAGGTGAAAGCACATTATAAGAATGAAGGATTTGACATTCAACGTCATCTGCAATCACCAACGCTACTCCACCCCCTCGAGAGTGCGACCTGTTTAAATAGTAAGTATTATAATTAGGCAACCTAAATATATCACTTTCAGAAGTGCTCCGTGTTTCGGTTAACATGATCACAGAAAATTGAAAAGAAAATTCGGTAAGCAGCTCCTCCAAGCACAGCATTTTGTTTTTCACAGATCGCGTATTTAGGTGGATACATTTTATGGAGGCTGTAGTAAATGTTGCGACAATTTCATTTACATCATTTGGTAAGTAATACTGCACTTCATCATACATCCTTCAGGTATTGCAACCAACGTATTGCACTGTTTAGAGCTCCTCAAGATCATCCTTATCCTTAATGTGAACTGCATGAGCTCCCTCGGTCTTCCGAACAAGGACCTTGCCATTGACGTGCCAAACAAACTTGTAACCCTTTTGCCTTGCCGCTTCTTTCGTAGCCCGTAGAAGCTCCCTGCTGTGCCGAGTCAGGTTTTCTTGAAAGAAAATTCGAGCGTTGTCGCCAGTAAGGGTGCACTTTTTCTTTAGCCACGCGTCTCTGGTCTCTTGTTTTGTGAAGCGGATAATAATTCCTGGTACTTTGCCTTGCTTAGCGAGCAGCCGATGCACGGATGCGACATCAGCCTCTGTAAGCTGAGGTACCTTAAGCTTATCAGCCACTTCATTTAGAGAGGTTATCAGGTTTTCACCCTCCACAACAGGGATTCCGTGAACTTCCAAGTCGCCTACTTCGGAACTCAAGATCATTCACCTGCCGTATAAGGTCACATTCTGCAGATGCACGTACCTTTTCTCTTTCTTCCAATTCTGTCACCCTTTTTTCTTAGCCCCTTGATTTCAGTGTCTTGCTTACTTATCTTTTCTTGAAATTCATCGAATTTCTGGGATAGAAACTGAACCGACTGTTCCATGCTATTTACTTTTCCTATTAAAGCCGGCAAGCCCTCAAGTTTCTCGTTGATCGATGCAAGAACTGAATGCACGTCAACTTCATCGTCGCTGCGACTACCCCGTGGGCCCATGCTCTTACATGTCACGCATTTCCAGGCCTTCTTGGCCGTTTCCGACTTCGATTTGTACGATTTTTCTAACAAGCCAGCACACCTCCCGAAGTGGTACATGTGTAAACACTCGCTACATTTCACAGACCCTTCACCCTGTACAGGTAACTGGCACGATAAGCAAGTGTCGGGCATAGTGTAGTAAAGGCACAAGCAGACACACACAAAAAAAGGAACCAGGAGCTAGAAAGTTCTGCAGAGCAACTACAGGTTAAGCCTGTGGTATCATTCTATAGCAGCAATGGCAGCAGTGGCAGCAGCGACAGCTTAAATAAGAGAAAACTGCAGCAGTACAAGAATATGCCAAAAATCACTAACCTGCAACAGCAGTGTACACAGAATCAGACGTGTTTCCAGATGCTGCCGCCACTGCCAAAAGACCGCTGACTGGGAGACGCCCCCACTATATCAGGCTGCGATGCGTCGAACTGCGCTTGCGCAGATAGTGTCAGTCAGAGTCGCGAAGCTAGAAGCGGGGCACGGTCGAGCAGATTTCGTCGAAAAACGGTGACGATAACAGTGCCCACAGGAAGGCAGTAGATCCGAAGATGCTCAGGTACGGTTGAAGTCAGCACGGCTCCAATGCGGTTCCAATGCGGCAACTGCAACAGCCTGCAACAGCAGTGTACACTGAACCAGACGTGTTTCCAGATGCTGCCGCCACTGCCAAAAGGGTAGCGCTCCCTATGTATTTATTTGCCTAATGTTTTTTTTTATTACAGATGCCTATATCCCCAATAAGGCATTATCGCAAGGGTCCTTTGTTACCGCGGCAATTTAGGCGTAACAAGGAATAGCAATATGAACACGAAGAAAACAATCAATAAAGAGTCGTAAATAAACAAAGCCAAACACAAAAACTCGGAAAGAGAAGCATTATATCGTTGTAGACAGTTCTTAGCACAACAAATGACAAATTGTACATACCGATACACAGAAAGTGGTTGAGATATAAGGAAATATAATCGTTTAAATTTATAAAATCTTCCAAATGTACAGTATTTCGTAGCTTTTTTCAGTCTTTGACCGCATTGCAAAAATAAAGAGTTCTAAAATGTCAATACGACATTGCTACCGTGGCCTCGTTTTGGTGTTTTTTCTTCCTTTGAAGCATGATTTATTCCTAATAAAACATACTGGGGCAACTTTAGAACAGGCCTTTGTCGATTCCATTGAATTTTGCCTGTAATGACCCGAGCACGCTCGAAATTTTCCGGCCTATAACCTCATGAGATGCTAAAGCAATGCACTGTCGTCACAGTGATGTTTACGTGACTCACTGCTTGTACTTCACAATGAATCTTGATCTCATTCCACATAGGTGCCATTATGCTAAAGGAACGTACCTTCCAAACTTCCTTTTCTCAACCTGTCCTATAAGGAAGGAATGACCTTGAGCGTTTGCGTGTCTTCGGTGGAGCTTCCTTGTACTGAGCACCATACGGTAATACCGGTATCCCACGGCCACTTTCTTTCGCGATCGAGCCCGATCCGAATCAAATTTCTTGATCGCAATCGACAATGATCACTGCTACGCGGTACAACGATCCGAATCGAATTTGGGTAAGCTCAAGCGCACCAGGTGCAATTAGTGGGTCCAAATCGCTTGTAATATTTCTCATAATAAGCTAAAAATTTTAAATAGGTACTCTTCTTTTTTTTCATGCGATATTGTTTCGTTTGTCATTGTGGGTAAGGCCAGTATCGTCCGCTGATCGTCTGGTAATCTCAGAACTACATGGTCGTCTGCCTACGACCGCGATCAAGGGCGCGATGCACGACTGGCGATTGTCCGGATCAGAATTGAGTGAGATAGTGATCGAAAGTGCCCATATAGCAGTAATTGATCCGGATCGAACTCGATCCTAATTGGGCCCGATCGCTAACGAAAGTGACCGTGCGTCACAATAACCTAATATTAATGCACATTAAATTCCCTAAGCAACTGAAACATCTTCATTTCGTTTCGTATTGTAACATGTTTCAATGAGTAATGTAGTGGAACATATTTGCAAAAAATGTTCCACCTATTTAGTTGAAGGCGTGTGGAACGATATTACGGGTGTATCCAGTGAGTCATCTGCACGTGCTTTTTTTTTTCAGCTCCAGCATCAATGAAAGAAATCAGCATTGTACACCCGAAGACAGTGGGATACGCCATCTCACTTCGTGGCCGAGAAGACTACTCAGCGCTTTTCGCTGCCGCGAAAAAGGATGAAAATTGGTTGAAGATGGGTTGCGCATTGCTGGACGTGGCTTTTCGAAAAGTGTTTGCGACGAACGTGGTCAAAGTAAGTTTTTCGAAACGCAATGATTTGTTTGAGCTCCTGGGAATAATAGTGCGTATCTTTTTTCGCGCAAAAGAGCAACCCTTTGTGTGAGAAATAACCAACCTCAAAAAGAAGAGGAAAAGTTCAATGGCTATGACGGCCATTGGAGTAGAGATGGTGCTTCGTTCGGCGAATATATTGAATTATTCCCTCCAATATTATGCGTGCTGGCGCCGGGTGCACATAAAGGACATATTTTGACAGGAACTAAAACAAAAGGGAACGAACAGCGACTACGCTCGCTTACCCCCCCACCCCTGGGATAGCTCAGCGGATAAGACGTTCCACAGTTAAGCTCGAGGTCACGTGTTCGTTGCCGGCCTTGGCGGCCGCACGCCCCTACAGTCGGATTTCAACAACGTTCGTGCAGCGTGCATGGGTTGAAAAAGCCGATGTAGTTGAAATGAATCCAGGGTGTGCCACTGCAGCGTGCTTGATAATTATATCACGGTTGTGGCACTTAAAATTACAAATTGTATTAAATATGAATGATTGATGGTTTACTTCTGAAGCACACCTTGTTTATCACATTGCAAAACAGCCACTGTATACATATAATGACTGTAGTCTGCGTGATGTGCTCAGTTTTTGCCATTTCCTCATGTCTGCACGATGAATACTGTTGCCATCTTGAACGTAATAGCTGTTTAGGCTGACTGGGTGGCGCACCTAAAGAGCGCTTTTTTTTTCGGTGTCTGTAAATTTTATTTCTTGAGATCATAACAGTAAACATATGCTGATTGCATGTTGTTTCAAGTGGCCCAAAAGTGCAGCGCTGAAGCCCTATTGGGATGTGTTGAATCATGAATCATGAATGAGATCATGAATCCTGAAGCTCTACGCTCACTTTTCTGCATACTAGGGGCCGAATTCCCGAAGCTTTTCGGTCGTAAGAACTCCTTAAAATTTGGCGGCTGCCTTCGTTAATCATATGACAATCATCAGGATTGGCTGAACTTTTTCCTACGAACAAGTCCATCGTAAGAGGCTTCTGCGAATTTGGACCTAGAAGTTATACGTATAAATCTCAGCATGCACTGTGGGGGTCTCGTGACGGTGAAGAAGTAAGCATTATCAAAACTATGAGTTAGGAACCAAACTGTGTTCGCGATTCCGCCTTAGCGCTCGCCACCTAGCGGCCTCGCCGAGAACCAGCCGATTTATGTTCCGCCATGATGCTAGAGGGTTTCATAATTTCGGCGCGCGCGGAAGCGTTCCCTCGTAGTTCTCAAATCGTCACGATCCCGCCTCGCACAAGTCCGAATAAGAGAAAAGGGATGTCGAAAGACGTTTTCTGTGACTTTTATGCATGTCATCGGGGTGGAAAGACTGCAATCGATCATTTTACTGTTTCCCGAAAGAAGCAGACGACGAGCATCGGAGAGCAACATCAGTAAGAAACTTGAGCACTGAGATAAAGGTGAATGACACTACGCTATTCTTTGCGAGACACTTTACTCTGGACGACATCTTGCTTCCCGTTTGGTTGACAATTCCTTTCTTTTTATACATTTTAATTACCATGCGGGCTTTTCAAATCGCGGAGTACACTTTCGTTTAGGCAGACGCTTTAATAAATGATAGAGGCTGAAGCTTCATTTGGTTTTGGTTATATTTTCTGCCCGAGCCTAACTGCCACCAGTGCTTTTAGACAGCTGGAATATTTTCGCTAATCTGCTTTTGTCCGCAAGCAAGGTAGCAGTGAAAGTTAACTAGCCAGAAATGCCTGAAGTAGATCATGGGGTGCGTTATGCGGAAAAGGACACACCCTTTTGACAGCATGCTTTAGTTCTTCGGTGTAAGCAGAACATCTTGTGTTCTCATTTAGTGGGGTCAGTTGCAAGTTTATTTGCTCGCAAGAAATTTAGGGGCATCAGGAAACAGCGCTCGTTCCAGTTTTTGAGCATTCGACATGCGCATCGCGTAGCTAGTTTGTTTCCCGACACTGTGAACGCAACTGAATTCCGTTGTAACTGGTTAAATTCGTTTCGAAGTCATACATTTACATTCAAACATTTACATTTGCTCGAAATAAATCATTGCTCAATTTCGGAAACCTGCTGGAAGAAACGCAGTTTGGTACTATTGGTTGTTCTGGCTTTTCGCGTTTTCAAGTTTCACGGGGATGTGAGACCAACTATGGGTGGCGGGTGTCTGCTATTTTCCCAAGCCCGGGCCCTACTTCGAACACCGCGTACTGCATACACGAACAAGCACTAGCCGTCAGACGCACACGACCTTATTACATGGACCAGCGAAATAAAGAAATGGGGCATCGTGACTGGAGCTTTCATTTGCTTTGATCCCAAGAGACACTGACCACACCCGAGCCACAGTGGCTTAGGCTGACCACGCAACTTACAGTTTTTAGCGTCGTTCTGTCAGTGCACAGTATCCGTACATTGCTTCTGAAAGCACGATCGACGTTACTGTCGATACTTTGAGATGCTATATGTGGTATAATGAAGCACGAGTCGCAGCGCGTAGTTGCTTATGAAGGTCGAAAACAGCCAAGTATCGTACCTGTAGCAGTGGAACAACTCCGCAAACAAATGCTTGCACCTTTCGGAGAGGCACGCTACGCACAAACACTAGGATTCTTTAACCTCCGGCTCATTTCAAAGGCTCTTTCTAAAAAAACAAAACAAAAAAACAAAAAAAAACACAAGAAATGTGATGTGGCTCGCTGAGCAAACCGGACGTCTGCATGCACAGGAGCTATTTCCGCTGTTTCGGCGCTGGTGTCCTTGAGATTGATCGATATAAGTCGACCGGCAGCAAGTGTACCGGGTTATCGACTTTCAAGTATACCCACTTATCTACTTTAACGGCAGTCGCTCGGACCCACCGAAATCATCTCCATTTGTGGGCGCTTCTCGTCTCTTCTCGGCCAATTATATTTTTTAAAAAAACAAGACCTGCCAATGGTTCTTGGATATGGTTCTTGCTTTCGAGGAAAATAATTGTGACTTCTTGTAAAGGAGGATAGAGTTAGACTGCGGCGGTCAAACAGAGAGAGCTCTGTGAGTCACCGCGTCAGGCTTGCGTAGCCGGTTATGTAAAGTTGACGAACATTTGAAGACGACCCCTTTTTATCCCTTGATTATATTACACAGCCGCTGTTTGTGATCCTTGTTTTTCAATGAACTTGAACAGCTCCGAGATTTTCCGTGTTTTTCATCGTACGCCACACTATAAAAAAGACTGGCCGGAGCCGTCACTCGCCGAACTTCTCCCATATGGCAAGCTCCAGGAATATACGTTGCCCTTGCCTAAATGGTAATGAGCCGGTCGTGTGGGAGTGCTATAGTGTTGGCATGTAGGTGGTTGGAGTTGAACTCCAAAGCAAGCACCAAGCGATACTACCGTTTTCCTTCCCGAATGCAGAATACGCTGTGTTTTCTTATTATGCACCCTAAAAAAGAGCGCTTGCTGTCAATGTGTCGTGACACAAAATCTACTAAATGAACCGACACTGATGGCCTTGCCTTTAATTAGACAAGTTGCATGTTGCCTTATGTGGTTTTCGAGTAAATAAAATTTAAAAAATCACAGTTGTTCAGCACATCAGCATCTTTGAATCGAGCTACTCCAGACACGTCAACTATATTTTTGCCGCCTGTGGGTTAATGAAGCTCCAAACAAACCACACGCGTTATTGAATCCAAGTTTTACTGTGAGTTATACAGAACTAAGTTTGTTATTTTCTAAGAAACTTGAAAGTAAACAAAGCTTATGGCAGTGCGATACATTTTCAATTTGTTACAATAAAAGCACGGAATACTTAATAATCTCCAATTCGTCGACAAATTATTTGTACTTGCCAGTCACCGCTATTATGTCGAGTATAGACAAGCGCGCCTACTTATGATAATGATTATAAATAAACTTTATTGTTCTGAGCAAACTAAGTCTCCACCCGAAGTGGACGGCCTGCTGATTCCAGAGGGATGGTATACTGTAAGTGTCTACCTAGTGTACAAGTTAATTTCAACAGCTGAAGTGCTGATTGGCCGGGGGCGCCTGTCTCCTTCTCACGCATACCCAAGCCCAGCCAATCAGAAGTTCAGCAGCACATGAAATGGACATGTCCTCTAGATAGACACTCACAAATTACCACCACAAGAGGCCATGAGTCCTGGTCGCCCTCCGACCCTCTTCCCCAGCGTTAGCTGGTTCTCAGGGTTCGAGATGGACAGCTGGGCCTACCACTGTGTGCGTTGGTAGTCGGCTGTCCACGCCCCCACACTCTCCTCCCACACTATGTGGCGTAAGGCATTGGGGACGTCGCAGGACTTGCAAGTGTATGGGTGTTGCGTTGGTGAGATCATGTGGAGTAAAGTGCCGTGTATGTAGGAATTTGTAGCCGCCTGAATGCTACCGCTTCTTCTCTGTTCATTCTGGGGTGTGGCGAGGGATAGGGTCTTCTGTTTAATCGGTAGTACTCTAGAAGATCTACGTATTTCTTAGGAACAGCCATCCTTCTTCCAAGGTAGGTAATACTTCTACAAAATAATAATAAGAAGTGTAGCGTTCCTAGTAAACACAACTAAAGGAAACACATAGCTTAATACTGACGGATGGTTTCCGCCATTTTATTCTAACTGAAACTGCCCTTCTCGTCCTCCTCTTCCTTCGTCCCCTTCGTTCTTCCTCTTCTTTCGTGGCCTAAATGCGGCACGCTTCAGCCTCCCTGGCTCTGTTTGTTCACGCCTCCTGGTGTGGTACTTGAAAACATTTCCGATGGAGGCACACTCTTCTTTACCAGAGGCTCCCAGATACGATATTGTCTTCAGGATGCCGTGCTGTGACGCCGTCTTTATCACAGAAAAGGGTCCATGAAATTTCACATTTGAAGTCCCAACGCCTTTTCTTATAAGGACCTTGTCATCAACCTCTATGTGTGGCATTTCGTTGTTGCGTCTTCTGTCAAAGTTTCTCTTCATGCGTTGTTTGTTGATATCCCCCGCCTGCGCGCTTTTCTTCGTTTCGGTAAGTTGAAGCTTGCCAAGGATACCCAGTTCGCGATCCGCAGGAAGTGTCGGCGGGACTCCTGAGGCGGCAAAAAGTGGGCTGCACCCCAAGCCACTGGTGTATGACCGGTTATGGTGCCTTACAGCAGCCTCTAGGCAGAATTTCCACCCACCTGTAAACTTTGGGTACATCCTTATAAATTGATTCACATCTCGGATGGCACGCTCTGCAAGACCGTTTGCGGCGGGGTGGTAGGGCGAGCAAAGTTTGATAGTCATGCCATGATCTCGAGTCCACTTCGCTAGTTAGCACTACGGAAGGCAGGCCCATTGTCACACACTATGGTCCTCGTGTGTCTAAAACATTCGGCTTGAAGAAGAGCAATGACGCTGTGGGCGTCTTCCTTTCCTGCCTTAGCCGTAATCATTCTGATGCATTCGTCTATGCAAAGTAGAAACGCCTGCGTTTTCCTGACGCCTTCACCCGCTTTCTTTAGCTCTGCAAAATCCAAGTGAACGACTTCAAAGGGGACTCGCGAATGCTGCGGGATTATCATGACGTCTGTAGCCTGTCTGTACTTCACTTTGTTTACTTGACATGTGTGACATGTCCGCACATAGTTGCTGATCTCTTCTTTCATACTTGGCCATGTAAACCGCTTCAGTAGCTTGTTATATGTGCGCCAAAACCCATCATGCCCACCTGACTCTGGAGTATCGTGGTAAAGGTGAAGGATCTTCGGAACCATTGTCGGTGGCACGTGGTACTTTCCATCGATCTCTTTCATTTCTTCCGTGCCTTCCCACAGCTTCACGTAATTTATCTGTTCTGACTGTTGGCTTGTTTCATAGACGAGCAATCTGGACAAGGCATCTGCGTCGGTGAGCAGCGGACCAGGGCGGTGCGAAATGACGAAGTCAAATTGTTTCAGGTAGTTAACCCACCTTGCAATGCGTCCTCGTGGTTGTGCCATATCAAGAAGGTGTGTCAATGCCTGATGGTCAGTGAAAAGTGTGAATTTCGCTCCTTCTAGGTAAGTCCGGAAATACTGAACAGCTTTCAAGACGGCCAGTGCTTCCTTTTCGGTGGTGGTGTAGTTCACTTCTGCAGGCTTCAATGTATAGCTGTAGTATCCCACCACATGATGTCTTTGGTCAGGTTCGTTTGAGAGTTTTTGATAGAGCACTGCCCCAGTTGCATAATGCGATGCATCAGTGTTCAACACAAACGGTAGCGAGAAGTCAGGAATGCGGAGAATAGGGTCGGATGATATAAGCCTTACTAGCTCACGGTAGGCACTTTCACACTCGTCATTCCACAGGAATGGTACGTCTTTTTGCATCAATCGTGTGAGGCATCGTGTCTTGACTGCATAGTCTCTTATAAAGGCCCTAAAGTGTCCAGAGAGGCCCAGGAAGACACGAAGGGAATGTACGTCGTAAGGCTTCACCAACTTAGAAATTCTTTCAACGGATTCCTGCTTTGTGCTTTTGGTACAGCCGTCAAATTCCCTGCCTAGAAATACCACTTTTTCTTGGAAGAATGCACTTTTCTTAATGTTTACTTTGAGATGTGCGAGGCTGAGCGCATGGAGAACTAGGGAAATGTGACTTTTGTGATCTTCTTTTGTCTTCGAGAAAACGATTATGTCGTCTATATAAACATTGCAAAAGGTGCCCAAGTATGGTTTCAGGATGTCATTCATGATCTTTTGAAACCACGATGGGGAATTCTTCCATCCGAAAGGCAATCGGTTATATTCGAACAAGTCGAATGGCGTAACAAATGCGGTGTACTTTTTGGTCTCCTCGGTCAAGGGAATCTGCCAAAAGCCTTTGCAGAGATCGATCCGTGAAAACCAGTGGCAACCACCAGTTTCATCAATAATAGCATCAATTTTTGGCATCGGGAAAGGTACTAATTCTGTTTGGCGATTTAGAATCCTATAATCGGTACAAAGACGAAAAGTGCCATCGTCCTTAGGAGCGATTGTTATAGGCGAAGCAAACGGTGAAATTGATGGTCGGATGATGTCGGCGTCTAACATTGCTTGCAACTCCTTTTTCAACCAAGCCTTTTTCTCTCTTGACATATTACATGGGGCTTTCTGAACCACTGTTTTGTCTGCGAGTTCAACAGGAACTGCATGTGACTTCATCGGCGGAGGATAGTTTTCTATGCATACGAGCTCTGGATACTTTGCTCTGATGTCTTCTTCACATTGAACTAACTTTAGAGGGCGGGGTGTCTCTCCGCTTTTCGTCAGTTTAGCATTTTCTTCAACCAATACCCTGTCATCCCAATAAAGGTTTATATTGAGCTTTTTCATGTCAGGGCGAGATAAAAGGAAGTCATAGGTGACGTCAGGTATTGCCAGCACATCGCTCTTTACGCAATGTCCTTGAAATTCAATCACTACAGACGCCCACTCATTATGGGAGCTTACTGCCCCATCGTAACCCTGGACACGTAGGGTCCTCCCACTGTGGAGACGGCTGGTGTCTATTCTTTGCTGGTTGATGATGGACACAGACGCTCCACTGTCCACGAGTGCGTTCATATCAACACCGTCAATCTTAACAGGGACATGAAGTAGGGTAGAAGACGCCAAGTACACAGTTTCGTGGCAGTCTTTCACGAGAGGCCGATCGTCTTTACCCAGTTCTGTGTGGGGTTCGCTGACAGTCGGAACGCATACAGTGCTACCAGGACTACTTGAGCAGCAATTCGAGGACTTCAAAACGTTGTTCCGAAGGCTTCCTGCGAGTTTGAGGAATTGTATATGCGACCTGAGGTTCTACGAGCTCATTGCTGTCCAGGAGTAATTCTTCTCCGCAAGGACTTTCCTGTGCTGGCTCCACGGGCAAATTTTTCAGACACCGCATGAGGTCGTCTATTGTATCGGGGGCTTTCAGCTGGACCTGTTTTCGAATACTGAGAGAGAGTCCCAGCATTACCAAAGCTATAACTGCGAGTGAAGAGAGTTCAGGTTCTGCCATGCGCAACAGACGACGCTTCTCAAGGCAGTACTCTAGTAGGGAGCCACGCGTGTGTCTGAAGCGTAGCGCCAACTCCCATCTCTCCAATGGATTGCATTGGAACGCCACCAGGAAGCTGCGTTTCCACTTCTCCCAATATGCTGGCTTTTGATCCAGGATCTGCAGATCGTACCATTTTCTGGCAGTGGCACCAAGGTAACGTCGCATGTTCTGAACTTTCTCTTCGTCGGATAGCCACCCGTTATTCGCAGAAGCATACTTATAATACCATAACCAATATTGCGGGTCTTCGGAGCCACCTTCAAAAACATCAGGTTCAACCATATCCGGCGCTCGTTTTCCTTTCCTCAGAGACTCGGCCAGTGCTGCCATAAGCTGACTTTGTTGCATCATCTGTCGCTGTTGCACTTCAAAAACTTGCAAAACGTGGCTCACCTTCTCTGTTGACATATCCTCTGTCGGAGAACCACGGCGCATGGGTGCCAAAACAAGCTCTTCTATTGTCGCCAGCTGCAGGTTCACCTTGACTGATCCTGTCTGCAAAAGTTCCTCACGGCATGTGGACGCTTCTTTGAGCACTGCGTCGACGAGGCCAGGGGAGCTGACATGGCGCGGAAGACTTGTTGACGGTTCATCTTGCACTTGGTAGCCAGTGAAGATAATGCGCTGCGACGAGGTCTGGTCAACGAAGAATGTAACCCACATCTTGTCGGGCTGCGCCAAATTATGTAGCGTTCCTAGTAAACACAACTAAAGGAAACACATAGCTTAATACTGACGGATAGTTTCCGCCATTTTATTCTAACTGAAACTGCCCTCCTCGTCCTCCTCTTCCTTCGTCCCCTTTGTTCTTCGTCTTCTTTGGTGGCCTAAATGCGGCACGCTTCAAGAAGGCTCTACGTATTAATATTTTTAATCACATTCCTGCTGTTTCGCTGTTCTTCTAACAACTGTTCTTTGTGATTTGTGTTTGTTTTGTGGCCTGTATTGCTGCAAATTTGTCAATATATAATGTAAACCCGCTCTTCCCATTTCCTTATTGCGTTTAATTTCTTTTTCTCAGGATTTCGTTGCTATCGTGAGCAACCATATGCAGAAAGAAATGGTCATGATCAGCATTGAACCTGATGATTACATCAGCAAGTTCAAGGACAACATCCAGCCATCAAGACTGACAGGGTAAGAGACGTTACCTTAACTAAGAGATAATTCGTTGTTTGGTGTCGAATGGTTGAGAGAGCAAATGAGGTAGGTGCGCTTGCGGAATGCGTTAGCTGTAAGAACAAACGAAGGTCAGGCTATCCGCGCTGGTAAAATATTTCGTGACAGAGACGCCGACATTACTTTCTTGGATTCACATATTGCTCTCTGTAAGCCGTAAACATATTGAATCCCTTATTGGCGTATAAAGGGATTCAGTTATTGGCTATGGTGTTACGCTGCTGTATGCGAAGCTGATCGTGCACCATACATTCAATAATAATAATCTGGAACGTAAAATTTCATTAAATCACTGCACCGTTTGTGTTGTATCTGGCGTCAGCGTCGTTCATTAGAACGCCGCATGAGTATGACCTCCGATATCAGGGAGGGCCTCCACAACTTGATCTGCCGAAGCCACATACGGTCAGGTACATTACACGAGTGTGGATGCCTTTTGCCGGATCCGCTACCGTCATGCGCTTTAGTTCTCAAGGCGCGGGAAGGACACGCCAGAAAGCATTTCTGAGTCTAATGAAATTCATGGAGGACAAAGGCCTGACGACACGATTTATAGGGTGCTGGACGGAAAACATTACGACGGGGTTGATTGTGCGAATTATAAAAAAAAGTGTTCCTTGCACGTAGGGGGTTCCTTAGAGTTGGCCAGTTTTGAAGATCAGTGACTTCCATGACTCGCTGCTTATTACATTTTGCTAGCGGCAACATAACGGGGTGAATCAACGAAAAAGCTGCAGCAGAAAGGCCAGAAAAGCGTCTTGTTGTGGTTTGTAACTTTTTACGGATCTTGTGAAGAAGCAGTCCGCTACTATACTGAATCCCCTGCAGACCCTTTGGCACGTAGGGAGGTCGTGTTTCTTGCCTTTACCGCCAGTTTAGATCTTGACGGGGACTGTCTACGTCACTGCGGCAAGGACAGAGATCTTTTCTTACAGGTGCGGCGTTCTTCCTCACGCACAGTCGAGTTTCAGGAAGAGGTCGTCGAAGTATTTTCAGTTTATAATTTTAACTGAAAGTAGAGGAGCCAGTGTGGTTGGGCACAGAAAGCTGGTCTGTTATCATACATTTTAATCCGAAACTTCTATTCGAAAGGGTTCTTTCCAAGCCTGTCGCACGGAGAGTGATCACCATTTTGGCATGGCTTGTGTAAAATGAAGAAAGTGCGGGGCCGCCACTGGGTCATTTGCTGCGGAACATTCCGAAACCACTGGTGCTCCCTGCTGTACTCTAATTACGCACGATATTTCAACCAACGGCGCGGCGAGGGCGTTTGCGCCCTCGCCGCGGGCGCAAACGCAGTTAATTGCCCGCAGTTAATGCCCGCAGTTAATTCACTATCGCGATAAAAACAACAGAAATCCGAAGACAGCTGCAGAAGCACATTCGTAAATGAAGCAACGCGTATATCGCGGACATTTGTCATGCGGAAAGCCCTTCTTTAATGCAATAGCATTATATGCCCCATTGCGCGAAAATCCGTCGTTGTACTCCGCGGCGTGACCGAATGATGGTACCAAAAATGGCCGACGGCAAAGAGTAGCAACAACAGATCAAATAATACTCGGACTGACATCAAATTTCTCAGTGAGATTTCTGGAAACAAAGTAAATTAACGCCTTTGACAAGGATATTAGGTAAATTGCGGTCTGGGTGGGAATCCAACCCGGGCCTGTGGCGTGAGAAACGAGCACGCTTTCCCGATGCCACGGCGGCTCCAAGCTTGTGGTTGACTAATGTGCGCGTCACTGCGCACATCACGTCGCAGTGCGTGTGTCGTTAGGCACGTGACGACGCAACCATGTGTAGAAGGTGGCGCCACGTCATGAGTGGGAAAATTGAGTATGAAATAAAAAAGCAATAATGTCCATTTGAACTCCGCTGAGCGGTCCTTCGACCTATGAACTCCTCGCGGGCAAGTGAGTGCGTTGAGAAGCTTGGCACGTTTTCATTTGGCCTAACCGAGACGACGTTAGGACGCAGAAGAGAGCTTTCGCTGAGAAGGAACGCGCGCATTAAAGCATTTCACCAAAGGGACTTTATGCTTTTGCATTCCCACACGGAAGCAATCTTAAGTGTCCCTGCACAATTTTCGTTATCTGCTAGTGTTGTCAGACTGCTCAACAGTGCGACGCCCCCACCCTCCCCGATATAACAAAACTAAATACTCATTTTATACCACACCGAATGCGCTCAAACTCTGGCAGCTTCCTGACGCACACGGGCTGTTTAACACGTAATGCATAACTTCAGCTCTCAAAGGCTCGTGTCAATGTCCCTTCGAAGGTGACTTATATTCAGGGAGCCGGTCACTTTTATTGTTGAGTTCATAGCTTGAAAGGCAAACAGCGCTAGAAGTGGGACTAGAGAGGGCACAAGGCGCTTTCATTTGAGCATAGACATCTCATCGGCTTAAAGATTGGGCGAGTTTGTATGACATCTTGCTATAGCTGGCTAGTACAGAAAAAAAGATCTAGATACGAGGTGCAGAAAGGACAGGATGAGCGCCGACTTCACGCAGAAACTCAATACATGCAAGAGTCAACAATGATAACAAGAGTAACAAAACACATGCGCACATGCGCGGACGAGACATTTCGTGGAAGTAAAACATCGGACTTTTTTCAGCAGATTCCCTTCGTTCCTGAAAATAGTCAGTAAAAAAAATGGTCGCCATTTCTCTGGGTTAGGAAAGCTTGCACTATCTCTCGTGTTAGCTTATAACCGTGCTTAAAGAGCAATTGAGGGGCGACGTGAAATTGGTTCGCACCCGCATTCACGGCAGTGTAACAAAAGGAGAGAACAAGTTTTTACAGCGAAGCTGTTAAGGACTCAGTCCGCGATGGCCGCGTCCGCGTGTATAAAACAATTTGTCGCAGTTTCACCCGAAAGGCGAAGCACCAATTGCAATAGCAAATTAGTAGAGAGCTATACGGAGTAAGGATAGTAGTTTTATCAGCGGTATAAACTTGGACATGCAGCAGCATCAGCAACGCGCAGAACTGTTGTCGACGTCATCAGCGTTTTGCCCGCGTTCGCACCGAACGCGCGCGGCGTTTTTATATAAATACGTATTTGGTGCCGCAGCTAAACGTCGCCTCCCCTCTCTCCCTCCCGTCCCCACTGCCTTTCGCGCGACGGAAAAAGTTGCGTTTGCTCTGGATATATGGAAAGGAGGAAAGAGACGTTTAATTCTGCAACCCTTCAGGCAGCACGGCGCAGAACGCGCGTTTGCACTCCGACGTGTGTTCGCTCTCCGTGAAAGCGAGCATCCCTCGCGGCCTTTCGCTCGCGCTTACAGCGTCCGGAGCGCGGCGACCATTTCATCGCCGTTGACGTCATACGGAACCTCACGGTGACGGCGACGCCGATGGCAGAAATCTGTTTTGGAGTGTCCATATAATTGCTATCGCAATAAAAAGCTCTCATCGGCCGTATGCTGTATGTGCGAGTGAAAGCGCGCGAGGGACGCGCGCTTTCACGGGGAGCGAACGCACGGTGGAGAGCAAACGCGACTTCTTCCGTCGTGCAAAAGGCCGTGGAGGGACAGGAGGGAGGGAGGGGAGGCGACGTTTAGCAGCGGCGCCAAATGCGCATCTTGCAACCGGGCGCAAGGGGAACTGGCGACTCTATCACCCACGCGAAAGGAGGAAAGCGGGAAGGCAGCGCGGGAAGGAGGTAGTGCGGCTTTTGCTCTGCGAGCTGTTAACTGCGTACTTTTACTTTGTGCGGCGACGGGCGGTCGCGCGCACCGTATCTTGAAAGCGATCTGCAACTCGGATCCTACCTTTGTATGCGCTGTGCTTTCGCCGCTCAGTTTCAGTTGAAGCGATAGACCGCAGGAACGTTCGCTCGCTGCAGCTGGCGCGTTTGCTCGCACCAGCGTTTTGACAGTGGTTGTGTGCGGTCATCGAGTGTGATCTATTTGGTAGGTACCAAAATTGGCATAGTATGACAAGAGTGAACATAAATTTTGTTTCGCCCTTTTAATACTCAGTCTGAGACTATTTAACCTAAAGGCATGCACTGCCGGTGTTTTGTTTCATGACATTTGTTTATGGCCTGTCATTGTCAAAATTCTGAGGAGCTGTAAAAACTTGGACATGCAGCAGCACCAGCAACGCGCAGACCTGTTGTCGACGGCAGCGGCGTTTTGCCCGCGTTCGCACCGAACGCGCGCGGCGTTGGTGACGTGTTTGTGAAGAACGTGCAAACCTTTGCCGTACACCCCTTGGCGGTGTACTGTAGCGACCATAAGGTCATGGTCCCTGTGGTCACTAAATAAATAAAAACCACCGGATCATATATATTTCTCATTCTTTATTAGTTCAAATGACCCATTACACCATCACATCTTAATAGTCATGTTTGGAAATACATAATGCGCACCATAGTACAGCTTCGCTGGTCTTCCATTTCACCCCAGTGGAAGGGCTGACAGTCTTTTTTTCCCTTCTTTTACCCTATGCAGCTTAAACTTGACCACCCATCTGCTGGCAAAGCTTGTATTTCTACAGGCTGTCTCGTCCCGCCACTCTAGGGCTCTTCTGCAGCGGTTACGGGGCGTAAAGTGATCGCTGTGTCCACCAGATCGTGCATTTTGCATGGGACACAGAACTATATTAACGTAGGCTTCAAGGCCAGTCTTGCTTAGACAATGGGGGTAACAGACCATCAATTTGCATAGTGGCGCTGGTCGTTGTACGCGATCGAAGGTAGCCGGCTTTGTCTCTTTGCATGAGATTGCGTCCTTGCAGGAGCCAGCCCCACAAAGCCTTCTTTTAAAAGAATATAATGTTTAGAAAGAACTTAGGTTTGAGCAAAAGCATATGTTTTCTTGGTCGGTTGCACAAATGTCCCTCTTTTATCTACCATCTTGTTTCGTACACACATTTTTGCACTATCGCGAATAATTTCGTTGATTAAGTCCCCGCTTGCGTGTATCCATTTATTACTAACCGTCCAATTTAAAGCTGAACGGTAAAAAATATTGCGCCCTTAAGGATGATAGTGTGTGTCATGATTTAACGTTGCCTTGCCCTTAAAGGATCAAATAGCTGATGAGAGGGCAATTCGTTTTTTATCGGCGGCTTTTTGCAATCAGTAAATATGATCACATGAAAACAGACAACACGGACACTTTGTAAGAAAATTAAAAATTCAGTTATTATTGTTGAACTTCCGTGTTAGAAATTTAGGTTCGCATTAGGTCGTTAGAATTATGACACAGTTTACAACTGCGGCTTCACTCTGGCTGTCGTGTATAGTAAAACTTTTTGCACAACCTTAAGGGTAGAGGTGTTAGCAGCATACCTCGCGAAACTCACTTACGAGTCGACTCGCTCAGATCCACAATGACACGTGAGTCTGACTCTGCTTGAGCCCGTATAAGTTGAATTTTGATTAATATTAGACTGTCCGAGACCACAACAGAATATATTTTGAGTGACTACCGTTTATATTGCCGACCGATGGTATCACGCGTTTTCGCCTGCTTTGAACGAGTACAAACTTTTATCGCATAATAGTTTCCATTCCAATGCAAGATGTGCACTCCAGTTCAATGTCATTGCCCAACGACTTTTTGCGTGCTTTGCTTCAGCGTCCACATCATCGTGGTTGGCACAAGACAGGGGCATTTTTCCTGCCCGACAGAAGGCCTCTGGAAGCAACAGGAGTCGTTGGTGAGTCAACGCTGTAGTGGCAGAGGTTCGTTTATGAGCAGCTCAACGCGAACAATACAGCTATGGTCTTCTCGAGAAGTTCGTGAGATGACCAGATCATAGTGTTCCATATGTACAAAACCTACACGTTTCACGCTCGGAAAAACACATTTATGCGGCACGTATTGAGCACCAAAAAGCTGTACCTGGAGTTTTTCATGTTGCTCTACAATTTTCTCACTGTCCCTTTGATAATGAGTGTTGTAAAGTGACGTCAGTCACAATCAAACTGCCTCGCAAGCGCTGGCGGCGCGTGCGGTTTCTTCTACTATCGTTTCCCTTGCCCTCCCTTCCCCCTTTCATTTTCGTATATATACGTTCCCTGGCGGAAGCAATAAACATTCATGTTCCAACCTTCCAACTGAGTGCTGTCGTATTCGGCATACACGGCACGTGTGCCGCAACTATGCAACAGTGGCGACGAGGCCAGGTAGAACCCTCGAAGTGAAGGATTAAGTAAGCCAGGCAGTCAAGTTGGAAACAACGGAAACAGCGGTCGCGAGTATACCGACCATGGCTCATCACCAGCTGCCAGAGTACGACGACCAGTGTGACTGGAAGGCCTACATCACGAAGGCAGAAGCTTATTTCGAGGCAACTGGCGTCAGTGACTCGGGAAAGAAGAGGGCGTTGCTGGTAGCTGCATTAAGTACGCGCACCGTGCAAGTGCTCGCAGGACAGGTTGCACCGAGGAAGCCTAACTCGCTGACGTACGAGGAAGCAGTCAAAGTTTTGGATGACTACTTCGACCCCAAGCGTCATGAGATAACGGAGAGCTTCCGGTTCTTCAATCGCTGCCAGTTGGAAGGTGAGCCCATTCAACAGTTCATCGTTGAAATTCGCCGAATTGCGGATGGCTGTAATTTCGGTGACATGTTAGATCGGATGCTTCGCGACAGGATCGTTTGTGGAGTCAGGTCAAACGCTTTGCAGAAGCAGCTACTAGCGAAAACGGAGTTAACATTGAGGGAGGCCGAAGCAATTGTCATATCGGCAGAAGCAGCTGAAAAGGATACAAAGCAGATGTCTGCCGACCTTGTTCCCTTGCTCAAGGTTCATGCAGGCCAAGCGCATGCTGATGAGTCGGTGTTAGAATGTGGGCGTTGCGGAAGCAAGAAACACAACAGGAACGCTTGCGGCTGGGCGAAAGCTAGGTGTTACCGCTGCGGTGGATACGGCCATCTGGCCAAGATGTTCCAAAGCGACGTGCGAAAAGGACGCTTAAAGGCACGTTCACAATGCAGACAAGGAGAAGCTTTCGCAGTAACAGCGGATGTAAAAAGGGAAAAAGTAGACGATGACGATGCGCACATTTGGACATTAACCGCGCCATCGAAAGGTCAGCTGTCACCTCCTATTCGTCGTACTTTCACATGGTGTGGCATTGACGTACCCATGATTGTGGACACCGGTTCACCCGTCTGTGTCGTGTCCAGAGAGCTGTTTGAGAAAAACCGTGAACAGTGGCCGCCATTAACACCCGCATGTATCAAACTGTCCTGTTATCTTGGAGAGCTGCCAGTATTGGGGAAATTGAGTATGCCGGTGTTCTACAACGACAAGGAGGTCAAGAGTTCTTTGATAGTCCTGAACTGTTCAGGTCCGAGCCTCTGCGGACGAGATTTGATTGCCAAGTTCAGCGATGCAGGATCCTCGGTACTCAACGTATCAGTGCAACAAGGTCCTGGTCCAGGAAGCAGCCGTACCCCAACCATGGATGCTGTCCTGTCAGAGTTCCAAGACGTCTTCAGCACCGAGCTGGGTCTAATCGACGGGCACCCTGTCCATTTGAAGCTCAAGGAAGGAGCCACGCCGAAGTTTTGTAAGGCCCGTTCCCTTCCGTTTGCTATACGCGACAAAGTTTCAAAAGAAATTAATAGGCTCGTAAAGCTTGGAATACTGTCACCTGTAACGCACGCCGAGTGGGCTACCCCCATTGTGCCTGTCATGAAGAAAGACGGCACGGTTAGAATCTGTGTCGATTTCAAGGTAACATTGAATCCTGTCTGTGAACTGGAGCAGTACCCGTTGCCAGTCATTGATGACATTTTCGCATGCCTGAACGGGGGGACTGCTTCAGTACGCTGGATTTACGAGACGCCTATAACCAGGTTCCCCTCGACGAGGACACAAGGAAGTTGTGCGTAATTAATACACACCGTGGTTTGTTCTGTTACAACCGACTGCCGTTCGGCATAGCTTCTGCGCCTGCTATTTTCCAGCGGAAGATAGAAACAGTTCTGCAGGGTTTGACAGGTGTTCAAGCTTACCTCGACGACGTTTTGGTATCGGAAAAGCATGGCAGCGCCGGCAAGTTACGAGAAGTACTGCAGCGTTTTCGTGAGCACGGAGTGAAGCTCAGACTTGAGAAATGTAGCTTTCGTCAAGAGGCAGTGACGTATCTGGGTCATAAAATCGATCGTGAAGGTCTGCATCCAATCGAGAAGCATGTTGAAGCAATCGCGCTAGCCCCCAACCCCCAAAATGTTCAGCAGCTGCGGTCGTTCCTGGGCATGATTACGTTTTATTCGAAGTTCGTGCCTAACATGTCTTCCTTACTTGCACCGCTGTACAAGTTATTGGAGAACAACACACGTTGGTTCTGGGGACATGCGCAAGAAACAGCATTTAGTGATGCAAAACAATGCCTTCGGGAAGCGGCAGTGCTGGCTCACTATGATCCCGAGAAACCCCTCAAGCTAGAGTGTGACGCCTCACAGGACGGAATAGGTGCCGTGCTTTTCCATACATTCGGAAAGACCAATAAACCCGTTGGTTTCCGTTCTAGAACGTTAACCAGGGCTGAGAAGAACTACTCTCAGCTTGAGAGAGAAGCCCTTGCTCTTGTATTTGGAGTGTCCAAATTCCGTGATTACCTCATAGGCCGAGAATTCGTGTTGGTCACCGACCACCAGCCGCTCCTGGGCCTGCTGAAGGCGGACCGACCAACTCCTGCATTGGCAGCCGCTAGAATACAGCGCTGGGCACTGTACCTGGGCGGATTCCGCTATCAGCTTCAATACTGTCCTGGTAAGCAACTCCTCAACGCTGACGCTCTTAGTAGACTGCCGCAACGTACATCTGAGCCGAAACTACCAGAAGGAGATCCACCAGACTATCTGCTAGCCTTGGCTGGGTTCGACGAGGGAACTGTGTCGGTTGAGGAGCTAAGGCAGTTGACTGCAGATGACCCTTCTCTGAGTCAAGTTATGCGATTCACTAAGAACGGTTGGCCCTCCTGCGCAAAAAGCCTCCACACGAATATCGCACCATTTTTTGACAAGAAATTGGAGCTGTCTTTGGCTCACGGGTTGTTGTACTGGGGCCGTCGAGTAGTTGTTCCGACGGAGGCGCGACGTCGCGTCTTATACCTTTTGCATGAGACGCACCAAGGATCGTCCGCTATGAAGGCGGTCGCCAGATCGTCATTCTGGTGGCCAGGTTTAGATCACGACATAGAAAGAGTGGCAGCATCATGTCAGAACTGTGTTCAAAACCTGCCCATGCCGGCTACAGCAACGCCAAAGAGCTGGCCCATTACTGATGAAAAATGGGCAAGGGTTCATATCGATTTTGCTGGTCCTATTTCAGGGAACATGATACTCGTTATCGTGGATGCATACAGCAAGTGGATTGAAGCTGTGCCACTCCGACAAGCCAACGCTTCGTGCACTATCAACTGCCTGCGCGGTATCTTCTGCAGATTTGGCGTGCCGCGAACCATCGTCTCGGATAATGGAGCGCAGTTTACCGGTGACGAGTTCGGTACTTTTGTCAAGAAGAACAACATAACGCATCTGCGCACAGCCGTATATCACCCCCAGTCAAACGGTCTAGCAGAAAGGGCAGTCAGAACAATTAAGGACGGCCTCAAGAAGATTGGTGAGGGGCGGTTGGATGATAAGCTGAACAGGCTGCTTTTCAACTACAGGAGGACACCTAACCACTCAGGAAAATCACCGTCAGAGCTGCTCTTCGGATATCAAATTCGATCCCGGTTAGATACATGTTTTCCTCCTGTACACGCAGGGCCAGCCAACGAACCAGACGATTGGCAACTGTCATCACCTGAAGCTGACGTGTACGCCCGCAACTTCGGAACGGGAGAGAAATGGACGCCAGGAATTGTACAGTCCAAAATAGGTTCTCGGATGGTTGCCATACGAACGCCGGCCGGATCAGTACGACGACATGTTCACCAGGTGCGGAAGCGGGAAAATTCTCCGCCACCGCTTGGTACAGATCAAGAAGCGGGAAATCAAGCATCAAGAACAGGTACTCCTAGTGACTACCCACAATCGCCGAGACCGTCAGCTGAACAAGGGGGCATACCCGAACCAGAGCATGAAATCCAACCGGAACTCGCAGCGAGCAACGCTGCCACGGATGAGCCCGACAGCCCACCCCAAGCTTTGCGGCGCTCTACACGTCAAAGAAAACCTGTACAGCGACTCCAGTATTAAGGGAAGAGAGATGTTGTAAAGTGACGTCAGTCACAATCAAACTGCCTCGCAAGCGCTGGCGGCGCGTGCGGTTTCTTCTACTATCGTTTCCCTTGCCCTCCCTTCCCCCTTTCATTTTCGTATATATACGTTCCCTGGCGGAAGCAATAAACATTCATGTTCCAACCTTCCAACTGAGTGCTGTCGTATTCGGCATACACGGCACGTGTGCCGCAACTATGCAACAATGAGGACAGTACTTCTCGAGTTAGATAATTAATTAGAATTAGCTAATTCAATCTCAGTAACGAAAAGATTACTGGCAGCTATTCCACTGCACTGGAAACAATACGCACTATGTTTGCTTCGTGTAACGCCGTTCCTCTTTTTTAAATAGTCCTGCGTGATAGCTCACCGTGTATATATATGTTAATAAAGATGCTCGCTGGGCCCAAAGCAATGATTGCGAAAGAAAGACTCGCACGTCCCAATAAAAAACAAAGCCAAAATCTTTTCTAACATTGTGGCTCGTGGACCGTCCTTCCGCCAGTTGCGAAGTTGGTAAAATAGTTTTTGATTGCTCATCAGGGCAGGTCTCACCAATTCGCACACTCATGCCTCATAACGATTCTAATTCGCGGGTCGTCATATTGGCTTGGTGACACGATCAAGACATGCGGAAAAGCGGATTTGTGGAATTTTGCATGTCATTCTTTTTATTGATGTCAGTCGGATGGGTTCCAAGAACTATTCATCCCTCGTTTGAGATCGGTGCAAATGGTGATAACGCGGTGGGTTTGGGACGTAAATTGTGCTCAAATGACGCGGAAATACAAACGATGACTCCACTAGGTCAACACTGTGCGCTAGTGTGATTGTTTAGGCTGCACAAAGCACAATGTTATCATCACCATCAGCCAATTTTTATATCTTCTGCAGGACAAAGGCCTCTCCCTGCACTCTCCAGTTACCCCTGTCTTGCGTTACTTGACTCCAATTTCCACCTGCACATTTCGTCATTTCAGCACTCCACCTAGTTTTCTGCCATCCTCAACTACACTTCCCTTCTCTTGGTATCCATTCTGTAACTCTAATGGTCCACCGGTTATCCATCCTACGCGCTACATGGCCTGCCCAGCTCCACTTTTTCCACTTAATGTCAAGTAGAATATCGGCTATCCCCGTTTGTTCTCTGATCCACACCGCTCTCTTCCTGTCTCTTAACGTTAGGCCTCACATTTTTCGTTCCGTCGCTCTTTGTGCGGTCCTTAACTTGTTCTCGAGCTTCTTTGTTGACCTCCAAGTTTCTGCCCCATATGTTAGCACCGGTAGAATGCAATGATTGTACACTTTTCTTTTCACCGACAGTCAGCTCCCAGTCAGGAGCACAATGTACACTTCTGCAATGTCGTTTTACAAGCATGATAATGCACGCGTAGCTATCAAACACTAAGTAGGCATATAATTGTTGCACTGCTGTATGCTGTGTGTTGGGTGTGTTAGTATTAGAAAGTTCTTAACGTTCTGGCGCTAGTAGAAAGAGACAATAGGGACACGTGCTGTCATCAACGCATAGTGGTGCCTACGCCTACCGTTTGTCCTTCTCTGATGGTGCTAAAGTAATATCGAAGGCGTATGATGCCGTGCACCCTCTCTTGCACTTGATGCCCTTTTGTTAGATTTTCATACCAAACCTATTGATTTCTCCCCGCAACATCATATCACGTAACTTTATTTGCTTAAAGCCTTTGTGTGGGGTACCACAAGAAGGGCCAGTATATAACAAAAAAGATCTTATCATAGCTAAGTATCGACAAAAGCAGGGTTCGTACACAATATTTGGCTGGAAATTCAAGGACATTTCAAGGATTTCAAGGATGCAAAAAGGCAGAATTCAAGGAGTGTTAGCGTAATTTTATTTCCTCACATGACTTAGGAAAGGAGCCCTATTTTCGCATTAATTTCTCTTTCAAGAGCTGTTATCTCCGCTTCTTTTTCTTTGGCTGTTCGACGGAAACTTCGCCGCCTTTCGCCTTTCTGGTGGCTCTTCAAGGCAGATTCCCCCATCGTTGCAATGTCGACCGTCTTCTGACATTATGCGCACATTGCTCGATAAGGATCGCTTGGTTCCGGTCTCACCCAGTGACGATAGTTCGTATGTTGCAGCCACGCAGGCTGAAACTTGCACTTCCCGCCTGGCATCTTGTTAAAGTAAACACACAACGCAAACGCGAACTTCACTGAAATGGCGCGCACGAAGCCGACAAACGGCCCGACTATAGTACCTAAAAGACACCTACTAGTGTGCCGAGAGCGGGTGTCGCGGTAGCACCGAGTGTGATGCCTGCCGCCGCCGGCCGCTTGGTGCGCTGCACTTCGAGACTGTGCCGGACCATGCTGAGACATGGGCGGACTTCAGGCAAGACACGACGCGAGTCTCCCCATTTGCCCGGCGATCTGCCTCTTATGTTCTTGTCCCAATCCGCAATACGTTCGGGGTCTGCGGACGCGCTGGGTAATGAGATGAGCCGTTTCTTTCCGCGTCTCTGGGAAATCGCGGTTTCGCGACCTGTTCAAAGTTTCTTTAGACAGACGAGTGCACACATAGATGCAAAAAACCCACTCACAATAAGAAAAGACTGCAACGAAAGCGGCAGCAAGGCGAGAAATGAACTAGGCATTGCAATCGACGCGTAGCAATCAACGCATCGCAAACGAACGCGAGTCGAACACCGCAGGATTTAGCATGATGCCGACAGGCATCGCCGTCTGGTGGCCCGCGGCGGCAGGCATCACAGCCCGCGCCACCGTCCCGCGTTGGAGACTCTCGGTGGACGGCACACTAGAGTATATTCTAGGCACTATACGCAAGCCGAGCGAGCGATATGTCTCGCATTGGATTGGATTTCCAATGCATATTAGTTGCCAGACGACGTAGGGGCTGCGAGATTTAAAACCGGAACTTCCTGATGTTGCCCTTTAGTCAACACAGCTTGTTTTCATGGGCATCCGTAAGGGAAAGGACCTTAAATATCAGCATGACTTGCGGAGGTACATCGTTAATTTCCTCTAGCGGAACAAATCCCACGGGATTTTCAAGGATTACAAGGAGCCCACGGGTATTCAAGTACTTTCAAGGGCCCTTGAACTTATACTGTCAATATCAAGGATATTCAAGGATTTCAAGGGGCTGTGCGAACCCTGCAAAAGATTTATTGGATCTTGAAAAAAACTGATAAGCACGTGACGGCAGTGATTTGAGAAAAGGAGATTGCAGTCTTTAGATGCTCGACGGGAAAACGAGGCTGAGAATGTACTTGTGTGTGAGCGCAGTAGTGTTACGTGAAAGACATGACCAGTGGGTTGTGATCGGTGTGATGTGATGGACAATCTATGGTTGATGACTAAGCGTCCAATTGAAGAACCTGCGGAAGAGAGAAAGGGTGGCGATGCCGTGATGCCTGGATAGAGGGAATCAGGGAGATTATTTTTCCACTGTATGACACGGAGACACCGCAAGAGTAGGAGGAAAGAATATGCATTGCCGAGCACGATGTTCAAGCGTCTCAAGGTCTTTCGCAAAGTCAGCTTGATGCGGGTCCCAGATGGACGATGCATATTCAAGTTTTGTTCTTTCTAGTTATTCAGAGACTGAGTTTTATATGTTTTGGAGTGAAGCGTTTTGAAATCGCAATGTTTTGTTAGCTGAAGAAATCACATTAGTAGCGTGCGCGTTCAATATTTGGTCATTAGACACGGTGAGACCTACGATTTTACCAATTACACGGACACGTCACTAATATTAAAACCAAAGTAAACGGGCGATGACGACGGGTAAAGGCAACGAGTGTACAATTATTAAAGCGGCCCTGAACCACTTTTTGTCGAAGTGGAAGAAGGCATTTGAAGCGAAAATAACCTATTTCAGAAATACGTTGCCACATAAAGTTCAGCAGACGCAGAGTTATTGGCTATCTAACGCGGCCTCCGTGGTGCTTCCGTTCCTTCTTCATTGCCTTGCACTGAGAAGCTCCGCGGCGGAGTGAGGCGTGGCCCCAACGCTCCGCCTTCTAAATGCCACCGTGGCGCGCAGTTGCGATGCTTTTTGTATGTGAACTTACGCGCCATGACTTCCGATTTCGGT
This sequence comes from Dermacentor silvarum, assembly GCF_013339745.2. Taxonomy (NCBI): domain Eukaryota; kingdom Metazoa; phylum Arthropoda; class Arachnida; order Ixodida; family Ixodidae; genus Dermacentor; species Dermacentor silvarum. The sequence goes on along the minus strand of NC_051163.1, from coordinate 82,595,744 downwards.
TCCTACGACGCGCTAAACGTCAGCCAAACGCGGTCGTCCTCAGCGAGCCGCAATGCGCTTAGCCAGTGGACTCGTGGCGGCACCCCGCGGCAGCCACCGTATCTACACTACGTAGCCGATCGCAGTTACCAATAGCAGCCGTGTATGGGCATCTGCTTTATTGCGGAATAAAGCGTCCACAAGACAGAGAGGAACATGGCTTCAGTTGAAAAGAGAGTGTTTGAGAGAAAGGTGACTTCGTGCTTCATTCGCGAGCTCCACACACCGCGTACGACAGCAAAACTTGGCTGAGATGTTCACAGCAGCGTATGCTACCCGCGCACTATGTTATTTCACCAAGCCAGAGGGGTGGTTCAGGGCCCCTTTAAGGTTGAGGGTCATTAGCTGAAGCTCACACAATTCTTCTACGTGGTTAAAGTCAAATTGACAGCGCTGCATATAACGTAGTCAGCAGCAAACATACAGATATGGCGGAAGACGTGCAAGAGTCAGTTGTGAATGTCAATTAAGAGTACAATTTAGTCGAGGATGGACTTCTGTGGCAAATCTGGTGTTACGGATGCAATATTGGAAGCGGGATTGTTGTCAGAGACATACTCCGAGCAGTTGAGAATTCATCGCCTTATGTTTGGTTATCAGGATGCACATTCACAAGAGAAAGTTTCGTCAAAAGTTGGTGACCACATATCTTGCCAAGTGCTTTCGTGTAATAAAAAAAATGGCGTCTGTTTCTATGCTAAGTTCGAAATTGGCCCGAATGTCCTGAAGAAAGAGCGCAAGCTGGTTCTCACAAGACAAGCCCCTGTGAAACCCGTGCTTAGAGGTTGAAAAAACGTGATCGCTTAGAAATATCATGCAACGAGAGTGCTGTTGCGAATTGGTGACGGTCCGGGTGTCCATCAAGGGTTGCATGTGTGGTGTCCACCCAGGTGCCGAGAGGAGGAGTTATCCAGGGAGATTAGAAAACTGTTTTATATACACTGTACATGGTATATTACAAGATGGGCTCCATGATATTGGAGCCGTCTACGTGCTAACATCTTTGCATGTGGTAGCGTTTACATCTCCGAGCGTTCTCCATGGTCGAGCGTGCTCTACATCGTCAAGCGTGCTCTACATGGTCAAGCCTCCAGCGTAACACTCAAGTCCCCTGTTTTATCCCTTTCGTTTCCCTCTTTCACTCGACGAGGGAATACACTGTAGTTCTTTTAGCCAATCAGCATCTTGGATCAGGTGGCCATATCCCGCACGTGATGTGTCGTCGTTTCCCGCCGGGCTCCGCCTCCAATCTTGTTAGGTCGCCCCCGAACACAGGCAGCGGTTGACACCTTGGGAACCGAACGTTGATGTCGTTCCCCCGGGATTGCCAGACGCGGGCCCCTTTCAAGATTCGCCTCTCCATAGTGGTCAGTTCGCGGAACGAGGTAGGGCGGTGGCTGTCTCGAAAGGCAGCAGTCGGCGTAGCGTCGTCGTGGTTCGGGCGGCGCTGGTAATTCACGGGACCGCACCAAGGGGCGACGCTGCCGTTTAGCCACGCATGAGGTAGCCCGGAGACCAACTGCTAATCCCTCAGTCCCAGGTGACAATTCTCGGCCGCGAGAAAGGGCGCCAGGTTGGCGCGTCTGAGTCGGCGCTGGCCTCCTTTGTCCCGAGGGACCGCCAGACACAACAGCACCCCCGCCGCCAGATGATGCATCGGGAGGTCGAGTTGTTTCATGCAGCTCGGCCGGTTTGATGCCTGCTTCGCTCAAAGCCATGGGGCCGCTGCTTCCAGGAATGATGATCTTCCCGCCAAAGGCCTCTTCATAGGTGGGCTCAGACTGGGCTGCAGAAATGACAAGCTCCAAGCAGCGACCTTTGTCAGCCACACACAATGCTGCAAGCGCCACTGCAAGCCACTCTCATCGCCAGACTTTACCAATTCCAAAAATCTGACTGCCCCCTATCTAAAGAAAACCCTGAAACACAAGGTGCTCGTTGATCCGGACAAGTACCAAAAAAACTTCCGATGATGTGTCTTCGGAAACAGACACCATCTGGGTTAATGTAATGAAGCTAAGTAATTATGAATTAGAGCTTCCACATATCAGGAAGGCGAAGGGAGAACTGGCCTTCACTAATTCATAGTCCGTAACACTTAGCACAAGAAAGCTACATAATCATTACATAATGCTAATATACTAGATAACAAATGGGCAAACCATCTACGACTTATTACAAACTCGTGCAAAAGCTCCGGTCATCAACTTGCGCAACCTGCGCGTGACCTTCTAAACTATTTGCAACCCTGACACTGTTTGCAATTCAATTCTTTATCTGTCGCCGCGTACACACTCCCCTTTAAATCGTGAGTCTAACCTGAGACGGAAAGTTTAACAACAAAAAACTGCGGCATTCTTTACGCCTGTCAAACATTCAACACCCATCTCCCACAAAATGAATACAAAAGAAGAAAATGCTACCCGTCTTCCTTGTTTACGTATTCTCGGGCCCCAATCGCACCCCTTTCTTTCAAACGAACTCGAGGGGGTCGCGCATTCCGGGGATTTCGCAAGGTGCTGTCGCGAAGAAGGCAAAATCCGCTGATTTGCCTGACACACCTTGTAGCTGCGACTTTAGGACAGCCGCTTCCAAGTGTTGGGAGGGGGATGCACTGACAGACCCGTGCGCGCACTGTCCTATTATCTGCTAGGCAGTCGCCTTTCATTTCCGCCGCGAGTGATCGGCCATTGTAACAGCCTACTGCAGGACGCTTCCCTTTGTCCCTCTGCTTACAATGCGCTGTACGCGAGGCGGTTAGGCGACAGTTACCATCCCTCTGTCTACAGTGCACTTTACGCGTTGCGGTCAGGCGACGGGCACTACGCCTGAGTCTTCGGGAAACTCTCCGTTTCGCGACGTGTGTCACGCCGATCCTTGACCCCAGCAAACGCCTAAGCTTGGGAGTTACCCTCCTTCGCTTTTTCACATTATCTGGCTGGATCATGATCTTAGCGCGTTTACTAATGTCGCCTTGGCGCTTCGCACGTTTGACTCTAGACGCACTGACCGCGTCCGCCTTTCTCGTCTTGCGCCTACGCGTTTTCCTTTTGGCATGCTTCCTAGAGTCAGCAGCATCGGCACACACACTTGAAATTTCGTTACCCTCTCGGGTTTCACAGTGCGACTGCCTTTCTACTAGAGCATAACTACATTTGATCTTTGAGCATCTTAGCTCGTCATCAAGTCTATCTTCAACGGGCCTAGCTCTACCACTGCCCTCGATTGCATGCAGAATTCCTCGCTGGCCTTCAAAGTCGGCCACGAGTTCTAGGGCGGGAAAACCAGCGCTCTCTTCGGTGACCGCATTCACCTCGCTTCCGGCTACTAACACGTCTAACTCATCACTGCTTACAGCTGCCTCTGGAATCGTTCCATGGTCCTGTGACCGCTGCTCAATAGGGAATGCGCCTATCAGTCTCTGAGTCTCCTCACGTGCTTTCGCCCTGAAAGCTCCCTTGCTGGTGGTGGATTTTCCCGGTTGCCTCAGCATTTGCTCCGACCTATTCGAGAAGCAATGCGTGACCTTGTCTGGCAGGCTGGCCGAAATTGCCGCCGCCGTACACACTTGGCCTAAAGGGCCTTCCGTTTCTGGTGCGGGAAAACCGCCGCTCTCTTCGCTTTGTGTGTTTGCCACTTGCATCACACCTTTTCCAGAGCTTTCTACCCTAGTCATCTCAGTGCTACTGTTTTCTTCAACAGGCTCGCCTTTTTCATTGTCTTTTGGGCCTTCGAAGTCGGCCTGCCATGCTACACCAAAGCGTCTGAACAAAGCCCTCTTAGCCCTGTCGTAGTCGCGCGCTTTCTCCTCGGACAAGCAATGCATGAAACACGCGCCGACGCTAAACGGGAGAAGTGCTCCTAATCGCTCGGCCCACGAGTCCCGGCTGACACCCTCTTTCTCACACACTCGTTCAAAACCGGCGAGGAAATTAACAATACCCTCGTCTGTCTCGAAAGTGTGGAGCTGGCGTCGCGCTGTCCGCCATCTGAGCATCTGATTTACCCGTTCGAGCTCTTTCATCCTAAGAGCGTGCCGTTGCGCTGCCTCTTGCTCGCGCCTCTCGCGAATTTCGGCATCGTGCTTGCGCCTTTCTGCTTCTTCACGCTCGCGCCTCTCACGCTTCTCTACAGCTTCAAGCTCGCGCCTCCTGCACTCCTCTGCCTTTTGCTTTCTTTCCTCTATTGTCTCCCAAGCCTCATCAGCTTCCTCGACCGTCACCTCTTCTACCTTCATGACGTCGAGAACCGCTTCTTTCCTTTTTGCGGAGTCGACCGAAATGCCTAACTCCTCGCAAATTAGAAGGAGGTCCTGCACTCTGAATTTCTCCATAGCGAACTCGTTTGCCTTCAAAATTCACCCTTCCTAAAATTCGCTATTTAAAGAAGGTGAATTTCCCAAAATGGTGCCCGCCAGAAAACACAAAGTTACTCTCCTAGCAACTACCTACTTGTACTAGAGAGTTCTGGCGACATGAAGCGCAAACTCAGGCACTAAGCCCGTCCTTATCGCTACCATCAGGAGATCGAAGAATTTCTCTCTTCGTTCCTTCCTTATGAAACAATTTTCCTGGCCTCTCCGGCCTTCTCCCAACTCACTTCCTGATGCTGTAAAAGCTCCAATTGTTGACTTTTGCCTACCGCAGGGCCAACCAAAATGCCCATCGGCTCACAAATTTTGAGGAGTTCCTGGATTTCAAACTTATCCGTATTTACAGTGCACCCTGTGTTTCTTCTCCACTAGTAATTCAGCCCACGAGACACTGTATTCTTGGTCTGTGAGACAAAATCACTAACAACACCAAACCACCATTACCGACTTAGTCACCTGCGCTAATGAGTCTGGCGAAAAGAGAAGCAAACACGTAGCACTCACCACACCGATGTAACCAACGCCGGCCGATCCCATAAGCTGCCAGCCACTGTTGCGAATTGGTGACGGTCCGGGTGTCCATCAAGGGTTGCATGTGTGGTGTCCACCCAGGTGCCGAGAGGAGGAGTTATCCAGGGAGATTAGAAAACTGTTTTATATACACTGTACATGGTATATTACAAGATGGGCTCCATGATATTGGAGCCGTCTACGTGCTAACATCTTTGCATGTGGTAGCGTTTACATCTCCGAGCGTTCTCCATGGTCGAGCGTGCTCTACATCGTCAAGCGTGCTCTACATGGTCAAGCCTCCAGCGTAACACTCAAGTCCCCTGTTTTATCCCTTTCGTTTCCCTCTTTCACTCGACGAGGGAATACACTGTAGTTCTTTTAGCCAATCAGCATCTTGGATCAGGTGGCCATATCCCGCACGTGATGTGTCGTCGTTTCCCGCCGGGCTCCGCCTCCAATCTTGTTAGGTCGCCCCCGAACACAGGCAGCGGTTGACACCTTGGGAACCGAACGTTGATGTCGTTCCCCCGGGATTGCCAGACGCGGGCCCCTTTCAAGATTCGCCTCTCCATAGTGGTCAGTTCGCGGAACCAGGTAGGGCGGTGGCTGTCTCGAAAGGCAGCAGTCGGCGTAGCGTCGTCGTGGTTCGGGCGGCGCTGGTAATTCACGGGACCGCACCAAGGGGCGACGCTGCCGTTTAGCCACGCATGAGGTAGCCCGGAGACCAACTGCTAATCCCTCAGTTCCAGGTGACAATTCTCGGCCGCGAGAAAGGGCGCCAGGTTGGCGCGTCTGAGTCGGCGCTGGCCTCCTTTGTCCCGAGGGACCGCCAGACACAACAGTGCATATCATGCTCCTAGACTTTGCAGAGACAGCTGGCCAATGAGATGTGGCGGAAATTCATAGGACAGTTTTTATTTCTGGTTTGTATATTGGAGTGACATCCCTCATCTTCCATTCCTTTGGCAAGGTACCTATGGAAATGCTGTGTAAATTTGACTTGTGTGTTTCTGCATTAGAATCATTCAGAAAAAATGCCCACTACATCTGGTTTTCTTGCGTGGAATGCGATAAGCGTTGTTATGCCTTGTACGGTTCGAATAGCAAGAAATATTCCACAATTCTTGAAGACAGAACTCTAAAATCAAGTACAATTGAATTGAAAAGACTTGGATTTGTATTCAAAATTTCGAGTATTCGCGCACCCTTAGCTGCCCTTACACACACTTGAGAACCTTAGCCTATTTGTACACCACCAAGCTATCACGTCGGTGATTCCTACCAAATATTTCTGCAACTTTAGCTATAACATCTTTTTCTATTTTTTAGGATCTTGCCATTCTGCTGAATAAGAAACTCCCACAACCCATTTCAATCGGCACAACAGTGGCAGTGGCAGAATTGCAGTTTGTTTCAGGTCAAAGTGGTGCATGCAAAAGCGTGACGAAGGTGACAGAAGAATTGCAGGTAGGAAAAAAACAATTGCCTACATTTTTTTTCTAAAGCCTCGCTATGTACTACTTCCCGGTATACTCACGACATCTGTTTTAGCATAACAGGCGATAAAAGAACGTTTGGAAGTCCCTCAGTCTTCCTTTAGTGACTGGTCTGACATGAAAACGTTTTCAGATTACCAATGAGACGCCATTTGTTCTCAGTGCTCTTGCGTTGTGTTTTTAATTTAACTTGCTTGCACATCTGCAACTGAGACGTAGTACGTGATGTTAATGTATGATTGTTGCTTGTAAAAAAATGTTAATGTATGACTGACTCTTCTCGAATAGAAGTATTTGCTAGAGCCAGTGCCATATGCGTGCCTTCTTTCCTGCCTGCTTATGATCGTGAAGGGGACTTTCCGTAAACTCAATCGAATGAGGCCATTCGACTTGAATGTTTTATCTGCTCTTTTCTGCAGGGTTGTAATGGGAAATCTACGCAGAAAAAATTCTTGTGTGGCCCCAAAATATATTATGCCGAGACGGACTCAACAATGAAGGCAATGGTAAGAAACTAAATATGAGTTTTCCCATACAATTTGCGAATTGATGCAGTATATTTAATGTTCTTTGGGTTCGGATAAAATCCAGTTTTACCGATTTTTACACCCCGAACATGTTTCAGGAGAATCGGGTTAAACCGGATTTCTCCCCGAAGTTCTGAAACTACATACCAACCTTTTTTTTACGCTGCACGGAGTTTGCGATGCACACACGCTACCTACCCTTCCTCAGGACAAAGAAGTTAGACCTTGTTGGCTTAAGTGAACTCCAATGACGTGTAGTTCATTTCACAAGCTGCGTGCAGCACTATGGATGCTACACACCTCAACACCGCCCAACGAGCGTGCCTAACTATGAATTAGTAACTCAGCGGGACATTCTATGGATGCCGGCTGAAAACAAGTGTAATGTAATGTATGACTTAGTACATTCGCAAATTTAACCCGAAAGAATCCGAATTTCGGTATGGTTCCAGAAAAAAATCCCAATTTCTCCCTGATTATCAGCTTGAAAAATAGCACCCGATTTCTCCCCTCTCCCGAATTAAAAAAACTGTAAACCCCAAAAACGAGCAACCCTAAGTATATTCGGACGCCGTAACCATTACCGCGCAGCTACTACCTCAGGTATTCTAATGCGGTCGCACATATCCAAACAAGACAGGCGCTCCCAGAAGGTTGGACACCTTAAATAGTCAAGAAAGGTGGAACAAGAACAGTCGTCTGAAACCAATGTTTAAACAAGGGGTGCCGTCGTCGAAACTGTGGCTCCAGAGAAGTGTCGTATTCCATCACTATTGATTATGTTCATGGACTGTGTTGTTATGCAGAAAATAATGGGCTTTCACATGATCGCTTGAGATTACTGGATGAACATGTTATGCGACTTGCATTTTTTATTTAAACCATAAATCCCGAAGGTCATTCTTCTTCAAGGAAAATTAAAACATATTCACCTTCCTTTCTGGTTTTGGAGAGTACAATAGTACAAAAACAGTGAAAGGTTGGTAGAATCAAAAATGAATTTCTGTAGTAATTGATTAGTAATTGCACTGCTGAGCTATCCGGAACTAATCCTGGTTGCAGTATATAAAGAAACACTAACTGATGGACTTCGAGTTAATTTTCCCACGAATAAATCAGAACTTTGAGATATCAAACGCAGCCTATCCAATATAGTTTTAGCGGCAAGTGTGTTACATACGTTCCACGATGGCGAATGTTTTTTTTTATGGACTACTAGGACTACCTAGGACTACTAATTACTCATGATCTTCGTTGAAATGATCACGTGACCTATATAATTAGGAGAGCCATGCAACGCTTAGGATATTTACGCAGATCTTTAGGTAAATCAACGACAGAAATAAAACTCGCGGCCTACAAAACTTATGTAAGACTGATCCTCGAATACGCCGCAGTAATTTGGGATCCCCATACAAATACTAACATATGAAAGCTCGAGAAAGTACAGAGGAAACCGGTCAGATTTATTTATAACTCTTATAGTTGGAGAACATCCCCTACAGCCCTTTTACAGACAGCCAACTTGGAGAGTTCGGAGACAAGGCGGTATCGTCATAGACTAAAGCTTTCTATTTAGTGTATCATGACAAATTAGGAATAGATAAGAATTTATACTTTCAACCAGTACAGCGACGGCAAACTCGATCCTTCCACTCCAGGGAAGTCAGTGAATACTTGACCAAAACGACTGCTTTTAGAAACTCGTTCTTCCCGCGTACAATCCGTAACTGGAACGACCTGCCCGCTGAGGTGGTCGAAAGCCCCACTATTACGTCTTTCATGTGCGCGCTTGAACGTTTGCGATAAGTACTTGCCTTCTAGTATTTATCATTCGTATTTGCCATGCGTTTTCATTCATGTTAGTTCGTTCGTTCTTTTTTTGAAGAGCTGCGATATCGAATACGCACTTTGTTATGCGCAGTGCCGAGTGCTGTCACGCGTCCGCAACGTTAGAATTATGTTGGTACGGAAATTTTGTATCGTTGTATTTCATTTATTCTTGTATTGTTTCTTGTTTTACATAAAGGAGCTGCGATATCGTATACTCACTTTGTTATGCGCAGTGCCAAGTGCTGTTACGCGCAAAGTTAGGATGCTGTTGATACGGAATTGTATCCTTGTATTGTTTCACCTATTCTTGTATTGCTTCATACCCACTCCTGCCCAAGGCCTCACACTCAGGCCGGCTGTATGTACCAATTAAATAAGTAAATAAATAAATAAACACAACAAATAAAATGAAGCTTCGCCACAATACAAACATGCGCTGACATTATTCATCATGTCAACACAGAAATCCAGCAGAACCCAACGCGCGATGAACGTTGACGTCAATGCGATTATCACTGAAGCCGTGTAGTGACACACCGTATTAATTGCAACGCCGAAACGTCTATGAAGCCAGGCTCGTCTGACTTCTCTACAGCACGCGCTCCCTCATCTAGAAACGCCACCGTAAAGTGCGCGCGTTGCTCGGGTTCGTTTCCGCCAAGCATGGGAGAAATTTAGGGCATAATTTTTGCCATCATAGAGTGACACATAAGCAATGAAACATACCAGGTTGCCCAAGTTAATGTCAGAGAGGTTAATTAAAGAGTGGCACACTCTCAACGGCAAACACACCCACTGACCCAAGTTGGTATCCAAGAGGTTCACTGAAGAGCCGCACAGACCGAGTGGCACATACGCAGTGCTCCAAGTCAGCCTGAAAGAGGTTCTCTTCTTCTTCTTTCCGTGGTTTTACGTGCCGAAACCAGTTCTGATTATGAGGCATGCCGTAGTGGAGGGCTCCGGATTAATTTCGACCACCTGGGGTTCTTTAACGCGCACTACAACGCAAGCACACGGGCGTTTTTGCATTTCGCCTCCATCGAAATGCGGCCGCCACGGCCGGGATTCGATCCCGCGACCTCGAACTCAGCAGCACAACGCCTTAGCTAACTGAGCCACAACGGCTGGTCTGAAAGGGGTTCGTTGAACAGCGGCACATAGGTACAGAATGCCACATACTCAGCGTCCCACGTTGGTCCGCGAGTTGCTTTGCAACTCAGGTTCCTCAGCACGGCAGGCCGATGCGGTATAGCCATTTGACCATTGGGTGCCCAGTCATCCAGGTTGGCGGAAAGAAGGTTAGGTACATAGATCGATAGGCAGGTAGCTGGATAGACAGTCAGCCCCCGGAATGTGCGTGGAGTACCCATAGAATGCTAATTGCAATAAAGTAAACGCGGATCCGCCACGGTTGCTTAGTAGCTGTGCTGTTGGGCTGCTAAGCACGAGGTCGAGAGATCACATACTGGCATTTCGATGGGGCGAAATCGCGAGAAAAACCGTGTACTTAGATTTAGATGGACGTTAAAGAACCCCAGGTGGTCCAAATTATGCCGGAGTCCCCCACTACGGCGTTCTTCATAATCAGATCGTGGTTTTGGCACGTAAAACCCCATAATTTAATTTAACTAAAAGCGGCATACGGAGTCCTCAGAAGCGCACCTAAGATTATAACAAAGCGGCCGGTGCAAGTGCTCCATGCACCCAAGGGACAGCGCGGGAATCAAATATGGAACCAGGGCGGTCCGTCGGTTGGAGCCGCCGAGGCCTGAGCATACCAGGGGGTGTTGGAGTACAAGATCTGCTCTCCAAAATGGCAGTCTTGTGGTCGTCTTCCACCTCCCCGGAATTCGGAGGCAGGCATGAATGAGCCCACAACCCGTGGACCAGTCCGGCTTTCAGCTTTGGTGTCTCCGTGGCCCCTTGGTTGCCGTCAGAGTGCCACCAAAGTATATACACTAAACATTTTAACACCCTTAAGGGTGTAAATCAGTTTGTCGCCAGACGGACACCCTAAGGGTGCTGTTTCCTACACCCTACAGTTGGGGTGCTATTATAGCACCCTAGAGGAAGGGTGTCCAGCAAAAATTATGAAGGGTGTTAGGGTGTTAGTCCTCATTAACACCCATTTTCATAGGTGTTGAAAGGGTGTACACCCTTTATTTCTACAGTATAGGGAAGGCAGGCTCAGCTGTACATACCTTGAATTATGACTATATAGAGCGATCCAGGCATAACTCGTGTGTGCCAGAAGGTTCAAGTTCAGCTACCAAGCACGGCATCCGATAGCCAAGTTTGAAGTTTCGATAGGCGTACACAACATTTATATGTGTGGATGACAATAAATATTAGTAATTCAGGGCCAAACCTGTCTTCACTGCACAAATGCAACCTAGCAAACTAACTTCTGAGCGTGTATATCTACATCATGGTTATTACGCTTTACATATCCATATAAAATGTAATACGAACCAGCAAGACATATATGATACTGCATTTTCAAGGAAAGTAAATATATTTATTCCAAGCTAGAATACATAACTACATAATACATACATAACAACCTAAAATGTGCAATCACCAAATACATTTGTAAGTACATGAAAATTTACATTTCCTACAAAAATGTTTTTTTTAAATATAACTGATCAAATCTGTACTATATACAGGGTGTTTCAGTTAACTTGGGAAAACTTTAAAAATATGCAAATGCTCCGTAGGTGGACAGAACTAAAGTAATATTGTTTGCCGTCGCTTGGGGATACTCAGACTATATTTTGTACTCCGCCTAATGAGACTTATTTCTTCAACTTCTCAACTATTATAATTAGATGACAAGTGTCATTAGAAGATTGTATAGAGCAACATGAGAAACTACCGATACAGCTTTCTGTTGCTCAATACGTGCAACACAAAAGTGTTTTTTCCGAGCGTGAAAGATGCCCGCGAGTACACATAAACTGCCTCGAGCGGCCAGTCGGACGAAAATTTTGCGTATATTCACGGGCTTCTTTCACGCTCGGAAAAAAACATTTTATGTTGCACGTATTGAGCAACAGAAAGCTGTATTGGGAGTTTCTCATGTTGCTCTACAATTTACTCATTGACATTTTTCATCTAACTATAATTGAGAAGTTGAATAAATAATTAGGTCTAATTATCGAATTAGGCCGAGTACAAAAAATAGTCTGAGTAAATCCAAGCGTCGGTGAACAACATTACCTTGGTTCTGTCCAGCTACGTAGCATTTGCATTTATTTAATGTTTAGCTTAATTTAACTGAAACAACCTGTATATATGGTAACCCTAAAACAGCCTGTTTGGTGCCACTTAATGGAATAAATTTTCAATATTAAATTTCAGGTACAAAAATTTTAGTTTTGGTGGCCTTGAAAAAAATATATAGTATATTGCAAAGGTCAATTAGGGAAGTAGAGCACGCACACAATAAACACACCCTGTTATTTTGTACACCAATGTCATGGCAAATCATTGTGAAAAGCTCATTTGGAAAGTCGATATAAAGCTTGACTGGCGCACATTTTTGATATACTGAAACCCTGTATGTTTCACACATGAACATGCTTTAAATAAGGTTTGATCCAGGAGCATCACGATGAATTTTCGCTCCTCAACAAGATTCCTTGAGCAAGAAAATTTTTTCCCACCTAAATAATTTTTTTTCAAATGTAAATAGAGTTCTCTGAGCTAAAAATGCTGTGTAGCAGATTTTCCGATTACAATTCTGGTTTCCTTAAATTTTGTAATGCGAAGGCAATGCATGGTCTGTTATAAAATATGTTGCTTGAAAATGTTTTTTTTCTACTGCAAGACAGCCTAAATATGCCACATTTATTACTGTTTAGGTGCGAAGTGCCGTATCAATGGGGGCCTTATAAAAACAAACCACTGTTCATTAAGGTACTCTGCTGGCCACATGCGGATTATACATTGCCAATTTCTAAATTATTTGTACTTGGTGCGATAATGGAAGATTAGGGCTTGTACATAAATGAACAAATAATGTTTATTAAATCAGCCATACTCTGGTTACTGAATGAAGCTTCAAATGTGTGAGTTCACATTTTTTAAACACAGGCCATCGTGCATCAGCCAGTAATGCATAAATAAATGTTAAACATCATGCTTCATATTTTTCAACAAGAAATGATTGTATCAAACAGTATAAAAGTATTAAACAGCATATATAAGTTGCTTCAAATTAGAATAAAGTGTATACATTTGAGCTGCAAAATCCTAATTTATGCAGGAAATCACCTTTAGCTTTCATAAAAGCGAGAATACTGTTCACGGTTAACCACAAGGAACAGGGACTCCATTGTCCGAGCATCTTGACCATAAGTGCAGGAGATGGCTGTGCTGGAATCCTGCTTCCTGCATTAGCAAAATAACAGAATCATGAGAGTTGACTCTACATTTCATTACGATCCTATACTGTGGGGAATTTGATAAGGCAACAAGGTTCTGAAAACAACACCCCTAATTATTGTGACCGAACACAAGGCACAGCTCAATTGGGCAAAAGTTCCAGTTTTCAAATTTAGAAACCGCGATCACTAAGTCATCGTAAATACAAAATGGCATAGAAGCAAAAATGAATATACAGTAGCCTTTTCACTATAGAAAATAACAGCATAAAATGTAGACTCTACCAACGACTTCTCTTAGCAATGGGCATTTCTCCAGGCGCATGGATGTGACCACAATATAAAACTCACAATATAAAATCTGCAATGTAGTTGTGCATTACACTTCAGAAGCACTGCAGCAGAAGACTTCATGGGAGAAGACACAATAAGACTGCTGAGCTCAAGGCATGAGAATTGTTTTGAATGTAACATTTATACACTCCGAGACGAAGAGCACTATTGTACAGAGAGAGTGCACAACAGACGAAAATGATGAAACCCCCAACTGCATTCTCACCTGCCCTGCATTACAGTAGCAAAGCAGTACTTGCATCTAGCTCAACAATATCCAACTCTCCACTGCAGTCTAAAGGCCTTTTCGGTATACGTAGTTATTTTTATTTATTGTTGTATATTTCTTTACTGACTGAGTAAGAATCAGTGTTTTAGCACATTTCCCTGGAAAATATAGAACGTCCTGCCAACTATTTTTTGCCCTTGTTAGCTAGGCAATTCGCTGACAAGTACTATTCCCTTATTTATACTTACAATCCTTCCTGATGCTCCGAATTTCTACTTCGTGCTCTGAACAGTGACGTATGTCCTTCTACTCAGTTTATGTTGGCTTCCTACAATTTACGTGGTCCTTTATATTGTAGCTGCTCAACTAGAGCCTAAAATTTCCTGCCGTCTCCTAAAAGCACTATCTTTATTGGACAACATATCCTACGTTTCCCCCTCACTGTGGGGGAGTTTATGTAAGTGCTGACCTATTTACTAGACCGCAGTGCCACAACTATTTCTCATCCTGTGTTGCCACTACATGCATGAGTCACAATGGCTGCAAATTGGCTCCCTGCCCCACCCTCTCCGATTCCAGGTCACTCTCTCTCCTAAATGTACATTTTGCCACCTGGAGAATATCCAAAAGCATTGCATCCTCATGAAAAGTGCTCCTGTTAATCTTTTTTTCTCTTCTCCTGTAACGACTGTGTTAAATCAAACATGCTTGCGAATTTCATGAGCAGCTCAGTAAACGAAATAGGCACATGGTTTGCTGAAGAGGTTTTCAACTACCATAAGAAGCCACGGTTTCTTGCAATTTCATCAATTCCCTTGCAGTCTTGAATAGCAATCTAGCACATTTTGATACTGTTTTCAAAACAATAATAGCCGAAATTTTGAGGTTGTGATAATTATATGATAATTAAAGGTAGAGGAGTTTGACGCAATGAGCAAATAAGAATCGCATTGCAGAGGGTAAACAAATACGCTCTTTGATTCAATAATTGCGCTCGATGGGTGATAGAAGTCGGCTGGCATAGGCTATAACGCGATCATGTCGACGCTGACGTTTTACTAACACTGCTCCTACGCCGTGACCACTGGCATCAGTTCGAACTTCCGTTGAGGCAGACGGGTTAAAGTGACCCAGGATTGCAGGCGTGGTAACGAGAGTAGTGAGCTGCGAAAAAGATGCGGCATGCTCAGGACTCCAAGAAAACGGCACGTCTTTCTTGAAGAGGTCGGTAAAGGGACGTGCAATGGTCGCAGAATGCTTTACAATGCGGCAGAAATAAGAGCACAGACCTACGAAACTACGAACGTCTCTGGTAGACTTCGGGACAGGAAAGTTCGTAACGGCGCGAATTTTGTCCGCATCAGGTCGCACGCCCCTGGCATCGACGAGGTGTCCAAGGACGGTGATGGCGGCGAACGAAGTGACATTTTGACGAGTTCAACTGGAGACCGGCCCGGTAGGAATACGTCAAGAATTGCTTAAAGACGGTCTACTTCTTTCTGCTGTTTTACGTGCCAAAACCAGTTCTGATTATGAGGCACGCCGTAGTGGAGGGCTCCGGAATAATTTTGATTACCTGGGGTTCTTTAACGTGCACTACAACGCAAGCACACCGGTCGTTTTCGCATTTCGCTTAAAGACGGTCGAGATGCGTGTGGAATGTGGGCGAATGAACGATGACGTCGTCCAGATAGCACAAACAGGTGGACCACTTGAACCCCTGAAGCAGAGACTCCATCATTCAATCGAAGGTGGCGGGCGCGTTACAGAGACCGAAAGGCATCACCTTGAACTGATAAAAACCATCAGGGGTAAAAAACGCAGTCTTCTTTCGGTCCACGTCATCGACAGATATCTGCCAGTAGCCGCACCGTAAGTCAATAGAAGAAAACTAGGCGGCACCACACAGGCAGTCTAGAGCGTCATCAATACGTGGCAAAGGGAAAACGTCCTTTTTTGCATTTTGTTCGGGTGGCAATAATCTACACAAAAGCGCCACGTTCCATCCTTCGTTTTGACAAGTACGACGGGAGAAGCCCACGGACTGCAGGAAGGCTCGATAGTGTCCCTTTTCAGGCATCCTTTCTACTTCCTGTTGTTAACAGCTCGTTCCGACGCACAGACACGATATGGACGTCGGTGAATAGGGTTCGCATTGCTAGTATTTATTCGATGGGTCACGATGGACGTTTGACCTAAGAGTCGATTGTCAAAGTCAGAAATGTCGCGATAGCCTTCAAGAACGCGGCAGAGAGCTTCAGCTTGAGCAGATGTAAGGTCAGAGGAAACCATCTTCTCAATGTCGACGTCACTGCCGTGGGATGACGTCACGGTATGGGCTGAGCTATTCACAATCTTCGACTGTGAATGGCTCGACCTCACCATCCTGCAGAGCGCTGATGATAGCCAATGAGGTCCCCTGAGACAGGACTTGCGTGGTTAGCGCGAAATTGGTAAGGGGAAGGCAGGTGTGGTTGCCATGTAATTGTCAGCACAGTGTGTGGTACGATAACACCATGTGTAAGTATAACGGCCGTAATTGGTGCGACCACGTTTTGCCGTCAGGTACAGCTGGTGAGGAAAGCAAGTCGACGTGTGTCGCAGATCGAGGCGGTAGGCGAATAAAATCCTTGCGGCTCCACAGCGTCGGCAAGAAGTGGCAAGTCAAGGCGAAGTGAGCCGGCCGAACAGTCAATGAGGGCAGAATGACTGGCGAGGAAATCTAGACCGAGAATGAGTTCGTGAGTTCACCAAAATGGCAACTCTATATCAAGCGGGAACACGTTGTCTTCCTTCTCCTCAGTGTAGCCATAATGTGGCAGTTGTTCCGTATCAATATTTATTACGATGCTCAGGCATTCTATATATATAAAATGGGTTTTACAATGAAAGACAATAATTAATGGGCCGGTGTGATGTATTTATTTTTGCACCTGACGGTCGTAATATACAACTAAATGAAATTTAAATCGGTATTTTCATATTCAGTCCCCGGAATAACTAGATAATTGAAGCTCACAACCCCATGCTCAGCAAAGTATAAAGGGTCATTACATTGTTTAGCTTAGCTCTAATGCAGCAGAAAAATACACCTAATTTTACGTCGTGATTATTATCTCGTATATTCAAGGACAGTACATTTTCCTAAAACCGGTATTTCAAATACTCGGGTATTACACGAAATAAAACGTTTAAAGTTTCACTGAGTGAAGAGTCCCGGCGCGCCCCGTACTATTCCAGGGTGGAACCGGTGAATGTGCCTCAATTTATGTTTCTGTGAAGCCCTTTCTGCAAACCATACCACCCCTGAAAAACGCTTGAGTTAACGCTTGGAAAGTCTATGAATGGCACCGTTATGATCTTGCGAGCTACGGCATGTGACAGAGATCAATCACTTTTTGCCCCTCGAGAGCCATTCACATGTCAAAATGACGCATCACCGTCGTCGGTGATCGCTGTAAGAACGGTTAGCACACTAAACAGTAAAGCTATTTAACTGCCCAAATTAGGCTAATTTTATAAACCTGTTTGAAACTCGGAACATTAATCTGACGAATCGTCATTACCCTTAGGTGCACAGTGAAGAATGATTATTTTTTTTAATTTTCTTTACAAAGGCAAGCTACGCGAAGAAATACGGGCTCAACTGCGCTCTGCTAGACTCGGAGGTGGGACAGCTGGCGGCCAAGTACGTCATGCGAAGCATGTCCAGCTTGAACTGCAAGTAAGAGACAATATGTTACTTGGAAGCGTGAATTACCCCTTCATAGCAATGTTAAGAATCAAACATGCATGTCAATGTATACACACATAGAGTGCACGGACCCCGTGTTCTGAGATAAACTTAAATAGCGATTATTATTACTATATGATTTGAAAACCTATACGCAGGATACATATCGAATCTGAAGATCACGGAAAGTGCGATATATAACACAGTTCATACAAAAATTTTCAAGGGTATTTCGGTGCTGTTCGTTATACACAATAATACGTTATATGCGGGTTGTACTGTATTTCATTTTCAATAGTAAGAGGTGGGACTAAATATCTCCATGTCTTCGGAACACAGCCCAGTATTCCTGTTTCTAGCCTCTATGAATATGTGCAAAAAATCTTATGGTTGTGCAGCTTTGCTGGCTAGGGTTAGAAACTGCAAAAAAAAAAAAAAAAATTCGACGTTGTCTCCGATCTCGCGGTCCGGGAAGTGTTTCACTTGCTTGCACATGTATAAACAGCTATGCTGATGGTTGCAACGCGGTCGCTCATTGCTATTCTCCACTGAAAAAAAAGAAGAAAAAAATCATATGCTACTGTTCTGGAGTATTTTAGACGGAAATACCATTTTGCGTTGTATAAGAGAGTCGTAATTTTTTGTAAGAAATCTGGGACGTGACAAGGACTCTGTCAGGGCTGCCGCATAGGGGGCCTAATATTAAATTTAACCAACTGGGATTGCATAACGTGCCCCAAAACACAGTTGGCGGGTGTCACGGGTCCTGTCCAAGCACTTCGCAGTGCATTTTCGCGGTGCGGGTACACGCACTTTTTACGAATGCAACAATATCATGAACAGCGCTGATAGCATCGATTTATATTGTGATAGTGAAGTGAAATTAATTTTATTCAAACTGTAACAGTACAGGTGTTCTTAGGCGGAATGCTAAAGGCAAATTGCCTGAAGGGACACGTCGCTGTACAAAAAAAGTCAGGGTGGGACGTTCAGCAGCAATTTAACTTCGCAAGAGGGCGTATGTAAATTAATAAAATCTTGAACCTATTATAAAGGCACATATTCAGTAACATCATCTAAGAGCACTTACACTGAATGCATATTCTACTTTATGTTAAGCATCAAGCACTCTAACATTCTTCTTTTATTCCCTAATAGAACTAATCTCATAACTAAGGTTCTGAATGTGTTTGTTAATGTTATGGAAACGTATCAAATCAAATCGCACTGTTCGCACACCATAATTTGTTCTTATCTGCAGTGTTCTACCAGAGGCATGCCTCAACTCATAATTGATGTGTAGATGTGAATTGAGGTTCGAAATAATTTTGCCGTCATATTAGTTCAAGTTCATCTCTATTGAGCATTTTTTTCTGACAACACGACCGAAGAAAAACAATGCCAGGAGAGGAACAAAAGCTACTAACAGATTAGCATGACGAGGTTCCTTCCCTGTTTGGAATAGGCAACAGACAGTCATGTTAGAAGTGTTTAGAATTAGAGACAAGTAACAGAACGCTTAATACATACAGGTGTTTTAGCCTGAACATCAATTTACATTCACTGCATATGTTCATGTAGGCACTCTTATACACGCAATACATATTTCCTACTCAAGTATATAAAACATAAATTACATAGGTATGACTACAAAAATAAAATGAAATATAGCACGCAACACTGATAAAAAAACAATCCTGACAAAACGGATAGCAAAGAACCTAATTACAACCTGTAAGCACTGCAAACAATACCAAATAATTACATGAACAATGCAAACAGGGCAAGTACCACAGACCACAACAAAATAATCACAAAGAACACTATAGTTCATTAATCATACGAAACAATTCGTGTCGGATGGCGAATTATGGTCAAAACTATCTGCTTTCTTGGATAATGTATTTCTTCAATTTATGGTTGGTAATGTTGTTTACATCAATGTTTTGTCTTTTGTAGGATATTTAAGTAATCAGGCATATAATGGCGCAGCATGTGTAGGCTATTGTTAATTCGGGAAAAGGGTATTAACAAGTAATCTCTGTTTCGGAATGAGTAGCATAAGAAAATTGGTGTTGTCACTTTGTAGACTATGTTTATATTTTACAACAAGGTTAAATTTGTGCGAGTGCTGTACTGGGAGTACATTTAATGAGCCACTCTTGTATGAGCGTCATGTGGGGCATGACGAATGGCTTTTTTGTGCAATATGATCAATATGTTAATGTTAGTCTTAGATTTGTCCATCCACACAAGGCTGCAGTAATCCATATGAGAAGAAGAGATTGCGTTATAAAGCATCAATTTAATTTTAGTCGAAAACATCTGTCTGAATCTGCATAGCATGCCACAAGCTCTTGCCAACTTTCCTGCCACGCGTTCGTCGTGCACATTCCAGTTTAAATGCTGACTAAAGGTCACTCCCAACGTTTTTGCCTCTTTTACAACTTTTATTTGTTCATTTGTTCGGAACAGTGTTTTACGGTTATATCCGCCCAATAACCTTCTGTGCACGCATAAATATTACCGCATTTGTTTTGGCAGCGTTAATTTCTTGGCCATTTATTTCTGTCCACTCAAAAAAATTTTGCTAGTGTAACATTTGTGATGTGTATGAGCTCGTCGAAACTAGTCGATTGGGAAACAAGGCTTGTGTCACCTACGTAAATGGCGTAAGAAGCATGTTTGCTAATGTTTACTATATCATTTATGTAAATAATAAATAGAACCGGTCCCAGTACACTGCCCTGTGGTACACCTGAAGTACTATTTAATACAGAAGAATGAAGTTCATTAATTACAACGCAGTGTTTACGATGTCTTAAATATGACTTAAGAAGCTCACCAGGAACTCCACGAAAGCCGTAGTGCTCTAATTTTGTAGAAATGCGCCACCAACCTTGCCAAGAACATCGATAAGGTTCTCGTTTCGGCCCTGAGGAATCCCTTTAATCTCAATGCTTTCTTTTTTGCCTCGAATACTGATCGTGCGCTGTGATCCGCATCGAGCTCTCATTTGCCAACTTCTTGAATGGTGCAAGTTCAAGATTCATCTGTCTCCTTGACGCTGTCAGTGCAGCGTTCTCTCCCTTCAAATCAGCATACTGTTTTCGAAAGTCCTCAGCATAATTGTTCTTGTGCTATAGGCTGGCCTTCAGCTCCCTGATTTCTTTACGCATCTCACGCTTAAAATCAGCCATCTCAGTTCCAATGGTGGAAAAGAACACGTTATACAAGTAAAAAAAAAGTTACACAACAATTGGCAGCAGAAGCAACGGGAAGAGAGTTTGCAAAAAATAGTAAATGCAACATAGTTGCAAGAGTTCCAACCTGTGAAAGGAGTAGAAAATAAGCGTCTGTACGGTCCGTCACCTCCGCTGCCAAGTGACTGACGAGGGAGCTGCTTTGTCCTTTTCACAGGAGCTACAGTTAATGTATATGCTCCTCACGGGAGCAGGGTTGCGCATAGGTCCGCCATCTTGCCCGCCGATGCATCCGTGTTAAACAGAAAAGCCACTCCTCTTGAATGCTGGATACGGCACGGCTCAGCTGCCGAGTGTGCTTGCTCCTTCGTTTCGCGAAGGCCAGGTGGCGCGGCGGGCGGCAGCGCAGAGAGGCTCGCGACGACGGCGGTGTGGTGGGCGGCAGTGCAGGCCATAGAACCTCCATGGTGCACGCGCAGCCGTGAACTTGGCTTTACCACAAAAGGTTGCTTTTTGAGCAGGTGACTACGTTTGGCGACTACGTCCGCGAGTGGCGCGTTCAATCACATGCGCATCTCTGCTCCTACATGTACAGTACGTCTAATAGGAGGAGGTGAAGACAATGGTCACGCGGTTAAGCAGAGAAGGCTCACACAGCGATCTTCGCAGCCGCGTCCGTCGTGTAGCTATCCGCAAGTTTCCGGCTACCTTGATCTACGCTTGGCTTCGTGCGCCTGTGAAACAAGTAGAAAATAAGCGTCTGTTCGGCACGTCGCCTCCGCTGCCAAGTGCTTGATATGACTATACTGCAGACGGGTAGGCTAATGTTTGCTTTACATTCATACTCCTTATACTTAGTGCACTGAAATTTGCAGCCGCAATTTCGGAATGTGGTATGTTGACAACTTCTTGAAAAAAAAATACAGAGAATTGAGGTCTGTGTTACTTGTATGAGCCCAGACTGACAAACTGTAACGCACATAAGATTGAATGACTTTAAAGTAAAGCTGTTTGTTTAGCCACAGTGGCAGGAGGCACTCAATATTTTCCAATTACTCCGACAGATCGAGAAATCTACGGGCATATATCTTTAACGTGTTCTTTCTGCCAAAGTGGTTCAGGAAAAGTGACAGCAAAAATATAGCAGACCTATCGAGGGGTATAACTGAGAAAAACGAAATGTATTTCATGCAAGAAGTAGTGAGCTAGCTTGATATTTCTTTCACTTCCTGACTTTGTCTACCTTAGATACGCTCTCTGAATCAATGTCATGATGTGCAGAATGCATTTGCGGTGCCCGAAATATTGCTTTTGTGCCAGATTTGTTCGTGACGTACCCTAACACAATTTGCCATTCATCGCATTGTCTCGGCGTCTTATTCATTTCTTGCGTAGTATATACCTTGAGCGTGGCCATATATCATCTGCGCCTGAGAGTCTGAACAGGCGATACTTGCCCATTGTATAGAAAAAGAAAAAAAAAGCTTTCATATTGTTTTCTGCTGTAGGTCGAGATAAAATGGCTTACTGCGACTGAACTCCACGCTTCAAAGATAACGGTACTTAAAGTCTTGAACTTCATGGTGCCGTCAAAAATAGCCACATCCAGATTTCTCTGTGAACGCGTCCTCATGGTGTCACTCATTTCATTTATGGCATCAAAACCTCACCGAACACAATTTAAAGCAGTAGGTGTCAGAGAATTTATATACACTTGCTATGTTTCATTCGAGCCTCGTTCTTAGTCTTTTCCCTTTCGCACACGCACACATACACACTGTGGTGTATTTCTCCTCTGTCTCATGCACCTGAGTTCGAGGTCGTGGCTTAGATCCCGGTCGCGGCGGCCGCATTTCTACGGGAACTAATTGCAAAAACGCTCATGTAATTAGATTTAGGCGCACGTTGAAGACTCCCAGGTAGTCAGCATTATTCACGAATCCCCCTCTACGGCGTGCCTCATGATTTC
Organism: Dermacentor silvarum; assembly: GCF_013339745.2. Taxonomy (NCBI): domain Eukaryota; kingdom Metazoa; phylum Arthropoda; class Arachnida; order Ixodida; family Ixodidae; genus Dermacentor; species Dermacentor silvarum. The sequence continues at coordinate 82,573,109 of NC_051163.1, read as the reverse complement.
GAGAGAGAGAATAAACTTTATTAAAATATCGTGATCAGTTGTGCCTCGAAGGTGGAGCGCTTAGTCCGGGGCCCCATAGGTAGCAGCCACCGCCTCGGCACGGTCGACTAGCCATTGCTGGCCAGTCGCCGTCGCGTCGGTCAGCCGCTCCTCCCAGGAGGTGAGGGTGGGGTTTGGAACGGGAGGGACGTGGGGAATGTCTTGGCAAAGCCAGACCATATGCAGTAGGGTGGGGCGGTCACCACAGTGCGGGCATTGAGCTGGACCACGGGAGGGTTAGAGGTTGGAATAGAAAAGGGGCGTCGGGAAAGTATTCGTCTGTAGTTGTCGCCAACAGACAGCCTGTCGGCGAGTAAGGGAAGGATGAGGTGAGGGGTAGTGTTGCCGAGTTAGGCGTATCTCAGCAAGTTGGGATGCGTACGAGAAAGGTTGCGGTCGGATGATGGCAGAGTGATCCCCAGCGGCTCGGTATGAGAGTTCTCGGGCCAGCGCATGAGCGCGCTCATTACCGGGGATCGCTGGGTGCCCAGGCACCCAGACCAACCGAAAAGTATGTGAGGTGGATGATAGGAAGGACTCGAGTATGGACGTGGTAGTAGGATGTAAAGTGTTGAAAAGAAAACGCCGACAAGCTGCCTGGGAGTCTGTGAGAATATGATTTGGGGTAGAGGAGGGAGAGAAGAGGTGGAAAGGATTGCCCTGGCAATTGCGCGTTCTTCCAGGAGGGAGACGTCGGTTAATGTACGTTCTGAGGCTGCGAATACGGTCATGAGATCAGAGTCCATTACTACCGTGACTCCCCGCATTTCGAGGTATGTTACAAAAGTATCCGACCTTATTTTTTTGGAACACCTGATGGATATGAAACAAGCGTGCTTGCATCAGGCGACCTTGAGCCTTTGTGCTCATGCGCGAATTTGTCCCCGCCTGCCGATAGCGTCAGTCGCTGGGACGCAGCGTTTGAGTGAGGTAGTGCGCAGGGCTCTCGTCGGTTTCTTTATTGCAAGGAAAATGACGGAGCGACTGGAGCAGCGCTACTGCATCATATTTTGCAAGAAACTGGGCGACAGCCAAGTGGAAACCATTCGGAAGATTCAGATGGCTTTCGGTGACAATGCTATGAGCAGCACACAGATTAAGGAGTGGTACAACCGGTTTAAAGACAGCCGCACATCGGTGGAGAGCGAGCCACGCTCCGGTCGGCCATCGCCATGCCGAAATGACCAGGTCATTGCCGAAGTGAGCGCTGTGGTGATGCGGAACCGTCGTGTGACTATCCGAGAAATTGCGGAAGAGGTGGGCCTGAGCACTTTTTCCGCACATTCCATTATGATTGAAGATTTGGCCATGAAGAGAGTTGCGGCAAAATTCGTGCCGTAGCTGCTCACGGTGGAACAAAAGCAGCTTCGTGTTGAAGTCTCACAGGACAGGCTGGATTCCACAAACAGTGACCCCGACTTCATGAACACCATAATCACTGGTGACGAGTCTTGGGTGTACGGGTACGACCCGGAAACCAAATCCCAGTTGTCTCAGTGGAAGCATTCCATGTCACCAAGACCAAAGAAGGACCGCCAAGTGCGCAGCAACGTCAAAGTGATGCTGACTGATTTCTTTGACTCCCGCGGTGTGGTACACCACGAGTACGCACCACAGGGTCAAACAATCACCAAAGAGTACTACAGGGATGTCCTCCATCGCCTACGTGATGCTGTGCTGCATAAGAGACCGGAGTTGTGGTCAACAGGAAATTGGTGCATCCATCACGACAATGCTCCTGCACATTCCTCGCACTTGATTCAGACTTTTTGGCGAAAAACCAGACTCCTGTAGTTCAACAGGATCCTTACTCTCCTGATGTGGCTCCCTGCGACTTCTGGCTGTTTCCCAAAATCAAGAGGCCATTGAAAGGAGCGCGATTTCAGACAAGAGAGGACATTATGGCTGCAACGACAGCTGAGCTAAACTCCATTCCGAAAGAGGCTTTCTCGAAATGGTTCCAACAATGGCAGCAGCGCTGTGAGAAGTTTGTTGAGACCCAAGGAGACTACTTTCAGGGTGATTAGGTTTCCAACGCTCCAGTTATGCCAGTTTTTTTTTCTTCGGCCAAAGATTGGATACTTTTCTAACAGACCTCGTATATCATGCTTTATGCATGTGTAACCCATGAATTAGATTTATCTGTCCCTTCAACTGCTGTTTTATGTTACATGAAACATTTTTTTAGAAAGAGCATTGAACATATGGAACGGTTGTTTTGTTCGGGTGTATTAGCTGAAGAGGCAGACGTTAACTTGCATAAAAAATCGCAGTGTCCACGAGGCTAATTAAAAAGATCAACTGATTAACTTTTAATTTTATTGAGATAGCAGTTATATGGACACTCCAGGCGCATTTCTGCTGTTGCCGTAAGATTCCGCATAAAGTCCAAATGCGATAATATTGTCACCGCGCACCGTATGCTGTACGCGTGAGTGAAAGCGTGCAAGGGTGAGCAGGTGATCGCGACTCCATCTCGCGCATGCCAGGGAGGGAGTCGGGAAGCAAGTGCGCCGTCTTCCTGGCGCGTGCAACGCTCTGGGGCGAGGGTAGGGAAGTGGGGGAGGGACGCATTCTACTCCGACTGGCCTAACAAACCGCTTGCAATCGCACGAGCAGCACGCTTTCGGGGGAAAGGTGTGTGTGTGTCTGTGTTTGTTTGTGTGTGAGGGGGGGGGGGCGTCTTACGCGGCGCGCGCCCGACCGGGCCGCTTATCTTGAAAGCCATCTGCGGCGGGCACAGTGTCTGCTCTGTGCTGTGTATTCGCGGCGTAGTGGGCGTTGATTGGAGCGGCAGCACGAAGGTAAAATAGCTCGTTGCTGCCGCCGCGCTTACTCACTCCAGCGTATTGACGGCAAGTTTCCGCGGTAATCCAGTGAGATGCGTTCATGTTTGCTTGTGCGCGCGTGACACCATGCTTGTTATTTAGTTAGTATGCCCATGTTTACAAGTTCATACGACCTATAAAGCAACTATCCTTGCTTCGTATCATCATCATCAGCCTATATTTTATGTCCACTGCAGGACGAAGGCCTCTCCCTGCGATCTCCAATTACCCCTGTCTTGCGCTAGCGTACTCCAATTTGCACCTGCGAATTTCCTAACTTCATCATCCCACCTGGTTTTCTGCCGTCCTCGACTGCGCTTCCCTTCTCTTGGTATCCATTCTGTAACCCTAATGGTCCACCGGTTATCCATCCTACGCATTACATGGCCTGCCCAGCTCCATTTCTTCCGCTTAATGTCAACTAGAACATCGGCTATCCCAGTTTGTTCTCTGATCCACACCGCTCTCTTCCTGTTTCTTAACGTTACTCCTAAGATTTTTCGTTCCATCGCTCTTTGTGCGGTCCTTAACTTGTTCTCGAGCTTCTTTGTTAACCTCCAAGTTTCTGCCCCATATGTTAGCACTTGTAGAATGCAATGATTGTACACTTTTCTTTTCAACGACAGTGGTAAGCTCCCAGTCAGGATTTGGCAATGCCTGCCGTATGCACTCCAACCCAATTTTATTCTTCTGTAAATTTCTTTCTCATGATCAGGGTCCCCTGTGAGTAATTGACCTAGATAAACGTACTCCTTTACAGACTCTAGAGGCTGACTGGCGATCTTGAATTCTTGTTCTCTTGACAGGTTATTGAACATTATCTTTGTCTTCTGTATATTCATCTTGAACCCAATTCTTATACTTTCTCGATTAAGGTCCTCAATCATTTGTTGCAATTCGTCTCCATTGTTGCTGAATAGGACAATGTCATCTGCAAACCGAAGGTTGCTGAGATATTCGCCGTTGATCTTCACTCCTAAGTCTTCCCAGTCTAAGACCTTGAATACTTCTTCTAAGCATGCAGTGAATAGCATTGGAGAGATTGTGTCTCCTTGCCTGACCCCTTTCTTGATAGGTAACTTTCTACTTTTCTTGTGGAGAACCAAGGTAGCTGTGGAATCCTTGTAGATATTTGCGAAGATATTCACGTATGCCTCCTGTACTCCTTGATTACGCAATGCCTCTATGACTGCTGGTATCTCTACTGAATCAAATGCCTTTTCATAATCTATGAAAGCCATATAGAGAGGTTGATTGTACTCCGCAGATTTCTCGATTACCTGATTGATGACATGGATATGATCCATCATAGAATATCCCTTCCTGAAGGCAGCCTGTTCTCTTGGTTGGCTGAAGTCAAGTGTCGCCCTGATTCTATTGGAAATTATCTTGGTGAATATTTTATACAATGCGGAAAGCAAGCTAATGGGTCTGTAATTCTTCAATTATTTAATGTCTCCCTTCTTATGGATAAGTATAATGTTGGCGTTCTTCCAGCTGTCTGGTACACTTGAAGTGTTGAGGCATTGCGTATAAGGGCCGCAAGCTTTTCAAGCATGATATCTCCTCCATCTTTGATTAAATCTACTGTTATTCCATCATTCTCCAGCAGCTTTTCCCCTGGTCATGTCTTTCAAGGCCCTTCTAACTTCATCGCTAGTTATAGAAGGAGCTTCTGTATCCGGTTCATCACTATTTCGAATGAAAGTAGCTTGGCTGTTTTGGGAACTGTACAGGTCAGTATGGAATTCTTCCGCTGCTTTTACTATGTCATCGAAATTGCTGACGATATTACCATGCTTATCTTTCAGTGCATACACCTTGCCTTGTCCTATGCCAAGCTTCCTTCTTACTGATTTCATGCTGCATCCATATTTTACGGCTTCCTCAATCATTCCCACGGTATAATTTCGTATATCCCTTACTTTCTTCTTGTTGATCAGTTTTGACAGTTCAGCGAATTCTATCTGATCTCTTGAGTTGGACATTTTCATGTTTTGACGTTTCTTTATTAGGTCCTTTGTTTCTTGGGAGAGCTTCCCTGCTGGTTGCCTTGGTGCCTTACCTCCAACTTCAATTGCTGCTTCTGTGATCAACCTAGTTACGGTTTCATATATCTGTCCGGTTTCATATATCTTGCTTCGTATATCTGTCCACTAATTTGCTGTGACAATCGGTGCTTCGCCTTTCGGGCAAAACTACGACTATTCGTGCTTAGAGCACAAGTTACAGTTGGGAACTTGAAGCCGAGCGATTATGAATTCAAAGTGAGTAGGCTATTGCAAGGTCTCGTAATTAAGAGGCTTATCCGAATTGTTGGCTAAATTATGTTCAAATTCAAATATCAGGCGACGTTTATTCCAAGCTTTGATATATACGATCTTCAAAATGGTATATCTTTTCGCATGGATTTTTGGTGCATGGCCTTGCAATACGACTAAGAGCTTGCACCCCACGTATCAACTGTAGAACCTGTCAATAGCGCATATAAACTTGGCAATAGGCTATGCTACGGGTGCTCAATACTCTTGTTCATGTTGTATCAGCCAGCTTGGCAGAACTGTGATTTGCGCATTCGTGGGTAAGACGACCACTTTCACGTGGAAAATAATTTAACGGCTGCTGCAGCTCCCAGCAGTGCTATGATTGTTCATTGTACATTTGTAATCATTTCCAGGCAACAGAAGTTCACGAGACGCTTTTTAATTATTTAACCTATATTTGCATTCTGTCAACCCACTTTCTGCAGTTTCAGTTCGGCACCTCTAATGTCTTCCCTATGATGATTTTGTTAATTTGGTCTACATTCTTACAGGTGCTGCACACAGCTGACCAGGCTTATGAGGTTCCTAGCAACCTCATCAACATTTACAGGTTCTAGCAAGTTATCAGGCAGTCTTTGCTAGTGCCACTAGTACATGCACTGGACTATAAAAATATGCGCAAGAACAAAGAAATACAGAAGATATTATTTATATGAAATCACACACACACACAGAAAAACAAGCTAACAGAATACAGAAGAGAACAGAAAAGATATGTTGAGAGAGAAAATCTCCACATTTCTTCTTTTTTTGTTTTCGCAAAGAACATTGAACGATTTCAGTCCAAACAACATCTGAAAATATCTCCTCAATGCACCTACTCTCGCGCCTGTGAATACTTTCATCGTAGTTACCGTTACGAACACAGCCGTCGGTGACGATCAGAATGGGACGTGACTGAAGTGTGTTCCAGGTATGTTTGCTTGAGGGAAGCAGTGGAGCCATACGATATTTTGGTAATAAACTAGCAGCGCGAGCAAATGTTAGTGAGCCAGGAAGCTACAGAACAAGCGTTGTCCTCGAGCTACTTTATTCTATTAAGATCGGTGTTATGCAAAATACAAAGGAAGCCAGGAAAACCAGTCACGAGATTCACAGGTAATTGCGTAAAACAGAAAAAAAATAACACCGCATATCCACGGGGTGAATGATGATGAGTGGGCGAAGCTCCGGAGGGAATCATCGGTAAACCGTGAATCTTCCGTGTAATTCGCCCAGTCTCGCCGCACTAAATCGAACGATTGACTTCCACCAATGACACGTGCCATATGTGACGTCATTCCTATTTTATAACAGCGCCCTTCATTATAATTGCACCATCTCCCGCTTAAGGGCACGCTAGCACAAACGCGTTAGAAACGTGCAGTACTCTCCAGTAAGGGGGAGAGGCCACAGCGTCTTACGCAGCCGTTTACACATGCCGGAACGTGCACCGCATTTGCCGACGCCATCACAGTGACTGCTGAGAGAGTATAAACCCCGTATTCATAAACGCTCCTCGACTTGAACTTGACTTGCCACCGCCCTGAACGCATTTCGAACGCGCTGGCCAAGGCGGTGGCAAGTCAAGTTCAAGTCAAGGAGCATTTATGAATACGGGGGTAAGGCGGAGAGGCCACAGCGTCTTACACCAGCTTCTTACACGGGCCGTAACGCAGCTAGCTACAAATGCGTTAGAAACGCGCAGTCTTTCGTTATTGTTGGATATTTATTGTCATTGTGGTGCGTGTGTCCATGTGCGCTTCGTGGCATAGTGGTTAGCGCCGCGCGTTCGGAAGCGAGGGGTCCCTGGTTCGATTCCGCGCTACGGACACAACTTTCGGAATTTTTAGGGGCGAAGCTCCTTAGGGTGTGGGTCTGTCCCTCCTCTGTAGTATGTAGTAGTAGTAGGTAGCCACGTCTACTTTTATGAAAAAAAAAATTGGTGGCGCTTTGTCGGCGTTTTCGCCACGTGGAAAGAGTTCACACAAGCGTTCCGCGTGGAGTTCGCTTCAATCGATTCGAAGCGCCGCCTGAAGGAAGAGCTTCAACAACGCACCCAGCATCCACAGGAGAACCTGAAGGAGTTCATTTATGTGATATCGGCATACTATGACCGCATCGGTGAAACCGTACCAGAAGAGGAAAAGGTCCAGCGGGTTCTCCGCCAAATGCATCCACAGTTACAAGACCTCGCAGAAGGGTCAACCTTTAAAACATTGAGGGAGTCGCGACGCAGGCGGACGGACTGATGGAAAGAGCGTGGCGGCAATGGCAGTACAAACCACCACCACCAACAACAAATCCGGTCGCAAAGGATTTGGCATTCCAGGAATCACACAGGGCAGTCGCTAACGCTCTCGGACCGCGGCCCACGTCGGCGGCTGCCACCGTGGGCCCCACTACGTCAGCCACAATGTCTCCGCCGTACCACTCGCCACTACACCCCGCAGCCGTCCAACCCTCCTATCTTCGTGATAAAATTCATCCCGCCCCCACCGTCCTTACGCTGACGCAGCTGATCGCCCACACCTCGCAACCGGCCGCTCGTTGGCAGCGGCCCAACACACAAGTCCACTGCCAGCGCTGCGGAGGGATCGGCCATGTTACCCGCCAATGCGCCACGGGTAGGCAAAATGCGCCGCCCAGGTGTTTTCAGTGCCATCAGGCGGGGCACGTGCGAGCTGAATGCCCAGAGAATCAGTACTCGGGAAACATCCAGTGGTAGATACTACGTCGGCGGGCATCTACGACAGCGCGCTCCTGGTTGCGGCCACTGCTGGCAGAAAGGAACCCCTTCTCGACATCCGCATCGGAGCAACGACATTCCAGGCGCTCGTGGACACGGGGTCCAGCGTCAGCCTTCTGGTACAACAAGCGATGGTGGCCGCTGAAGCCACAGGGCCAGTTACAAAAGAGAGGTACGCACGCTCCGCCTGGCCACGGGCTGGTCTCAATCTACGTCCTCGCTCGGATGCAAGATCCACTGGGCGGCCGGCTCCCGCCGCCAGCGGTTCCTATGTGTGCCTGACCTCTGTAAAGACATTGTACTCGGGAGGGACTTCCTGACGGTGACTGGAATATCGCTCCATATGACACTGGGACGTTGGACAATTGAGACGGAACCACAGTGAATGGTACCCTTCGTCAAAGGAGAACAGCAGGTTAAGGGGGACCTAGACAGCGAAGAATCATATGACCTGCAAGCAATCTTCGCCGAGCAACCAAACTTCGCTGAGCAACCTGAGCCTATGGTCAGCTCTGAGGTCTCAACCGCCAATGACCCTGCTAGCTTTGCGGCTCAGGTGAATGTAGACCCACGTCTGGTTCAGGTGCTTGACACTTTCTGCCCAATTATTACAACTACCCCCGGGCGCACGACATTTGCCGAACAACGAATTGATACTGGGGACAGCCTACCTGTACGTTGCAAACTTCGCCCTGTCAATGCTAAGAAACAGGCCATTATGGATAACTGCATCCATGACCTCCTAGAGGAAGAGCTCATACGCCCGAGTACCAGTCAGTGGACGAGTGCTCCTGTTTTGGTCGCAAAGAAGTCTGGTGGCTTCAGCCTCGCCATTGATTATCGGCCACTGAATAGCCGAACAAGGGTGCCTGTTTACCATATGACCAGGATTGACTGGCTATTGGCACAGCTGGGTCAGGCACAATGGTTTTCAAGTTTTGATCTGTCACAAGGCTTTTTCCAAATCCCAGTGTGCCAAAAGGATATCCCTAAAACCACATTTATCTGCCACCAGGGCGCCTTCGAATTCACTAGGATGCCCTTCGGAGTGGCAGGTGGCCCAGCAACCTTCCAAACATTGATGGACAGAGTTGTGGATGGCATAAATCATAAATTTGCAATGGAATTCCTCGACGACGCCCTGGTGTATTCAGGCACTCTGGACAACCACGTGGAACACATCAATGTGTACTAGAGCGCATCGGAACCACAGGCCTCACCATCAACCCAGACAAGATCCAACTCTGTCACTATTCGCTCAGGTTCCTTGGACATATTATTTCACCTTGGCAGTGTAGACCTGACAAAGGCAAAGTGCTTGCTGTGTTGCACTACCCTCAACCGGCAACAGTCAAACAACTGCAAGCTTTCCTTGGCCTGGCGGGGTATTATCGAAGCTTCATACCTCGATTTTCTCTCACAGCCTACCCCCTCACCAGCCTTTTGAAGAAAGATGCACCCTGGCAGTGGACCAACCAGCAAGAGTGCACATTCCAGAATCTGAAGCAGTCCCTGGCCAATGATGCCGTGGTGAACCTGCCTGACCTCAACCAGCCCTTTGTGGTGGAAACAGCTGCCAGTGGTATCGGAATAGCTGCTGTGCTACTCCAGGCAAGCCCCTAGGAACTCAGACCCGTGTCATTTATAAGCAGGGTCCTCACCGAGGCAGAATAAAAGTACACTGTTCAGGAATGGGAGTGTCTGGCAGTGGTCTGGGTAGTCGATAAATTCAGGCCGTACCTCCAATTCACGGAATTCGAAATCCATTGAGACCATTCTTCTCTCTCATGGATGTTTCAGACCAAACAAGCATTACCAAGAGTCAAGCGGTGGGTACTTAGGCTGCAAGGCCTTAACTGCAAGATCAAACACAGGAGGGGACTTGCCAACATTCCAGCAGATGCCCTTAGCAGAGCCCCCTTGAACTGTCCAGACAACCCAAGCCAGACTCTACCCGAAACTCTGTTCCCGATTACCGTCCAAAAGCCTGAACAACACATTACATTCGAGACATTTGCCCCCCTGTCTGTGCCAGACGATGTGACTCTCCTCAACTATATAGAATGCCTGATTGAGGAGCAAGGTCGTGATCCACTGTTCGCCAAGCTCAAAAGCGTCATGCAAGGTACAACGCTCCCAGAGAATGACCCACAATCACGCCTAATTAAGGACTTGGCTGCTTCAACAGAACTGGAGTCTACTAGGTTGCTCGTTCAGCACAGAGGGAACCAAAAGGTGCCTTGGCTACCAGAGCGCTTGCGGACTCTGGTGCTGAAATTGGCTAATGACCACCCCACGAGTGCACATGTGGGTTTTTTCAAGACATTGCAGCGTGTTTCTTCTCGTTTCGTATGGCTGGGTATACGAGCAGATGTATCTAAATATGTCAGATGCTGTAAAGTTTGCCAGCGCTCCAAGGCAAATCGACAAAAGTCGGCAGGCCTTATGAGCAGGCAGTGGGCCACTGCACCGATGGAGGAACTTAGTTTAGATGTCATTGGACCGTTACCACTCACACCACGGCGCCACCAGTATCTGCTGGTGGTGGTTGACAAGTCCACAAAGTTCATTGAATTGTTCCCTCTAAGAGCTGCTACCAGCCCAAACATTGTTGACTGTATGCGGCAAGTCTTCTGTCGGCATGGAGTACCAGTAGCAATTTCCAGCGACAACGGGCGCCCATTTGTCAGTACGCTTTGGAAGGGCCTCCTGAAGCAATGGGGCATAAAAGACCGTCATACTGTGCCTTACCGCCCCACTCGACAGATGGTAGAACGCCATAACGGTACAGTTAAGGAATGCCTCCGGGCCTACTGCACAAACCACAGGGAGTGGAACTCTCACATCCCCGAAATTCTTTGCTCTCCGCACTGCAGAGAGTGTTGTGACAGGCTACATGCCTGCCTTCCTGTGTTATGGTCGAGAGCTGCGCACTCCATGGGAACCACCTGGCACCAAGGACAACGTTGAACCGCCTGCTGCGGCTTACCATGCCTTTTCCGAAGAAGTTCGCCAGTGCCTTGCCCAGGCCTTTGAATTTACTCATAGACAGCAAACTGTCGCTCAGGCGAAACAAAAGGCATATTACGACCGTCACAGGCGGCCAGTTAGCCTGAAACCAGGTGACCTTGTTCTCTTGGACAGCCATACTTTAAGTAATGCCGCAACAGGCGTTTCATCGAAGCTCGCACCAAGACGTTCATGTCCTTATAGATTACAAAGAATGTCGGTGCTAACGACTTCATGCTGACAGACCCAACGACAGGGCGCCGTCGCGGGATAGCCCATGCTGACCAGCTGACAGCGTATTATGAACCCCGACTGGACATGCCCGCGACGGGTTCCCGTTCGACGGGGGGGGGGGGGGAGACGTGTAAGGGCTGTGTGGCGAAGACAACCACCGCAAGGCCGAGAGATGGCGCCACCGGACAGAGCGACATCATCATCACCGATACGGAGCCGAGAGATGGCGCCACTGGATGGAGCGACATCGTGATCACGGGGACGGAGTAGTGGGGAGGCCGAGTGAGAGAATAAAGGGTTGTACTTGTTCGAGACGCGGTGTGCACGCTTCCTTGCTGACAAACTCTATATTATGTCGACCGGAGAGCGAGAATAATCTTTATTACAACATCGTGGAGACCAGTTGTGCTTTGAAGGTGGAGCCCTTAGCCCAGCCTAGCCCAGCTTAGCCCAGCCTTAGCCGGAGCCCCATTGGTAGCAGCCACCGCCTCGGCACGGTCGACCAGCCATTGCTGGCCAGTCGCCGTCGTGTCGGTCAGCCGCTCCTCCCAGGAGGTGAGGGTGGGGTTTGGAACAGCAGGGATGTTGGGAATGTCTTGGCAATGCCAGACCATATGCAGTAGGGTGGGGCGGTCACCGCAGAGCGGGCATTGAGCTGGACCACGGGAGGGTTAGAGGTTGGAATAGAAAAGGGGCGTCGGGAAAGTATTCGTCTGTAGTTGTCGCCAACAGACAGCCTGTCGGCGAGTAAGGGAAGGATGAGGTGAGGGGTAGTGTTGCCGAGTTAGGCGTATTTCAGCAAGTTGGCATGCGTACGAGAAAGGTTGCGGTCGGATGATGGCAGAGTGATCCCCAGCGGCTCGGTATGAGAGTTCTCGGGCCAGCGCATGAGCGCGCTCATTACCGGGGATCGCTGGGTGCCCAGGCACCCAGACCAACCGAAAAGTATGTGAGGTGGATGATAGGAAGGACTCGAGTATGGACGTGGTGGTAGGATGTAAAGTGTTGAAAAGAAAACGCCGACAAGCTGCCTGGGAGCCTGTGAGAATATGATTTGGGTAGAAGGAGGGAGAGAAGAGGTGGATAGGATTGCCCTAGCAATGGCACGTTTTTCCAGGAGGGAGACATCGGTTAATGTACGTTCTGACGCTGCGAATACGGTCATGAGATCAGACTCCACTACTATCGTGATTCCCCCGCGTTCATCCGCTGGGCTGGCGTCAGTGAAGAGAACACGAACAGCGCTGCAGCCCACGGGATATTCGCGCCGCAAGTAACGCGACCGATGATCCCGGCGGGCAGTATGGCGAGTAGGGTGCATATGGCGGGGAATAGGAGATACCGTGAGCTTGCACGCGCTGCTGGGGAAAGGCCCGTAGATGTAAGGACACTAGAGCTGGGTGGGTAACCAAGTGAACTAAGGAGATTCCGTCCCTCAGGTGTAGAACTCAAGCGCGTCAGCTGGGCGGCGTGATGGGCTTCTATAAGTTCCTCTAAAGTGTTAGTCACCCCAAGTCGCTCCAGGTTAAGGGTAGCCGTGTGCATAGGAAGGCCAAGTGCAAGTTTCTGCGCTTTCCGTAGTATAGGCAGACATGTGTGCGCGTTCAGTGCGAGTTAGGATGTGATAAGGTAGGTGCTATAGTAGGCGTGAGTGTATCAAGGCCTGTACAAGGTGTAAGGCATCAGCCACTTTGAAGCCATGTCGGCGGTTAGACACCCGCCGAATCATATGCATGATTTGGTTACATTGGGTGGTGAGTTAGCGAAGGGTATGTGTTGCTTTGGCGTTGGCTTGTAAAGTGAAACCAAGCACCTTTAGGAACGATTTACGTGGAACGGGTTTCGTATCTGATGTGATGTTAAGAGACAAGTCTTTCTGTCCGCGGGCGTGTTTTGTGACGAGGAGTAGCTCCGACTTGGCAGGGGAACATGTGAGACCTCCACGCCGGACGTATTGCTCGATGGTGGTAGCTGCTTCCTGCAACTGGGTTTCAATGTGTCCGAGGGAGCCTGTCATAACCCAGACAGTGATCTCGTCTGCGTAAAGAGCATGACGAACATCCGAGATCGGATCGTGGAGGGGAGGGAGACCTGTGATGGCAAGGTTGAATAGGAGTGCAGATAGCACAGAGCCTTGCGGAGTGCCGAGGTATGAGACAGGTTCAGTATAGGGAGCGGAAATCACCAATGATAAGGCTGGCAGATCGGTCACGAAGAAAGTTTCGGACAGTTATACACCTTCGCGCCGCAGCCAGTAGCTGCTAACGGTTCAAGAATCAAATCGTCGGAGAGGCTATAGAACGCCGCCTTGAGGACTGTGGCTAACACGCCGCGGCATTGTGCAGAACTTGGTAAGTATATGACATCGTTTTTCAGGCGGAGCATTATGTCCTGTGTAGATATGCCACCACGATAACCATAAAGGGTGTCGGGAAGCGCGTAGGTGTCAGAAAGAAATTTATGTAAGCGGAGCTGCACAATTTTCTCGAGCACATAGCCAAGGCACGAGGTGAGAGAAATCGGGCGCATGTTCTCTAAGGAGAGGGGTTTTCCTGGCTTGAGAATAAGAACTACTGTGGCCTCCTTCCACTCTTTTGGTAAGGTACCGGATTCCCATACCTCATTCAAGTAAGTCGCAAGTTTATTGTTGTCAGAATCAGAGAGGCTATAAAGTAACGAATACCGGATTCGGTAGGGACCAGGGGATGTGTTACGGCGAATGTCGGTGAGCACTGCGCGAAGTTCAGTGGCAGTTATAGGCGCGTTATAGATAAGCCAGTGTGTTGGTAGGACCCGTGTAGTCCGCGTAGTGTGGCGCGTGTGGTGGTGGGAGGTAACGCCGTCGTAACTGTGCAAGGCATTCGGTGTCTGGAGTGGTAGTTGCCTGGAGAAGTTTTTAATGCTTCCGGATTTCTCTGATTTTGCTTGGCCGGGCTCTATTTGATGGCGTAGCAGAGACCAGGTACGCGCAGTACTGAGATTGCGATGAAGTTTATCACAAAGTGATTGCCAGTTTTGACTGGTAATTAAGGCTCTCACAGTAACGAACAGCCTCAGCAGATGGCTGTGCGATGCGCAGCCTCAGCTGCCTGTTATGACGCTGGCGGCGCCATCGTTTGGTTAAGCTACGGCGCGCGTCCCTTAAGTGGACGAGGTGGGCATCTATGTCTGGTGCATCAGGCGTTGTGGTGAGGGTGCGCGTGTGAACATCTAGCCGGGTTTGCAGTGTCTGAACCCAATCGGTAAGCGTGTCGGTTGCGGAAGTGGTGCCGAGGCTGCGCGCAAGGCAGGCCAGTCGGTTAGTCGGACCTGGCGTGCCTCCCCCACAAAGTCTTTTCTATTAATTCGGGTAGCAATGATTGAGTGGTCACTACCTAAGTACTAGTCAAAGTTGTGCCAGGTGCAGGAATGACGACCATGATGAGGGGTAAGATCTGGGCATGTTTCCCGAGAAACGCTTGTGCCAAGACGAGTTGGTACCAATGGGTCAGTAAGTAGCGTGAGGTTGTGCTGCTGGATCAAAGTGTAGAGCTTGCGGCCTTTGGGTGTGTCATGAGGATTTCCCCAAGTGGTATGAGGGGAGTTGAAATCACCCGCGATAAGTGTAGCTCTACCTTTACATTGCGCTACTTCAAACGTTGTGTCGAAACGTGCATGGCGTACTTTGGGGCGTCTATAGGCATTAAGCAGGCGGAGAGGTTGTGTGTTGCGCGTGCGGGCGCTGCTGGGAAGAAGCTCACGCAGGTCATGTGGAATATCTTGGTTATCCAATGTAAAGTCGACCACCGCATGTACCCGCCTGACTAGCGTAGCCACGAGGTGGTCCCGATTGGGATCTTTATGTGCAGCGTATACTACATATCCAGATAGACTAGGAAGAGTGCGAGGTTCCTGGAGAAATATGACGTCTGGTGGAGGAATGTGTGTCTGAAGATACTGTATGAGGCTTCCACGCTTCTTTCTGAAGCTACGGCAGTTCCATTGCCACACCGTGAGTTCCCAACAGGCGCTTGGTGTGGCAGGTACCTGCGCGTTACATTTCGCCATCACTGCGACTTGAGCTAACTTGACGGGATAAAGTTGAGCTGCATCCCGCTAAAGGAAGGCGGCGAACCCGTTTCGGTCGGCGTGCTATGAGTTCGGCTACAGTGTCTGTCAATTTGGCAATGGCGACTTCTAGGCATGTAAGTCGATCCTCCGCAGAGGCCGGATGCACAGTCTGTTGTTCCAGTAATCTGGTGAGAGTGTCAAGGCGCTGCTTAAGCCGGGTGATGCGCGTCGCTAAGCTAGCCATAGGACCAGCGTCAGTAGGCTCTGGTATATTCATGGGGGCTGGCTGTGAAATCGGAGTTACAGGGGTGGGGTTAGGCAAAGATGATGATGTTGGGGGGTTAGTTGGAGTAGCTAGGTGTTGTGAATACGCAGGGATGAAAGAGGGGTGGTTGAAGTGGCCGACCAACGTACACGAGGTGGAGGCACTGTGGTCTCCGACAGGAGCCTCTGAGCCACAGTTCTCGCAGAATTGGCACTGGAAGGTCGAGGTCGCTACTTGCTGCGCAACTTGTGGCTTCTCTTAGTTCTGGATTTGGATCGTCGGCGAGATGAGTCAGGAGTCCTGCTCCTAGAGCGGCTGGGCGAACGACACTGAGGAGTGTTGGATCTGGAAGCGGCCACATCTAGTGTAAACGGTGGTGGTGGTGGGCGTGGTGCATGCTGGAGTCGGCTAGCTTGATAAGCAGCTTTGTTTGCTGCCTGTATACTTGGACAGGCTGGATCTGTAGCAGGGTGAGCGCCGTTGCAGTAGGCGCAGTTCGGGGCACATGGGTGAGGGGCATTGCGCACCGGCACAGCGACAGCGCAGATGGGGCAGCGAAGATGCTGTGGCGTCGGGCAAACGTCAGCCCTGTGGCCGAGTTTAAGGCAGATGGTGCATTGTTGCACACGGGGATAGTGTGGCTTACACCGGTATTGTGCCCTGTAATAGAGCACGGTGTATGATATTATATTGCCAAGAAAAGTTATCAGAGCTGTTTCCGCCTTTCCCATCATCCGGGCAGACAATATTGACGCGAGACAGAAGAAGAAGACCGGCACCGAAGCAGAGGTCAGCATTAGACCGGCACGGAGGAAGAGGAAGTAGAGGTTGCTCCTCGCCATCTTGGCTGGTTGCTGCTACGCCTGTGCTACTCGCCTATTTTGTAAATACTTGTAAATATACGTTTTCGCGCAACAATATCGTGAAACCCGGAGCGTCCAGGTTGGCCATTAATTCTGCTGAGGTCGTCTAGACTTCGATTGCGTGTACAACTCCACGGCAGGAATTGTCTGGGGGTGCCAGATAGATGGAGACTTAGTGGGAGGTGGCTTGAATGATGAGAGTAGTGAGCTGCGGCAGTTTTTGGGCTACAGAGTTCCGTGTGGACAAAAAGACAGCCAGGTTCTTTTGTTCCTGTATTTCGACTTGCGTTTCTTTGTATTCGTTGTCGGTGAGGAAAGCAGCAGCACTCACCGCAGACATGAGTTGGGCAGGTCGCAGGGTGGTCAGGACAAAGCCTCCTTGCGGTCGCAAGATGACCATGTGGCCATGAAGGCGGGAGGTGAAGCTATAGTGGCGACTGTAGGCTCGTCGAACGGCGTGTTCTTCCGCCGATTCACAAGCGTCCAACCTTCAGAATCAGGCTTAGACGCCATGGTGGCAAGCGTTGAAGAAAGTCACAATGCGTTGAACGTGGGAGCGATGAACGCTGAACAGACGCGGGGCCACCGGGGCTGCAGTGGCCTGGCGTCGGAGACGAATGCTGCGGCTTTTCGCCTCCAATGCTTCCTCGAGGTACCCAGGAAGGAAGATGCAAACTTGGCGAAAATGGCCAGGAATCAGTCGGAAAGCTAAGGTATTTGACATCCCCGTAGTCGAGGAGATGAGAGCAAGCGACTGGCGGTACTCACATTACAAAGAATGCAGAGGTCACGGTGTTAGGAGTGAAAACCGGCGGAGCGTGAGGAATATGCGTCCGGCACTCACAAACCCCGGCAGCGTTCTGCCATCGGCCATATCATGCTGAATACACCGGTTCTCGTCGAATTAAGGAACAAAATTAGGTACAGCCTAGGAAAACGTCGTGGCTTTTGTACCTTATCTAGTCCCCAAACAACATTATTCATATATTTTGCTTGCAGTTCCTTTCCTTAAACTTTGCGCTCCCGGTAAATTCAGGACATGTGTGCATTAGCGTGAGAGCGTTGCCCACTGGAATGTAGCGAGCGCTGCGTGTTAGACAAAGCAACTGAGCGTAAGGTTGATGGCGATTGTTCTTTGAGGACGGCATGAGGCCAAAGGGGTGTTTTTTATTTTTGAAAGAATTGAAATGAATTCTGAGGTATTACGTGCCAAAACCCCCATTTGACTAGGAGGCACACCATAGTGGGGGACTCTGGAATAATTTCGACCACCAGGTCATCTTTATAACGTGCCCCCAATACCCGGGACACAGGCGTTTTTGCATTTCGTCTCCATCGAAATGCAGGCCGCCGCGGCCGGCATTTGATTCCGCGAACACGTGCTTAGCAGCACAACACCATAGCCACGAAGCTACCGCAGCAGGTCCCGCAAAGGGTGTAAAGCTTCTCTTTAGTGTAATTGTATGTTCCCGTTGTATTGCCGTTTTCTTTGGTGATATACTTTTGCTCGCGCTGTTTATTTAAAGCGACGAGTAGCTGACCAGCAGCCCAGACATTGCTTAAAATAGTGTGGTTTCTGCGCAGCTCCACAGGGACGAGTGGCCGCGGTGACGTCGCCGACAACGACGACGCTTGACACTTGCGGTCTGCAGGAGGAAGGCACCGGCGTCCAGGCTTGGGCAGAGTTGGAACTCAGCAAGAGAATAGCGAGCAGGCATTATGCAGCAGTGTCACGTCCCGGCCTGCTGCCCAGCTGACTTTTGTAAATTCCACCAGAGTTCAGACGAGTTCTGATAAAACGCACGTTCCTGTTGCACTGTAGCCATTGAATATTTCCCACGTCTACGCTATCACCAATTACGACACAGCTATATGCGGAACGATAAATGAAGCTCTCAAAATCCGCAATTTGAAAGCAAGGAAGTGGTGCGTTGCGGACATACCTTCGTCTTTCTACTTTAGTTGCGTACACGATGGTTCGTACGGTTATAACATTTCCGCAAAATAAATTGTTTTCGCCGGAACCATATCGGATATTACAATGACAATAAATATGTCTACTATTATGACTGGGACACGCATGGAAAATCTTTAAGCGTGCGTGCTTATTGTATAAAGCATTTTTCTACAAATACGGGAGTCTAAAAGAAATCTCAGCAGTAGAATAATTTTTTGCTTGGAGTTGGTTCCTTGGAGGCCGAACAACCTGCACAGTTTAAACAAACTGAAGGTCGTTGTCGGCACTCAAAACTTGCGACGAACGCCATCTCAGTGGCATTGCTCGTTCCTGATTTCAGGAAGGTCACGTAGCACCGCCTTCTTAGCATGTTCTTGCGATCAAATCTAAAAATAAAACGCCAATAACAGAACTCAACGGAAACCTCGCATGACCCAGAACTAGAGTGTACTGTGCACATGGCGCTCATTGTCAAACACTCGGTGAAGGGTTTCTAGAGTTATCTTTGGGATGTGCTGGGCAATGGCTGTGTATAGCTGCTGCATTGTGTGGGGATTATTCTCGTTCACCGTTACTTTGAGTGCACACCACGGACGCTATCAGATGATCTGCAGGCCTTGGGACACCCTGTATATACATATATTATCATTTATGCGACCAAAGTAGCCCAAATGAAATTTTGTTGCAGTTCGCCTTCAAAAAACTTTTGGTGTTCAGAATTATTCGGGACTCTTCACTACTGTGTCTCTTATAACCTTAGCGTTGTTTCGTGATATTAAATGCTACGAATCAATAAAATCACCGCTGCGCGATAGCGTACTGGTTATTGCGTCGTGATCAGAACTGCACGTAGCCGCAGAAGTAAGAGTTGGAATTTTAGTGGCAGTGCGGCTAGTATTCTACTTTAATGCGCAACTTTCTTTTCCCATCACTCCATGGGTTCGCGTGGGTTGGTTGGTTGGTCGCTGATTGGTTCTCGTTGAGTACAAACGCATTCATTAAATAAAATTAAGAGCGACCGGCGATTGGTATCGCTTCACACAACCGCTCTCAGATTCTAGGCATAGCGCACCTGGCTTCTTCTAAAAGCGCGCATTTACATCACCGATGACGCACATTGGGCTTGCTGCGACCTCACCGTCGAATCCGTTAGTGAAATCACGAATGATGACACCGGTAAAAACAAGGTCGAAACCAAAACCCTTGAGCCGATGGACATTGAGTAAACATGTCAAACAATGGGCATGCGTATATTGAACATATTCTAAGAATGTGGCATTGTACATAATCAACTGTAACAGTGCAATGTAATCGAAACATTTCATCTTCACAAGCTGCGGTGTGTGTTTCGCTTCAGAAAATTACCACGGTTCGTAAGTGCCCTTGCGCTACTAAACAACACTGACTCGCATTACATACCGCTCAATTTCTGGGGTCGCTTCCAAATTTTCTATCCTAAATTATGCTTCACTAGTTTTTTAAGACGCTATATTTTCAGGCTGGCCATGACATTACGCACACAGAGTACGCATGTACCTGTCCGTCAAAACACTTAAAAGGAATAGCTACAACGATATGTTTCGAACGTCACAACATCGAGTAAGTAATTTCTGCGTGTAGAAATTCATTAGTTTCCAAGAACTAGAACCGCACAAGAAGTTTCAGTGCTTTCATATGTGTTCACATTAACGTGCTTGATTCGTTTAGAATCCGATGAGAACCTTATGGCTAGACCGGTATGGTGTAAGGATTCCTTTCGATCGATTCTATTATCATTCACCCTGCATGACCGGCTGATCTTGGTGATAACCTATAGGTGGGGCACTGCTTGGACCACTGACGAGTCGCGGAAATAAATAGCATTGGATTAGAATGGTTGCGTTACCAAAGCTCCGTATGCCAATGTTGATACAGATATATATGTAAAAATTGTAATGTGGCTGTACTTAGTTCGGAAAACAAAATCGGCCTTTTTGTGTGTTCCAATATTCATTTTCGTTGTTTGATCACGGATCTTCGATATGCTCTCAATGTCGGCCCTTCCACGTCACTACATCAGTAGCCTTCAGCTGGGATGTCTTTTCGTACACGTGATGGTAATACGTGAGTTGTGGGGCGTATTCTTTCTTCCACCTGTGTGTGTGTGTGTGTGCGTTTTTTTTTTAGTTTTTTCACTTGTGCAACACATACTTTCGTACGTTGAGGTCAACAGGCTTCTACACCGTACAGTCCAGCGCGATTTGAAGGTAATCGTGCGAGCGTCGACCAAGAACAAAAACAGCGCCATGGCCCAGAGTCCTCTTTCGAGGAGAGGGAGGTATCGCGCCAGCTTCCCTCACTCTCTTTGCTGTTCCTTAAGCTGCGGTCACTCCCGTCCGAGTAAGGCGCTTTCTCTTTCTTTCTCGCGTCTTTTTTTCTTCAGGGAACAGGCACTGGTGGTGTTGCACGCAACGTCTTCTTCGGTATTATCGGGAATTGGACACTTTTCTTATCGTCTGCGAAGAGGCAACGGTTCAAATTGACCAATCGTGTGCGGCTCGATGGAACGGAACGCCTCCGTTCCATTTTGTAACGCGTACAAGATCGCGCCCCAAGTCTACGCTTGATTGCAACGCATGGAAACCTTAAAATATAGAGAAACGGTGAGTTTGTCGTGGAGGTGATCGTTATAGCATGGAACAGCCAACGAGGGAGAGAATACGAAATCTTGATTTCCACTGTTCCGCAATGGGCCGCCAGGTCCCTGGGACACTAGGCCGGTTGACGCTCGCGCGATAGCCTTCCAATCGCGCTCGACTGTAAGTACATGCTACTTTTTCGTCAAGTCTCCAGAGAGCGGGAAATGCCTACCAACAATAAATGAACACAGCCCTCGAAAAAAATGTTTTCACCTTCGCCAAGAACGGAAGTACGAGTCCCGTCCGTTGAAACTAGGATTGTCAATTGTCCAGATTTTAACGGGACAGTCACGACTTTCGAGTAAAAGTCCCCAGTTCGAATTTTACACAGTCGGGATGGCCAAATGTGCCGACTTTGGTCGCCTTCAACGTACAAACACCGAATACACATTATAAGCACCAAGAACCGGAACAGGAACAGTTACCACGCAAAAAGAAGCATTTCCTGCGGTGATGTCAACCATAGAACTGCACAAGCGGTGCTAAGTAGCTACCGCGCCCACCTTTCAGGCCTTGCGCCAATAAAATCCATATATCATCATCATCAACCCTTCAGGCCATAACAATTCAGATTAACGGATTCACTCAGGTGCACAAAGTGCTGATGATAACATATCATAAGCTATTGACGGTTATAATTTCGACAAACGAACTTTCCCACGTGCCTTGTGTAGGCTGAAGGACCAGTCTTTTGCAGAAGATCCTGCGAACTTGGTCTCGCAGCTTTTTAGCCCAAGAAGCCACACAGGCTCTTCTAAGTTCATGAAGGCGAAAAACTTGAGTGCCCGACTATAAATACGCTGCTCCTTGCATAGTGCGTGTGAATGATCCATACTCACCTTTGTATATCTTTCACACTCCCATCTCCACGTGTAGGGTAGCAACTGCATTAATTGTAGCAACCTCCTTGCCTTTCATTCCTTTCCCTCTCTGTCTCTCTCTCTCTACTGGTAGCTGATGTACACTGTGACATGGTCGGACTAAAAATTTTGTGTTGCAACTACAGACATCCCCCTCCCCCCCCACCGCCCCCGTCTCTATTTCGGCCTCTCGAAAATTGGGAACCGTAGTTCGAACACTACCACAATCGCCTTTAGCACACTTCGTTTTGTCTGGTTCTCATTGACAAGAATGTTGGGCGCCGATTTCGCGTTCCCATGTAAAATATCACTGCCACCCAAGTGCAAATTAAATATTTTGCGATGCTTTCGTGAATTAGCAGGCTCTCGGTATCCTTCAGCCCTCGCTCTGTAATGCTTAAGGGATGTATTAGAGCAGTGGAATTTGTGCACTATCTTGTCAACCCAATCTCTCCATTGTTCATGCTCTCATTAGCTCACAGGTATGGTGGGTCACACGTGGTTAGATAGTTTAATTGTGGCCCCGACACCGCGGCCACGGAGTTTTTCTAGATACTGAATTTTGGCTAGCAAGAAGAGACTTCACGTTTCTATGAATAGAACGCGCTTCATTTGCCCTTCCAATTCGTCATAGAAGTTCCTGTTGGCAATGACTCGAACCACATGATGCGGAACGTATCTTCGTCCTTTGGTTGTATGCCATTCTGCAAGGATGCTTTCTTCATGTCAGCCCTAGCTGTGTTCCTGAACCGCAGCAATAGTTAAGGATCACTGGGTTGAGTTTAATGCCTTCATTGAGACAGTCATTATGAGTATATATTTGTGCAGATGATGAGGCTTCAAATACAATTACAAGTTTTGTTGTGACTTTATCCTCCTTTAAAGCTTCCCTGTGGAGCGTATAACAGCAGCTTTTCAACTGGCTTATTTAACTGGAAGTTCAGCATGATAATTCAGAATTTACTGGCATATGACTGATCCAGTACTTTCAGGACACAAGCTAGCATGCCTTTGCGTTGTTATTCCTCAAGAGATTCTTTTTTTTTCGTTCTTCCAAGGTTGCCCAACGCAGTACCAGACGTGTTTTGTCTTTGTCACCAAGCTGGACTCAAATGTATGCTGGTTGGTTTCGGCAATCTCTCCTTAGCTGGACACTTCAAAAACCTGTCCAAGAAGTTGCGAAGGAAATGGGGCACGTTTATGTCCTTATCTATTCCGACGTATGGTTCGCATGAATATGCTGACCATGAAGTTAGAGTTCACGCAGTTTTCCTTACTAGATCGTCCCTGAAATGTTCCTGGAATGATGGGTGTCGCTCGCAACCAGTCTTGAATACGCCCTTGTGTAAATGTTTGAGATCATGATAAGCCGCACTTGATCAGTACTGATCCAAAGTCTTATTCCCTACATTTCAGTCCTCGATTGAAAGTTCGTGAGGCCTGAGATTTATTTTGCAGACGGCTTGTAACTTCTGAACCAACGGAGGGTCGACGTCTGCTTATATATACTGACAGATGTGTTGTATAGATCGACTCCATCTAACGGGCACTGCAAGCTGTAGTACTGGCTCCGTAACATCATTCGGTACTTCCGCCACTTGGCATTGACAGCCTGACTGAAAGTGTTATTACGTTAATACCCAAAACAAATTCACCGATAATTGGCAGTTTTACGCTCTCGGTGACGTTCAGGCGAATAAATGTCCTTGGGCTTCCGCCATATTGTCACGCGAACCCAACGAGAACAGGGAACGGCACTTTCCACCAAAATGTTACGCGAACGAAGGCTTAAACACTGAAGACTACTTACAAAGTATATTTACGAAAGACAACTGCAGCGTTGGGCAGTTCAGCCGACAGATCAAGAGCAAGAAGCAGTTCGTCTTCTTCGTCGGGGCGCCCGCGGACATCGTTCACACACGCAATATGCATATATCAATGTCCTTACTTCGTATGAAAACCCTTTTGTCCATTGAAACAGCCGAGACTCGAAATGTCGGGAGCAAGACGTTATTTTGGGTAACGGGTGATACTTTCGACAACTCAGTCACCAGAGAAATTATTGCTGCCAGTGAAACAGTAGGCTCAGGCTTTGGGTTTTGAGCAGAACCCTGCTGACACAGGGACAAGGCGTGTTTGCGGTTACGTAAAGCGCCACCAATTCGTTGACTATACTGAGAAGATTTACGTGCTCTCGGTACAACGAAAACAGCCCTTCAAGAGAGTGTTCTCTTATCGCCTTTAGACGAGAATGACGTAGAATCTTCTGCGCAATACTCAGAATTGTTACAAAAACAGCAACTTGTGTTTGTTTTTGGCGCCGAAAGTGTGTAAAGTGGCCCGAATCTCTGCGGCTTCATTGTTCAGCATGCACTTCGCAGGCTTTTTGATATCGATACCAAGAAATCCTAGCAGCTTTCTTCGATGGCCCTCTGCTGCGCCTACCTGGGCCGATGTTGAAGAGGAGACCTTATGGCTTTGCTAGCAACGATATTATCTGAAGATGTCTTCAGGAAAGCTCCCCAATAGAATATCCCTTAGCGTAAAAGCACAAGATGCCGAGACTGAAAGGAATGTCAAACCTACAACGTGGCTTTTGAAATATTGGTCATACTGCTTTCTCAGCCCAAGCCCGTCTCTCGATGAAGTTGCAGGCAGTATTGAGTCAATACTATATTAGGATCGACACTGCAAGGTCCCTTGAAGAGGAGGAACTTTGTGCAAGGCACATCTTGGTCATGGTCTGCGTACTAAGAACGCAGACATTAGAAGCGACCGATGAAATCAATGATCGTCTGCAATCCTACTGAACTTTAGAGGGTGTGGGCATCTCTCATGAGGATGAACAAATCGCGCCTTCAAAAACACTGACCGGATTTCTGAAGAATACTGAGCAAAAGGTCAGCGCATAAAGTAGCCGTGCCGTCCTGCAATGAATCTGGTATTGAGCTTCTAGAGGACAAATACACCGTTGCACGCAACGATCTGCGGAGGCTTGTTCAGCGAATCTCCGCTGAAGTGGCCCGACCTCACAATAATTCCTTATGTTCCGGGCAAGCGAAAATATATTTCAAAAAGGATACCATTGATAAACGTACGTACTAAATGTTGCACACAGAATTCACCAGTGTGGACGCAGTCGCAAAGATGTTGCGGGTAGTGTTTGATACCTCTTTGCAGTAAAAAATGTATGCTAATATTGAAAAGAAAGCAAACGCCGTCATACGGGCGTGGTAGGGTTCAGAAAAGTTTCTTACGGCTAAGCTACATGAGTAGAAAGACGATCGATCCACTATCTTGTTACTGGGCAGCCATAGCTGAGCTGGACCTAATTCCACATGAACATAATTCTGGCTCATATTCAACAGCTAAAGCTGCGAATAATGAGTTTCAAGTTCACTATGGGCCCGTTCAGGGTAAGTTGTGGCAGCAGATGTCTTTGGAAGGTCGCCAGAAAACTGTGCAGAAAGCATGTATGAAGATCTGGAGACGTACGTGCAGCTGTGGACCAGTTCTTCACCTGCTAGGTATCAGTAGTTGGAAAAAGTACACCCTATAGAGGGGGAAGGTCCTGTGTGTTATAAGGTAAACGTATGAGGAGCCAGCGCTGAAACTTCGCTTGGCAACAGCAGCTAGTAGCACACAACCTCGTAAGTGGCGGAAATAAATTTTCAGTAGCACAATTGAGTCCGGTTAAACAGGATCTTCCGAGAGGTATACACCACCAATATATGCTAGATCTGCAGATCGGCCCCGGCCACGATAAATTAGATGTTATGGGAGTTTATAGGCGATAAGACAGTCACTACACCCGATACTCTTCCGTCAAGGTGGACCGGCGCTCTGCACAGCTCCAGCCTTGACGACCAGCTTTGGGCCGTCCAGCAGGCCCGCGAGGCGGCACTGAGGCAAAACCTCACCGTCCCCACGGGGGAGATCTAGGCCCGATTGCGTTAAACACTGCAGGACAAAATAAAAGTTGGTCACCACCACCACATGCTTCGATTTCGCATCATCAATTTCACCACTCAGCTTGCGCTACCTTTGTC
Source organism: Dermacentor silvarum (assembly GCF_013339745.2). Classification (NCBI taxonomy): domain Eukaryota; kingdom Metazoa; phylum Arthropoda; class Arachnida; order Ixodida; family Ixodidae; genus Dermacentor; species Dermacentor silvarum. The sequence continues at coordinate 82,547,225 of NC_051163.1, read as the reverse complement.
CATATTGTGTCCTGAATACAAAGCGGCTTGTTAGAAGGTATGAGTGCAGGCGCTCCTCCAACGCGCATGGGTATGGCGATAGCTTGGCAGGACGCATACAGCTAAAGCACATGTGACCCAGGCGTGCATCTGTTGTCATGCAAAATGTGCCATTGTTGTGGCCTCCCTGTCATATTGTCCCAGCATAATTCAGCTACACACTCAAGCTACCGTAGCAATGGTTTCCTATAGGGTAAAACGCTACGGCAGTTTGATCTGAATTTAATCTGACGCTGATTTTAAATTATAATTGTGAAAAAATGTAACGAAATGGTTCCTTAGGTACTTGATTTGGATGTGAGCAAAAATTATGCCACTGCAAATAGCAAAAGTATTCAATGTAGTTTATTGAACTTAAGAACTGAAAAATATTTACCTTGCCTCGAGGGCTTGGGCAAAGGCTGCGTCAGCGACTCAGAACCGACTGCGAATGTTAGCAACAAGAAAGACCTCGCGAATAGCTCGGCGTAAATGCAGCTTCAAGGTGAGCGAGCGGAAAATGTATGCACTAATATGCTTGGCATATACAGCCTCAAGGTAGGAAGTTGGGACATTTTACGACCGGGGTGCTGCGCCGGGACGACACTGATACCAGCGCCCCTGTCAACTAGGAACTGCGGTACTGTAGCATGATCGCGGACGTAGAACAAGTTACTTGCTCTCTGGGCCGGGGCACTCGTCACATCACTTCTATAGGTCTTACAACGGTTTTTTTTGTCATCAGCAGTGGACCAGACTGCGCAGCGCAGCCCTTCCAAAAGGCCGGTGGTACCAGCACTCACCGGGTGGAGGAGGGGAGCGAGCTTAGGAGGCAACTGTGCCCCGCGAAATGCTGGTATGCCGTCCGTGCGTGCAAAAAAGCGAGGGGCGCTGATATTCGGCGACAGAGATTATGCGTTCAAATTGGTCACAGAGGCTGTGATCCGGCGATAGAGCCCAGCATTGGCTGGAATAAAGGCCAGCAATGGCTCGCTGCTCGCAGAAACGTGATCTTCAGAGGAAATGAGGGTAGAGAAAGGCTGTCAGGCTTTGCAGCGACTTCCATCACATTGTTGGCCAAACTAACGAGGTGTCGCGCAGACTCGCGTTACCGGCAGCATCAAGGACCCTCTGCGCGTCATTTGGGAAACACTTCTGGAAGAATTTACACAGAAACGCGTCGTCAGTGCTAGCGGTGCAAGGTTCCAGCAGCGAACGCGAGTGATGGAAAAGTTGCGAAACGTGACAGTCTTCGATCTCTTCAATACACAGCAACTGCAGTAAATGACTGAGTAACGATGGAGTGCTGCGCTGTAGCAGGGAAGCATTTAGGTCATCAAATGGCGAGAGGAAGAGCGGAACGGACAACATGTCACTTACCTCGGCTATGGCGGCTGGGGCAGCGTGGAGATGACTAGATTGTACTTGCGCAGCTGGGAGTGGATGTCGGCGACCGAAAAGCAGGATTCTGTTGGGAGGCACGAAGTAGTTGAGCTATCGTCCCCAAGTGGCAGTAGTCAAACACTAAGATCTACATTTCTGTTCGGTACTCTGGCCTTTCGGTAGTTGTGGTGGCTGTTTGGACGGCGTGGCTCCACAAAACATTGAGTAGGCTGTATTGGGGACACAGTCGCATTGGCGTACGTGAAACGCCTTGTGTGCACTGCTCAGAGTGCATGCACACTAGGGTACAGAATTCGCGTAAGCAAGTAGACTAGTGATATTTATTCACGCATTAAAAAGCTTACATGTTTAACCTAATTATGATACAGCTAGTGGGGTTCTACTGTGTAATTCTGCACTCATGCTCGCTCCCTATTTGTAGTGGGACCGCCATGGTCATTGGTGGTGGACGCAAATGGACTTCCCTCTGTCTTGCTGCCAGAGTATCTTCACTCTATTGCTGAAGCCTACGTCTCGAACGCGGGAGCGCCATGCACCTGTCAAACTTCTGTAACAAATTGCGCAAGTTTTAGCCTTATACCTCCTGATGAGAACAGGCTTTAGTTTCGTGAGCTGTACCTACTATGGTCGAATGAGCTCTCTCAAACACGACTGTTCCAGCTGGGATCGACAAGCGGACTGCCGAGCTATATGTCTCTGAACGCCGAGCGAGGGTCTAAATTTAGCTCCGATTGCATCATGCGTGGCGCGACAATGGTGCCATCTGTGCGCGCGACTTATGCATGAGTAATAGCCGTTTTTCTCCACTTAACTATACCAAAGCAAGACCATTGGCAGTACGATTACATGTTTTCGTTGTATGGGACTTTAGCAAGCGACCCCCTATAATGTTGATCAAACGCAAAAATGTTTCACGTCAAGACGCAGAGAAAACCTTGGGCCACCACGCTCTGGGGCCTCGGATGGAGGGGAACGTTGATAAGAGCCGGTGGGATTAAAGGAAAACTAGGTTTATCTGACTACGTCTGCAGCGCCGCACAACACTAGTGCCAATGGACGCAGATATGCCCGCGTTTCTCTGTTCTCTGGTGATGCGAGCACAGTGATCCTTCGACTGTGGTGCAGCCGCCACACGGGCACATCTGCAAGAGCAGGGCAGCTGATTGTACGACTGGCGTGTTTCAAACATCACCTGTAGCAAGATTTCTTTTGCCCCTTTGGGGACGGAAATATGTGCTAGCATTTTCGATAAACTCTTTCGAAACATTCCCATGTGGGGTCGCTCGCCGGCCGGTGCGCGAAGTGTTATTCGTACGATAGCACTAATACGGCAGATATTTAAGGCTCGAGCTGGCTGTCTGAGGACCAAACCATACCGCACCAAATATTCGCAACACGATGAGGCGTGTGTCCTGCTGCAGCGAAAATCCGGAGAGAGCTCAGCACATGATAATGGAATGTGATAGTACTCAAAAGCCGTAGGCAACGTCCACCTTCCGGAAGCGCTGGGGTTTACAGCGAATGGACACCTTAACCAGCGAGAAGTCGAGACAGGCAAGAGACGTTTAGAGTATTGGTAAAACAAAAAGAAAAAAAGAATTATAAGACGGGATACGTTACAAGCATGGGTAACTGCAAAAGGTAAATATATGCTTTGAGGGAGATAGAAAAAATTAGGAAGAGACAGGCAATGTGCTTGACGGTTAAGCATTTATAGATTACCTGATTAGCTTGGAGTCAAGGGGATATTTCTCACTGCACCGTTTCGAAGGGGATGCGCATAAATCAGCTTCATCAGCAGTAAGATGGGTTCGGCGTCTTTTGAAGTAAAGGAAGCTGAGAGGAAAATTGGTTTGCGAGAAAAACTAAGATGAAGGGAACAAAATTGGCTGAGATATAACTCTTGTAAATTTAGTTATCACGAGCGAAATGTCTGTTTGGCTTGGTTTTGCAAAGACTATGCACACAACGCTTTATTAATGCGCGCTTCCGCACTTGGTAAGCTTCTCTAAAACTTGCTAATCTGGCCTCCCTTTGCTTCGGTGTTTCAGCAGCCAACTTTGCCTTTGCTTGAGATTTCGCAGCCTGCCGTCTAGCTATATCTACTGGATGATTGAATTCAGCCAGTCGCTTGCGCTGAAGCGAATCGCCCTCGTCGTCATCATCATCATAATGCGCTTGTCAGCGTGTTAGTCCATGTGTTTAGTGTGATACGTACTCCGCAGACTGAAAGCCGTGACGAGAACCACGATGTATTCGTTATACAGACGACTTACATCCAACATGCCTGTGGGAGCATGGTGTCCCATAAATATAAGAAGTCGCCATGCAACTAGCGCTGTATAAAGGCATACCACGTTATCGGGCTGCAAATAGACCACCATTTTGTGCGGAGCGTATGCATGCTTTTATTTTCCACGAAACAAAATGCAGTATTTTGGAGAAAAGTGAAGAAAAGGCTACTCGTGTCAGCTCCCCTTTAGCAGCCCCTACTATCCGTAAAGCAAACGGAGCACCAAAGCTGAAATACTGTTTTTATAATGGCTTACAATTCAAACATTATAAGATAACATACATAAACATCACAAATGACAAAAAAAAACAGAGCAAGATGCTTAAAAAAAGCACAACGTCTCAATGCACTTTCTAACATTAGATAATAGCTTAAGACTTACACACGAGAGAAACATGCAAGACTTTCTGGAGAAGAACAACACACAATATCAATTTTACTAACAATAAGATCATTTAGTAAACGAGGTAGCCTGGAGCGCACCCTTGACTTCACCGGTACTTGCAGCTATATAGAGAGCTATTTTACCGGCTTGATTTTAATATTGTCAAAACATTAAAATTTCTGCTGAAATGGTTTTGGGACGTAGAAGAATTCAATCCGCACAGTTGGTTGTAATGAGGCGGCATGCGTCATCATTCACATTGCGTTTACGTAGATTAGCAAAATGACTATTAAAACAGTCGGCCAATATCTCGTCGGGTATGCTCACTCCATCGGAAAATGTAGCAACCCTGCCGCTGGATTGGGCACTACATTCAGCAAAGAATTAAGTCAATGCCATATCTTACTGCTACCATAGCTGCCAAATGAGAAAGATTTTTTATGAAACGCATTTTTCGCAGCACGTAATTCTTCAGTTAGGCCAGTTTGAAATGATGACATTATCATCATCATAAGCCAATATTTCTGTCCACTGCAGGACAAGGCCTCTCCCTACGATCTCCCAATAATCCTGTCTTGCGCTAGCTGATTCAAAGTTGCGCCTGCAAGTTGATGATCATGGTTTTTATGCCCCCCCCCCCCTTTCATATGGGGCGAAAACTAGGTGGGATGATGAAGTTCGGAAACTTGAAATGATGTAAACACTCTTAAACCATCAGAATCGCGATGTGATGAATTTATTGAATAACCTTCTATTTTCTTTTACTTTATTCAACAATTCAATTGTTACCCAGGGTTTACGTATCCTTGATGCAGCGGATACTTTAAGACAGGAAAGAAAGTGTTTGTCATCATAAGGAATGAATGTTTCGAGAAAAGCGCGGTAAGTGCGATCAGCACTTGTAGAACCGATAACACTATCCCAGGAAACGTGACGTAAGTCATCGCGATAACCTACAAGCCTTTCTTCCGTAATAATTTGGGAGAAGGAAACTCGTTCTGGTAGACTCAACATTCCATTTAAAAGGGAAGGATACAGGCAAGTGATCAATAAAGCTACATGAAATAGTACCACATGTAAGAGTATTTGATCTGCAGTTAGTAAAAAAACAAATCAATGTACGCGGGCGTATCGCAGGTAATTCTGGTAGGAGTATTGATAAGATTGAAACACCCATAAGATTTTAACAGCAATTCAAAATCATTTGCCACTTTGAAGCCAACCAGCATGTTTAGATTGAAATCGCCACCACAAATCAATTTCTGCTGAGATTCCACAATATGCTTTAAAATTTTTCGAACCCCCCCCCAAAAAAAAAAAAAAAATTCGCAGATTACCTCGCAGTGCATTACATTAGGAGCATTGGATGCTGCGCAATCAGCTTTTCAGTAATAAACAGTCCATGCTGAGCGACTGACAAACCTTTTTCTTGAGTCATTTATCCCTGTTGACCGGTTCGAAAAGTGTATGATAATACCGGGTGGCCTGTCACTTCTCGACCGAAGCCGGTGAATTGAGGTGAGTTCGTTCAATTAGAGGGGCAAATTGCAGTTTCGACGCAATGGCGTTCATTTGGTCCATGAGACACTCGTTGTTCTCTTGTTTAACACGATGAACCTCAATATTTACTTTCATACTGTGGTATTCAAATTTATTTATTGCGGAGTGCACTGAAAGTAATTATGCGCTCATGTTGGGCTCCTCTAGTTTGACAACTTGGTTTTTGAGAACCCTAAGTTCATTGTCATTCTTCACAACGGTCTCAAGAATTTTGTCATACCTGGCTGAGTTACTGATTCCTTAGTACAATTTACTGTTTGCTTGAGCGGCAGTAATAGGTGAGGTTTCCTGCTTATTTCGACCAGCATCATGGCTATTGCACCATCAGTTTCCTTGGGCACTGACGAGCTCTGCCCAGCTTTGCCGTAACGACATGACTAACAAATCCAAGACTTCTTGTAGTCTTCGCCTTTAGATTGGTATGTGCTCTCAAAAACTCCAAAGTATGCAATTCCATTGTAATAATAGGCTTACCAATCAGAGCACTCCATAAACTGGTCATCGTCCCTAAAGGTACAAAATTCGTCAAACTCTGACTCACGTGACGGACACATGACGACCGATAGCGATCCTTAATTACAGAAACGCGCGCAAGTATTGCACAAGGTTCAATGACAGAGTTGTTCAATTGCAGCAGCAACAACAACACAACGCAAGTATGCACAGTTAAAAGATGCAATCTGTAAATGGCCTCTATAAATCGAGCACGAGCTCGCTTGGCAGTATACACAGTTCTGCTGCGCATTCCGAGTTCCGCAATGGATTTCGTGCCATGCAGCATTTAGACTGAAGTGTTCCGCTCAGAAGTGTATTACTCGTAAGAGCCTCTCCTGCAATTCTGCTTCTTGCAACAAATCACGATGGGATGTGGTGGCGCACCATCTGTCTGCTCGGTGCTGTAGGTCCTACAAAATCATGTGTGCTACGTTAAACTCTTACCGTGCTCCTCAACACGAAGGCACGTGCCTAGCGTCATCGACGCTCCGCATAACAGCAACATTCATGAAATGCCCGAAAACAGCCATTGCAGCCGTCACCACTAGTGACTACAAGACCAGCGTTCCGAAAGCTCATGCCCATCCCATACAACTGCTCCAGGTGCAGATTCAAGTGACATGCCTGCTTCCAATTTTGTTGTAGCTTCAGTGAATTTGCAAGCAGAGCTATCCCTTCTCAAAGTGGGTGTCTAACTGTAGCACATCATGAATAGCCTACCTGCCATCCACAATTGTTAGCGTGCGCAATAACAGTAGAACAGAGAATACTCCTTGGTTCGTGTATGTTCTTCCCGTGTTTCAGAATATGGGTACAATTATGTCTCCTCATTGCCGCGAGTTCTCATGAACTGCGATTTCTGCACAACACCTAGGGACGTCCTCCAGTTGACACTTAGGAACGCAATCAGCTGTATTCTTGTTTATAAGCATCCGTACTTACACCAATCTGCGCACTCTTTTACGTATAGAAACCTTTTACATAACTTTCTCGTCTATACTCGCATTTGTTCAGGCGTTCTCTTCACTGCTCTCTACTTCTGGATTTAGTTTTCTTCCTCGTTTTTACCGGACGGCAAACAGGGGGCAGTGTTTGTGTTTCTGTGAAATTAGGAGTTTATGTGTAGCAGCACAATCACCATCTGCAAACCAGAGCACCGGTATCATGTTCCAATGGTTGCCTCAGGATTCATTGGCCGATCCCATTCAAACTCCATCGCAAGCGACATCTGCCGCAACGCACAAATAAATGAAAATAACTTTTTTTCAGCTGCTCCCTGCGTAGTGCTGGTGCGGGTAAAGCTGCGCCGGCGCCGGGTCACATGACGCGCGTGACCAATCAGGGCCGTTTGGTGTGTCGTGGGGAGGGAAAGCGAATGAAAGGGGATTGGCGCGCGCTCCCCCGGGCTTCCTGTGCCTCAGATCAGTTTCGGCGACCGGTTGGGAAGGCAGTGCGTGGTGCGTTCCGCCGAGGAGCAGGCTGCATTTTAGCAACGTCACCGCGAACTCGCTCGAGAAAGGGCTCGTCGTCGACGTGCCGATTCTTGCGTGAGGGCTTCCGAAGCCCAGGCGAAAAGTCAGCGATGAGCCACCGACCCTGAGTTTAGGGCAAACGTAGCGGAAGGCCTGTGACAGCGTCGTCTTGCCAGAAGCTTCGCTTACCCCCATTCTCTCGACAGGGGAAGGGCTGGTGATTTTTTCTTGTCTATTTCGTTACCACATTGTGCGCAGGAAAATACCCCAATGGCTCCCTGTTGTTCGTGCCACTCTACGACCCAGCACCCTCAACCTCTGCCCCGACGTGACTGCTACTGGCTATCTTGTTGTTCTAAAGACGCTGTCTAATACGTCTGACAGGTTCTAGTAGCCCCGCAGCACGACGGTGTGAGCACATTATGTAGCTTCGTGCCACACCTGTCCACGCCGGAAGATCAAACGACATTCAAAGAACCACCGATAGCGACCACATCTCCTGCGTCCGCTTCACTTGATGTTGCGGGAATGAACTAATCATTCGGTCTTCCGAAACCTGCGAGTGGAAACAGACACATTGTCATGGATATTGATTGCTTTGCGAGCAGGGCTAAAGCCAGAACGATGCTAGGCATGTGTGGAGCACATCGTGTAACTTTCATCACGGAAGGGAACGATTAACCACCACAGCAAACAACGGCTGCTGATCATTCTTCGCGGCATGCCTTTTAGATCATGGGCATTTTAGCATGCCGTGACCGGTTTTGGTATAATACGATCTTCAGTGTCTTCTCGCCCCCCGGTCACTATTGATCTTGTGGTGCTGATTAAGCGCACTTTAACAGATTCCCTGGCAACCTATGTGAACTCCTCCCACAATAATTTCCTAGGGGCTGTCACTTCATTAACATACGTGTTAGGGAGGTGATAGACCTGACATCATTTGGACTGGTGTATGGTCGCAAGAGCCATTCTTCCTGGCCGTTGCGAGGAGCAATGTCAACCAAATAAAGATGAATGTTTTGTTGGGTTATGGGGTTTAACGGGCCAAAACAACGATTTGAATATGAGGCACGCCGTAGTGGGGGGGGGGGGGACTCCAGATTAAGTTTGACCACCAAAGCATCTTTAACCTGCCCCCAATGCACGGGACACGGGCGTTTTCGCATTTCGCCCCCATCGAAATGCGGCCACTGCGGTCGCGATTTGATCCCGCGACCTTATGCTTAGCAGCGCAACACCATAGCCGCTAATCCACCACGGCGGGTGAAGATTTTGTTATGCGGTCATGAACCGCTAGAGAGAAAAGGTTGGAGCCTATCTCCAAAAGCAACAACAGAAGCCCAGGTGAGGTAAGAGATTGACGCATCCTGTTTACTTCTGTGTGATGAATCTGCTTATTGTGCTACTACTGCACGCACTGGTCTCAGGTGTGTTCGCGCGTTACCAAGTTTCCTACCCCATTAGAATGAGAATCGACCAGGGACATAAACCCCACTTCCAGAATACACCCCATGATGAGGCGCTCACAGATTGTGGCCATTCGTGGTGCATGCAAGGGAACTGAAGAACTTCCGTCACACGGTCATATAGTTTTTTCTGCCGGAAGCAGTGGACTTCCCGAAAGGGATGGTCACACCGTCTAGGAAAAGCGAATGTGGGGGTGGGGGGCAAATTAGTTCCTGAGATAAAGAAGGCAACGTGCGAAAGAGTGAATATAAAAATTGGTTTGTGCTGATGCTGTCACTTATGCCAGCGAGCGCTAGTTAAACTCTAGGTGCTTCTGATTCGTGATCTTTGCCGAGTACGTTAAGTTTACTGACAGGCGAGCCGAGAACTTCCTTACCTACGTTAAAACTGGCATGCGTCGATGAGATGACGCAGTATCATGACTACCATGTATGGTATAGGTTAGCGTTGCAGTCAAAGCTCCGTGGCATCAAAAAGTTAGCGGATATGCGATTCCTAGAATGTGGACACAACAATCGTCACCGAAAATTATGTAACCTAATTGTGCGCATTTTAGTAAAATCTTTTTTAACAGCGAAGCTGTTTAAGCCAGCCGTAATTTGTGGTTTGTGTTTCGTATCAAGAAACTATCAAGAAATAAAAGAAAATAAACTTTCTTGCCGAGGCTGGATTACGAACCCGCGTACCCTCGGTCCTAAGGCGAGTGTCGCAACCACTAGGCTATATAGCCGCATGTTTCAGCTTCGCTGGTTAACCATCTTCACGGAGTGGAAGCGCCGACAAATTTTCTTTGAATTCAGTTCATAGGCCCCGCAAGAACAAGCAAGGCCTCGCAAAAATTGGCCTGTAAGCTTATTGAAGTAAGCCGCACCACAGTAACCTTTCGTAAAAGGCGAAAGGATAGTGTGAGCGAGCTGAGGAGAGACAGTGGGTACGCCACGCTTGCAGAACATGCATTTATGCGAACCATATGATTGCGTTCGAGCGTCGTCGTCTTCATGCACAGCTCGCGCATACGCACGCTCGTGCTCTGCGAGGTAAAGATGTTCTACGCACTACGACAGAGAGAGGGAGATGTAATGAGATGCATTCACGGAGCGGGTCTGCTGGAACGCGGTGTCGGCATTGCAACGCGGTGTCGGTGGTGCAAGCTGCGCTATGCAACGCGCAGTGACGGCCGTAAGTTAGGGACGCGCGAGAAGAAATTATCATCATCATTAGTAATAAGATTAAAAGTTCGCACGCACTTCCGGAAAATGCTGGCCTATATGCTCGCCCAGGTGCGCTGTTTCAAGCGTTGCGCGTCCGAGTGCTCGGTTAGGCATTTTTTTTTCTATGAGGTCTATAATAAATGAAGATTACATTTCTTTTTCAGAGCCCCATTGATAGTTCGTTATTGGGCAAGGAATGTATTCAAAACTTTGCTACTTGTTGATGTTACATTTGGCAGACTATTGAACGTAACCAGTTCTGTGGCGAAAATTAAGAAAAAGTTAAAGTTCAAGCCTTTCCCACTGACGACAAGTTTTCATGTCTTTCAAGTAGAGGGATGCTCTACGGGCGTAAAGGCAGGAATTGCAGCGTTCGCCTGTGTCTTAGCATCTGGCGTCACTTAGCGGACTGCTATTTTGTGTACTTGGAAACGGTCAATGTTGTTGGGACGTTATTAATCGCTGTTTCAATGAGGAAATCTTGACTTTGTGACCGAAGCCGGAGTTTAAATCCTGTTTTGCAAAGCAAAGACAAACCGAACCAACAGGGGCCAGATCCGTAAAATAACCTTTCTACATGGCCTTAGTAACGTCTACAAGGGGCTCCCTCTAATAAGATACGCATTTACGGCACACAGTAGGAACGTCCTTGCCTGTTGTAGAAGTGTTTTAATCCTGACCAAAACACCGCTATGAAGCAGCAGCGAAATCACGACTCAGTGCCATAAATGCATATCTTACTGTAAGGGAGTACACTCTCAACGTCGTTAAATAAAAGTTGTCAAAATTCGGCTCATATATTCAAATATTTATTTTCAAGTTCTGCCCATTGAGTTACCCTGCTACATTGCGGTGAAGCTTGATAAATGACCGAAGGGGCAACTTTTCAAATTCCTAGACATGTCCCACTCAGGGGCACTCGGTGTCGCGATTAATCGCATGCACTCCGGGACATTTGATCAGCGGCCGATGTATAGAGGTGTCGCAGCGTTAAAACCTGGCGGACTGGGAGGACTTCACGCGGCTGGCAAATGGGTGAGCCGTTGTGTCGGACGAAGCTTTGCAGTCATCTGGTGGCGCGGCAGCTAGAAAAAAGAGGTAGAAATATAGGTTCAGGTATAGGGCTATGACGAAGGTCGTCAGCGTGTCACCACCTTCTGGCCCAGGAGGCGGGGCATCGCATCGCAATGTAGGAGGAAGCATGGCTGCCGTGATGTCATATCGTCACTGCTGCGATGTGATACAATGAAGGTAGAATGCTGCCTCGAGCTTCAGGAGTGCGGTGGTAGGGCTTACCAGCAAGAACTCGGGGTATGACGTTGGGTCGAGGAGACAGCGCGCCGCGGCTTCTATACACGCTGGAGCGCCATGCTGATACACAGCGTCTGGGACTCACTTGACGCGGTGCTAGGCAGTGAACCGGTGGAAGCTTCTGGAACACGTTGTTCCGCGGTCCGGTGTCACCACTTGAATGAAAAGGGATGTTGCAGCGTCAAGAATAAAAAAAAGCATCTGAAAAAAACCTTATGAAGAACTGACGCCGGTTGCTATCCAAACATGCATTTCGCATGCTTAGAGAGGAGGTTATTTGGGACACTGTGTCGCACTATGTGCTATGAGTTGCGCTCCCCTTGCCAGCATACCTTACCCGTACGCCAGATCCAACCGGTACATTCCAGCGCTGCTTCTTCAAAGACAAGTTCGCAAATAACTCCCTCAATGATCAGTTCTGCGACCACCTCTGGTAGCAGAAGCTGTGCACGGTGTTATGATGCCATTGTGCAGTGGTAACAAACCTAATACACAGACTTCAGTATTTTCTGGATCAGCGTACGAAAATGGTTAGACACAAAAAATCGCGGTCAGTCTCTAAAAAACGCCAAACGCTTAAAAAGAACAAGAAAGAAGGCGTTCTCCCCGTTTGCTCTGCCTTGCTGCACTGTATTGCAGTGTCGACTTATTGGACCAACGAAAATGCTTACCTACAGCAATCACGTGGTCTAGTTCTTACAGCATGTATATGATTTTGAAAAGGCCATCCAAAGATGGCTGCGTCAATAAGATGATGTAACTTGGCTAAGATGTGGCTACAACATTTGGGAGTAGTCGTCCGCATTCTCCGCCTCGCGTTTATATATTGGAAGGTACCCGAATGGGTGCTTTTGGTGTGGAGGAAACCTCGAATTGCGCTTTATTTGTGAGGTTGCTTGCGAAGATGCGGGAAAGCACGGAACCCTCTATAGAGCGTTATAAATGTTTATTCAGAAGGTTGGCTGTACGGTCATGTTGGTAATGCTGCATCTTTGGCTAGCAGCGTGACGATCTACATGAGAAATGATGGAAGTGACAGGAAAGAGCACTCTTTTCTGTCACTTCTGTCACTTCCCACGTAGATCGTCGTGTGCCTAACGAAAGACGGAACATTTTTTTTTTTGCTGTCACTTCTGTCACGTGCCATGTAGATCGTCGCGCTCCTAACCAAAGATGCAACATTTCTTCCCTGTCCCTTCTGTCATTACCTACGTAGATAGTCGCGCTGCTAACCAGAGATGGAACATTTCTGTCACATCTGTCAATTACCATGTAAATCGTCATGCTACTAATCAAAGATGTTTATTGTAACGACCTCATAAGTTTGCCTACTGCCCTTGGAGAATGAAATGTGGCACCGAGTTCACATTTGGCGAATATCGGGTACAATATATGGCTCGTGTGCGTAATAGGTTTAAAGTGTGCACTTGCGGCCTCTGAAATAAATTACTTATTCTAGTACTCGGAAGCATTGCACCGCCTTTAACCGAAAGGCTTCACACTTTTCTGATATAACCAAATCTGGCACGAGATTAAAATTTCCTGGGAATGTGGGAGACGTTAACATCTCTCATATTGTGAAATCATCATTAAAACGATGTACTTTTTCATGAACCCATTCGGCGATCCATTACTACCGCTATTCATAGTGAGTGTAAAAAGCTCATGCAGTTATCCATGATCAAATGGGAAATTTAACCTAAACGCTGCTTTTTATCTGCCACCACATCGAAGAACTTTTCGCTGTCCTAACTATTGTGATTTATTCTCTTCACTACTCAAAAGAATGTAGGCAAAGAAATGGCTAAGTGGTTTAAAGATTTTTCTTTTGTTTAGCACTATTGCAAGAGTTCACAGAAAAAAGAAATTGATGACTTAAAAAGCATTTTGAAGCCAAAAAGCCGTGTCCACAAATGAGCACATAAGTTGCGAAAATGTGTCGTGAGATGCTCACAGCCATTTTCTATTTGTTGAACGGCGACCTCAGCTAACACATGGCGCCCTCCCTTGTAAGCAGGGTAAATCATCATGCAGGATGGTAAATTGCGCGATTCGAATGCCTCGGAACTTTTTTCTGAGATGTACAGGCTCGACCACTCTTAGGGTGAACACGGCTCAGCGCGGCCAGCGCTCCGCGCAGCGCCAGCACGGCCGGCGCGGCCGCGCATCGAAGCAGCGCGGCGCAGGCGCACAGGGAGTTAAGGGAGGTGCTTCGCGTCGTCTGCTACAGCGCGGGAGCGCGCCGCTGTTGCTTTGCTGTGAAGCACATTTCACTGAGCGCAGGCAACCGAGCGCCCGAGGCAGCGTCGCGGGAATGCGCGCTTCACTAATTCGAGCATTTTCCGGCTGGTTTTGTCTGCAGATTGTGGACAGCCTACTTCGTCATGCTTGAACAGGAACGAGCTTCTCAGCACATAACCGACTTAGCTTTATTTTATTGTTATTGCAAGTGATGATAGTAAAAGAACAACGTCATTTTTAACGCACTCGTTATTAGGCCCAGGCTATTTTAGTTTACTGCGACAGCTGTTGCTGCAGTCCATCCAGAGTAACCCATCAGACACGATTTTCGTGATTCGGATCCTGATGTCATGGGTCTAGCGCGCCGTTTCGCGCATCTCTTGATTATATAACCAATTTTGATAATTGACCTAAGAAAGTGACCGACGCCCACCGTAAGTATCACAGCAATTCAGAGAGCGATTTTTCAATCGTGCATATATATTTTATCATGTTTGTCATCGATTCTTCGATTAAGGAGGGCAAAACAGTATTTCGACAGTAACTACATCCGCTGCTCCGCGGCTTCCTTATTGCCGTGTTAATGTCGCTTCTAGGTGTGCGAATCGCTTTACATGATGTAGGAAACTGCTCTCTCCGGCATAGGAACTGGTTTGGCAGTAATTTACGACCAATTTTCATCTTTATGGATCCAATAAAAAATACCATTCATTTTTGTTTTCATACTTTACGTAAAATCGCCCAAGTGGTGCTGGTCCTTTGACGCACACCTGACTGAAGATGTGGGGTTCTCATTTGGAGGAATCGTCGGTCAGTTCTTTGGCAACATTGGTAGGCTGGTGTAAAATAGGTGGCGCAGACATTTCTTTCTTCTTTTTTTTCATCCTTGGATTCAATGCAGGCAGCATTCGAAAGCCGTTTCTGTCAGTTTGAATAGGTTGTAGGAGTGGAAAATCTATAATGGACGCGTCGTTTCCTAGCTTACACTGCGTCTTGCCGAGTAAGGAAGGCGTTATTCGCTTCCACTTCATTCCACTTTTCCATGGAATAGGCCATATGCATATTCCCCCTAAAATTAAATAATTTGTTAATTGTGGAGCACATGTCCCAAAGCGATGCATGGCATCGGCGTTATAAACGCCATTAGAGGTGGGCACCAGATACAGATAAATTTGGTATGATGAATGATCTTTTTTTTTTAGTAGGGAGGGGAGAGGGGGGGAGGGCTAGGCTGAGTATGTAAAACCCAAATATGAATACCGGCAAAGGAACGCTGGCCGCGGACAAGGCATGCTGTAGCCGTCGTGGGGAAATCGCCGGCCCATGTGTCGGGCTAACAGCGGCCACGATGATCTAACCGGCGTCCCACCGTTCGACTGTGGTTGTCTGCCCGCCGCCTGACAGTGGTCGGCGAACGGAGTGGCCATTTTCGAAAGCCAAAGTCGGCCCGACCCAGATGGGTCAGGTCGGGCCGTCTACCTTTTTAAAGAAATGCTTATGGGCGTCGGCCCGATCTATCACCGAGCTCACTTTTTTTGCTTAAGTGATGCTACCATCTCTTATCAACTTACGATGCTGACACGCTGCTGCCAACGACCAATCAAGTGCCTGGTCGCCCACAAGTGAAAAATTCTGGGATTTGTGAAAGGAAAGACGCCAGAGGTGGTTATATTGAACGCATTTCTGTCGGCTTGCATGCACATCATGTTATCAGCTTTCGAAAATAGATTTTATATTCGGTTGCTGGTTGTCATGGCACCTCGGCGATAAAAACGCTGTAACAGTGCAGGACTATTTCATTTCCGCGGCGCGCTTTCGTAAAGTAGCCATGTCGCGGGTGCCCGAAAAAGAAAGGCGGTGCATAGTAGATCTTTTCCTACAGAACTATGCCCAGCGAGTTATATCGGAGATGGTAAATCGGCCACTTAAAACTCTAAATAGGATCTCCCAGGCGTACAAAAAATTGTCGGAGTTTCACCCGAAAGGCGAAGCATCAATTGCGATAGCAAATTAGTAGACAGCTATACGGAGTAAGGATAGTAGTTTTATCAGCTGTATAAACTTGGACATGCAGCAGCACCAGCAACGCGCATAACTGTTGTCGACGCCGTCGGCGTTTTGCCCGCGTTCGCACGGAACGCGCGCGGCGCTGGTGACTGTTGCCGGTGCTTCTGGGAGCGGCTCGGAGGTTTTCGACGAGATCAGAATGGGGCACTCGTCGAGCTGCGTCGGAAATGTTACCCACCTTCTCGACTCGCAACGTTTTAAATGCAGAGCATTTCTTTAACTCACATGTAGCGTGCGCCGTCCGTCCGCAACAGCTCGAGCACAGGTGCACCCTCTCCCCCACTCCTCCTCTCCCGCATCACGCTTGCAGCACATGTGCAGCGTGCGAAGCGTAGTAGTTGAGTCGCGCTCAGGCGCTGCAAGCACCGTAGCAACAGCAGGTGCTGGCGTGATAGCGCGCCCTCTCTCCACCCCCTCTCCCGCTAATGCGCGCGCTAGGAATATAAAGCGGGTTGGCGCGGGCTCCCCTCGTCAACTCCTGCGCTCTCTTCTCTTCCGTTCGTCGGCGGTCGCAGTTGATAAGCGATGGAAGCAAGACCTTTACGTTACCTACTTACGATTCTCTCTCAACCCAGACCACCACCACCACACCATCACCACCACCACCACACCAACAACACCAACACAACGGAACCCCACTGTGCTCTGCATTTACACGTGTCCCTCGCACGGGGGCATGCGACGGAGTTTTTATATAAATACGCATTTGGTGCCAGCAGCTAAACGCCGCCCCCCCCTTCCTTTCTCCCCCCCCCCCACGTCCTTTCGTGAGACGGAAAAAGTCGCGTTTGCTCTCTATATATGGTGATTGTAAAGGAGGAAAGAGACGCTTAATTCTGCAGCACTGCAGGGAGCACGGCGCAGAACGCGCGTTTGCTCTCCGACGTGCATTCGCTCCCCGTGAAAGCGCGTGTCCCTCGCGCCCTTTCACTCGCACATACAGCGTTCGCAGCGCGGCGACGATTTCATCACCGTTGACGTCATACGGAACCTCACGGCGACGGCGACGACGACGCTAGCGGCAGAAATCCGCTTTGGTGTATCCATATAATTGCTATCGCAATAAAAGGATGGCAGAATATCGGATGCTCCCCGTAAAGCACGGAAAAAAGTGACCACTGAAGCTGAAGACATCACCATTGTTGCGGCGGCGGCTGTGAACTCCACCTAAACTGTTCGCGAAATTAAGAGCAGCCTCAGGCTGGGTGGCGTCTCTGACATGATGGTAAACGTCGCCTCTACGCGGCAGGTCTGAAGAGCATAACGTCGGCGCAGAAACCAATAGTGAGTGCGGCAAACAAACAAAAAATCACAGCATATCCACGAAGTGAATGATGATGAGTGGGCGAAGCACCGGGGGACCATTCGGGTAAACCACAGCTACGGACGAGAGATAAAGAGAGAGCGCGTCGGGAACGAGAGAGAAAGAGAGCGCGCGTCGGGAACGAACGCCCTTGTGCAATGCAGCGCCTCTAGCTACGGACGAGAAAGAGAGGGCGCGTCGGGAACGAACGCCCTTGTGCACCGCCGCGCCCCTAGCTACGGACGAGAAAGAAAGAGCGCGCGCGTCGGGAACGAGAGGAAGAGAACGCGCGTCGGGAACGAACGCCCTTGTGCACCGCAGCGCACCTAGCTACGGACGAGAGAGAAAAACGCTGGAAGCGTTCTCCGGAAGCAGGAAGCTGGCTTCCGGAACCGGAAGCGGAACCGGAAGTAGAAACGGAAGCGGAAGTCGGCTTCTGGTTATACACATACATATATATGTATATCATTGCATTCTACCGGTGCTAACATACGGGGCAGAAACTTGGAGGTTAACAAAGAAGCTCGAGAACAAGTTAAGGACCGCACAAAGAGCAATGGAACGAAAAATCTTAGGAGTAACGTTAAGAGACAGGAAGAGAGCGGTGTGGATCAGAGAGCAAACGGGGGTAGACGATATTCTAGTTGACATTAAGCGGAAGAAATGGAGCTGGACAGGCCATGTAATGCGTAGGATGGATAACCGGTGGACCATTAGGGTTACAGAATGGATACCAAGAGAAGGGAAGCGCAGTCGAGGACGGCAGAAAGTCAGGTGGGATGATGAGGTTAGGAAATTCGCAGGCGCAAGTTGGAATACGTTAGCGCAAGTCAGGGGTAATTGGAGATCGCAGGGAGAGGCCTTCGTCCTGCAGTGGACATAAATATAGGCTGATGATGATGATGATGATATATGTATATATGCATTACATACATACATAGCGGTCTCCATGACAACCAGAGCTACGGATTACGAGGGACAAGGCTCGGCCTTAAGGTGCTTCGCCCCTAAAAAGTCGTCTTCACAGACCAGTCCACGTTCACGACAAGATGGGACCAGAGGCAGCGAGTTTGGCGCCCCGACAGCTCTCGGTAAGCATGCTTCATTTTAGCTCTCGTGTCCTAGAATGTGCCCATGAACATAGATCACGTAGAGATATGAAAACGAAGATAGGCATATCTTCTTACTCGATTCGTACAGTTTTGTCACTAGGGAGTATTCGATGTATATTTCAGGCTGTGTTTTTCTGGCTGCATATTAAAGGAAGTATTACGCGGGTAAATGTGATACGTTGAACCATGCTGTCGCCATCAGAGTTTTTGGGTTTCAGCCGTGATGATACGTTTGTGAAACCCGTATTTCTTCAAAGAAATTTTCAAATTGTTAAACCAAAGACAATATCAGATTTACTGGTGCTGTACTGGACACACCTGGACACACACACGAACAAATGTTTGTCTGAGTGGCCGCCGCGGTCGCTCAGTGGTTACGGTGCTCGGCTCTTGACCCGAGAGACGCTGGAGCGATCACGGCGGTCACATTTTGATGGAGGCGAAATGCCGGAGGCACGTCTACTGTGCGATTTCAGTGCACGTTGAAGAACCCCTGGTGGTAAAAATTATCCGGAGCCCTCCACTACGGCGTCCGTCAAACATAGCCCGAGTCACTTTGGGACGTTAAACCCCATAAACCATAAATGTTTGCCTGTAGTTGGGCACACATCGTGATCTATGTTGGTACTGGTACTTTAAATTTATTATCCTAGTGCGACAAAGGCTATGAAGAATGCCAACGCAGCGTGCTCGGGAAGAATCTAGACCATCTGGGCGATCTTTAGCGTGTTCTCGCATAACAAAAGTGCAAGGGCGCCTTCACATTTCGCCTCCATTCTATAGTGGTCTGCGCGGCTTTCATTTGATCCCGCCAACTTTGGGTCAGTAGTCGAGAGCCACATTGTAATCTGTGATCAAAAAAGAAGTCACATGTGCGGGCAAGCCTTCGTTTATTCCTTTCAGATCGTATTCCATGATAACAAGTGGAATATGACACGCGAAACGCAGCGGAGGCCGTCCATTTGATGGAGTGGATGAGCCGTTATGCGTAGCCTGTTCGGGCCCACCAAAAATCCTTAGAGGTCAAACGTTTTCGGCGTCAGTTCCTCATAGCCTAGGCTTTGTATTTGTTTCTTGACGGAAGGTAATAAAATTTACATTTTTTATAAATATATGCCGGAGTTCATCCAGCGGGTCACAGCCAGCGGCCGCTCTGCTGTGAGTGTTTGGAGCGTCATAAGCGCCGAAGGCCTTGGACCCATTGTTCGAATTCAAGGCTGCTTCAATGCGAGATCGTACTGCTCGATCTTGGATGATTTGCTGTTGCCATACCTTGTTTGGGGACCGTTCCCGGGCAATGATTTTATTCTACAGCACGATAACTCGACAATTCACAAAGCAAAGAAGGTTGGTGCCTACCTGGATGACCGTGACGTGGCCATCCTTGACTAGCCACCACAATCACCCGACATCAACGTCGTAAAGAATGTTTGGGGCAAAATGAAGTTTTCAATGGCAAGCCGACAACTGCGCACCCTCTCACAGGACGCACATTGGAAGGTTGTGGAAGAGGAGTGGGGGCGGCTTAAGTCGGACACTAGTTATTGTCGTAGCTTGTACAGCTCCTTGCCAAGCCGAATGCGAGGCATCATCGACGCTGGTGGAGAAGCCATCCGCTACTAAACAGACAAGAGTCTGAAGAATGAGCTGCTCTGCAATTTTTTTTATGAGGTGCAGGACACTCTCACAAGTATCCTCTTCGAGCGACATGGCAACTTCACAACGTTTGTTTTAGAATATAAATATTTCTCCCTTCTATGTGGAACTTCACCATGATTGTTGGTCAATGTTTTCTGTTGTCCAGCATGCAGAATTTTTTTTTTGTAAATATATGTCGCTCCTTTCTTTCATGTTTCACTTGACTTCATTGTCTTGCATCTTTCTCAAAGAAAACAACTAAAATAAGCTAGGAAACAGACGCGTCCATTATAGATTTTTCACTCCTACAACCTATTCAAACTGACAGAAATTGCTTTCGAATTCTGCGTGCATTGACTCCAAGGATAAAAAAAAATGTCACAGTTTCGCCCTAAGGGCGAAGCAATGAATGCGATAGCAACACAGCAATGTCATACGAAGTAAGGTGAGCGGCTTTGGTAGCAATATGAATTGGAGTAAACATGAGCTGATTAAGTAAGCAGGTGTGCTGCGGTGTAAGTAGACCGACATGAAGAGAGACTCGATGACCACGAGAAGGCGCGTGTGAAACGGTGGTGTTGATGAGAAGCGCTTCCCGTGGGCAGCGCGCGTGCGAAGGGACACACCTGTAGCGCTGCACTGCCGATCCGGGCAGCATTACATGTGTAGCGTGCGTTGGAAAATGTGGCCCGACTATTACTAACTGAATGAACAAGCGTGGTGTGAGCGCCCACAAACAAACATGAATAGATCACACTGAATGACTGCAGACGACTGACAAAACGCTGGCAGCAAGCCCGTACGCTGCAGCGGGCGAAGGTACGTGCGGTCTATCGCTTCGACAGAAACTGAGCGGCGAATGCACAGTGCATAAAGGCCAGAGCCGTGTGGAGATAAGAGACGGTGCGGCGAGCGGCGAGCGCGGTTGTTGGCAGAGTATAAGTGCCCCCCCCCCCCCCGCTCCCTCCGGCGCTGGCTTCCCGCTTCCTTGCTTGCGCGTGGGAGAGATAAGAGACGGCGCGGTCGAGCGACGAGCGCGTTTGTTGGCAG